>NC_140964.1:113615605-113655605 GCF_056783735.1 Eptatretus burgeri
TGTCCACTTCTTTAACTTATGCTGGAACCAGCAGATGGAAAAGAAGAAATTTTAAAATCCTGCTCAATCTGCCATGTCTGTGACACCCGGTGACCTTATTTAATCATTACTCTGATGTCACAACTTGATCTGGAAAGCCGAATAATCACCAGAGGCATGAGAGAACACCATCATCATGATATATGTAAAAGAAACCAAAAAGAAGGAGAAGTATGCAGTCCCAGTGTGAATTGATTTAACTGGCTGTTATAACCCCTTCATGCTAAGCCTTGTCGGGTTACCTCCGTCCGCAGCGACATTACTGTGGCTTCAAATTACAGATGTTTACAAACCGCACAGAAGGCCTGCATTCAACCACCTCCGATATTGAACCATCTGGCTGTCGCCATTGACAATTTTAACCGTGCTGACTGAACTGCGTCACGACTGAGCACCGAACAAGGACTTTCATTTTGTTCACGACCCAAGGCCGGTGGGTGGAGGCGCTGCGACAACCTATACCGATAAGCGACGTGGGGATGGAACGACACTTCATTGAGAGAAACATGCTGGCTCTGCTGTAAAAGATAGTTTCCCTGTGTGAGTATTTTTATGTAATCTTCGGTGATGTCCTCCAGAGCTAATTTATATTCAATAGCCGGCAACCAGGCATCCTACAATGCATCTTGAGGGTGAATGGGAACCGTTTTATGAATCGGTAGAACTCCACACGGTCTGTGTCACATCCATTCCTTGACAACATCTCCCAAAGGAACATGCAATACGCGCACTTGGTAGATGTAATCTATACTATAAAAGCGAATTTGCATATATATTTGTTGATTACTTCTGACCACCGAAGGTGGACGAAGGTTATCTTTTCACCCCTCTCTGTTTGTCTGTTAGTTGCGAAAATCGAAGATTTTTCAAGTCTGTTGGATTGTCGTGTGCGTCATTCTGTCTGTCTGTCTGTTTGTCAATCCCCTGCAGGTAACAATTTCAAACCGATCTTCACGAAACTTCACCATTTGGTAGAGTTTGTCATAAGCAAGAAGCATGTTGTTTTTGAGGTCAAATGGTCAACATAAGCCAAATGTCAACAATGTTGTCAAAATTCTAAAATCCTCAATTTTCATCCGATTGACTAGAAATTTGAACAGGATTAGCATGTCAGGTCACTGATTTAAACCACCAATTATTTTTGTCAACCATCAGCCAAAAGGTCAACGTCGGCTGGATTTCTAAAATTGTCAGTTTTCATCTGAATGACTTGAAATTTGAAGAGGAGTTGCATGTTTGTTCATTAAATTCAACCACCAATTATTTTTGAGGTCAACATCAACTGAAAGGTAAACATAGGCCAAAGGTCAACAACTTTGGTGAAGTTTCTAAAATCCTCAATTTTCATCCCATTGACTTGAAGTTTGAAGATCATTTGCATATCAAGTCACTGAATTCAACGAACAAGTATTATTGAGGTCAACATGGGCCAAAAAGTTGACAAAAGCCAGATTTCTGAAATTGCCAATTTTCATCCGATTGACTTGAAATTTGAAGAGGATTTGAATATTTGGTCATTGAATTCAACCACCAATTATATTTAAGGTCAAATTTGTTTTATGGATTTCACAAGTATCGTGCGATGCATGACATCTTTCTTGTTTGTTTGTTTGTGTGCAGGACATCTCAAAAAGTTGTGGACGGATTCGAATACAATTTGGTGGACAAGTAAGTAAGTGTGTGTGACAAGGATGAAATGATTAGGTTTTTGTGAAGATATGAAGCCGAATCCGGATTCTAGAATTATTTAAGTGATTCTTCACCATTAAGAGATAGTGGCAAAAACTAAATACAGCATATTTCAAAAAGAGGTGAACGGATTCAGACAAAACTTAGTGGACACATTGAGTGTGTGGACAAGGACCAAATGGTTCAATTTTAGTGAAGATCCATAAATTACCCTCACAGAAGGAGAGGGTGTTGCATTTAGGTCCGTTTGTTTGTTCGTCTGCAAAGAACTTTCGTGTTTTTCTCTGCAACCGCTTGTTGGATTGAGACGAAGTTTTCACCATCGGTGCGACTCCTCATGTCGAATGATATAATGATAATATGACATCATAGGTCACGTGGTTTGGCAGACATGTTGGAAAAACGGAAAAACTTTGGACCTCTATCTCTGAAACCGCACCAAGGTAAAAATTTAAACTTGGAAGACGGCAAGTACTCCGCATGGAGAATAAGGGTGATTTTTTTATGACATCATAGGTGCCTTCGTTATGACGTCATACATGCATTTGTAGAACGCGACATCTGATCACTATGAAAAATTTTGAGGCACATCTCGTGTTAAATGGCCCAAAGAAAAATATTTGATGATTTAATCAGTCACGTGATTTAGTAGCCATATTGTTTAATAAATAAAAATAAAAAACTTTAAAAAGTGGCTGAACAGATCGAGGTGAAACTTTACAAATATGACGCCTGTCCATGAGGAACAAAACATTCACACATATGATGTCATAGGTCACATGGTTTGGCAGTCACATTGGAATGAAGAAAAATATTAAATAATGTTTACTCTGGAACCGCTTTATCAATCGACATGAAACTTCACAATTATGATCCAGTAGTGATGGGGAATATAAGTTTAAATTTCAATATGATCGGGCACATGGTCTGGCAACCAGAATTATTTAATTTTTTGATCTGGCTTCTTTTTGAATTTTTTTTGTTTTTTACTATAATGTTGCGAATTCTGGCCCGTCCGGCGTGTGATCAGCCACTCGACTCGAATGGCGGCCGCCTCGCCCACCGGAACGGACAATTCAGTCATGACCCTCTCGGAACAACGCTGGGAGATAGTCACGGGTGGGGGTTTAACCTCACCACGATCGTGCCAATTGCCCACCTGTGCAGGATAGGGTTCCTCGCCAAATTCGACCTACCTAAGTACCTGCGTGAGTGGTCGACCGGGCAATCGTACCACGCCACAGGCCGACTCCGGACACGAACCGCTTAAGTGGTCCGTTCCGTGCTACAGTGATAACCGAGCAGTGTTATCGTCGGCCTTGACGGTTCCGATTAATTACCGGGCGTTTTAAACCCACTACGAACCCCTTACGTGAAGCAAGATGGAAATTCAAACAAAGGAAAGGACGCAGCGAAACGCGGAACAAGTTCACACAATGCACATTTATTTCACACAGAAGGCACGCAAGGCACGTATATACAGCAAAAGAAAAATGCACATAAAACAGTTAAAACAATAGAAGCAAATGCAGAGCTACAACCGACTACGCATACACAAGGCAACACTTTAAACAATACTACTTGACGGACAGCGCCACCCACAGACATTTACACAAAAAGCAAAGGAAAAGGAAAAAGAAATTGCGACTTCCCTTTTCGTGGCCGGTGAGCCCCTCTCCCACGACCGTCAGCGTGGTCGCGCCTGGCGCCGACCTCTCTCGCGGCCGGCGAACCCTCTCCGGCACTCCTCGTCCAGATGCGCAGGTCCACCTCATAACCGGCGCTGCCGCGTCTCCCGTCCGTGCCTTCGTGACAGGCCGCTCACCAAGTTGCGGGCGCAGGACTCTTCCCCCGACAAGACAAGCAGATAGGAAGCCTCGAAGAACCAACTCAACCCGAACCAACTCGACCAACAACTCCTCAAGGTCCGTCCTGTCCGCCTTTTGTAGCGCGGGGCTCCGCCCTTCGCTCCGCCCCGTTTTCGGCCCCGCCTCCCTTAAAGCTTCTTGGAGAAGCCTCTCGAAGGGGGGCGTGCCCTCTCACTCTCCCTCCACCCTGCCCCGTGCGGGGGCCGGGGGAGTCAGTCTTGGCTCAGAGCCAGGGAATTATTCCCCCAAAAAGAGGCCCCCACCTTTTCTCACCTTTGACCCCCGGCTCGGATCGCACTTCCCCCACACTGAGCGCGGAGAATTTCGACGGGAGAAACAGGCGGGAAAACCCCCGAGCATCGTTGTTGGTTTTTGTTTGTTCCCGGAGATCGTAACCGCACGGGGGCTAATGAATGGCAAGTGGCGAAGATGTGGTAGCGTAGATGGTGGAGGTGGCATGGTTGTAGTGTGGTTGGCGCTGTGGTGGGGATGGCATGGTTGTTGAGATGCTGTTTGTTTGAAATATAAGATAGAACAGAAAAATGGCTAACTCAAAGCGTCGCAGCCCGGATGGATCGCATAAATTCTCTCAATACAACGGGTTTGGGCTAACTACACATGTACTGACAGAGATATCTCACCTGAGGGCCCTTTATGGTGTATTGCGAATTTCCACAACCGTAACACTACCCACTCCCCTTTTTACAGACTCGTCCCGAGTCGTCAAATTCTCATGTGCCATCATGTGTAGTTCTCCCCTCGTACGTTTTACCTTCGGATCCCTGAGTGCGACATTCATGGAATTCGTGTCCCCAAAATAAATAACCTATGGGCTGAGTAACTAACTAAACAAACCCACTCATACGGACGACTTAAATAAATTGCCGGCGCTAAACACACATGCCGGGGGCGCACTCATATACAAACCTTAACTTAACACCTTAACTTACAAAATTTACACTAACCATGGCCCAGGATCAATGGACTATGCAGGGAGCAAAACAAAAGTCAACCGGTGCACGGGCCGCCACTGCAGGCCCGTGTTGTAGCTGCCAACAGGACAGTTCTTGCAGCTTGCAAACTGTTGCTTTCATGATGATCCCAGCACCCATGGATATGAACGGGGGGGGGGGGGGCAAATGCAAAACAGAACGGGGCTGGTGAACATGGGCAGTGGGCATGGATGGCAAAAGCAGGCAAGCAAGGCATGACAAGGCCGCTGTCGCAAACACAGCCGGCAGATGAACTGGCCGGCACAGGCCTTGAGGCACAGCTGCAGACGATCCGGCCGGTACAGGCCTCACAGCAAACAGCCAGCAGATGAAGTGGGCCGGCACAGGCCTTGCAGTAAACAGCCAGCCGATGAAGTGAGCCAGCCTTTGCCTTTCAGTGCAGGTTGGTGGAGGGAGTGCGGTGGTGCTGGCCACACAGAAGGCGGGCTCGGACCTACCTACTTGTTTCCCTCCCACCTATCGCCTTTGCCTGTCACTGTCCATACCCACTCCCTTAATTTTTAAAACCCAATTTAGCCCCAACTTAATTTTTTTTTAATTTTTACTCTTCCCCACGATAATTCGTCCCCTAACCCCCTTTAACGTCATTGTTCGGCTAACCTACCGTCTCCCAGCCTACTCCCAACCCCTACGTTCCCTTCCCGGAGGGGAATGAGGGAGAGCTAGCGTCCTGTGTCGAGGCCCAACGAAGCCTCAGAATGGCCTCCCCAGACTTCAGCGATCTAACCCAAAGTGGGTCCAGCGGCCCACAACGAGAGCAAAGGGATGGATGGTGTGGAGGGGTACACTTCCTATCTACCCTATCCATTAACCTTTAAACTACCCCGGGCTTTCAACAAGCGCCTCTCGCTTAAACTATTGGTTCTATCAACCCAGATTCCCGTCGCCTGTGTTGGTGTCCTCACAATTTCGCGCCTCGCCCCCCAATTTTCTTTCCGTGCCCTCACACGGTCTCATGGCTGGGACGCGTTGCTCCCTTGGCAGGCACTACCCTCTGCCGATTCTCCTACGGTGGCACCCCCGGGCACTACACTGTCTCCGAGCCTACCAGCTCCCTAAACACCGGGGAGTGCCCTCCATGGCGACTCCCCTGAAACGCTCATGTGGCAGGCTGGCTTCCCGGGCCCCTTTCCGAGGGTCACCCGTGCCCACAACACTGCCCACAAGGCTAACGGCGCCCCGGGCCCCCGCATCATGCGGCCGACTAGCCCGGTGCCCGGGGTACCCACTCAGCGATACTCACCTTTCTCAGCGATACTCAGCCATGATCCCAGCTTGTCAACAGGGCTCCTGCACCCCTCCAAATGGGTATCGAGCCTACATTCCCACCAAGAACAGAACGACCTCCATTTTGTCAATTTAACTAACCCAGCTAACTCACTCGACACTGACCCCGGGGTCCCTTGGGCGGGAATCACTCCTCCCCCCAATCTCTCATTGCACCATGCATTCCACATTTGCTCCATTCACACAGACCCGCTGGCCTAACTCACTAAACAAGCACATGTTTCCACTTCACACATTGCTGAATCCTGCCATCCTGCTCACTAAATCCCCTGCCTACCTCATGCTCCCACGTCATCCCTTACACTACAGCACGTTCATTTTAACACTACGTAGCTAAGCTACGTCCCCACTACACATTCACTGTCAGTCACTGTCTTCCAAATCATCAAAAATCATTTCCCCTCCTAAATCTGGCTACAATCCCTCTACCTAATCCATTCCACCGGCCCCATGAGGACTTACCCCTGCCCCATGAAGCCGGTCTAATTATCGCTAACCCTTCCCCCTTGCTAGTG
This sequence comes from Eptatretus burgeri, assembly GCF_056783735.1. Classification (NCBI taxonomy): domain Eukaryota; kingdom Metazoa; phylum Chordata; class Myxini; order Myxiniformes; family Myxinidae; genus Eptatretus; species Eptatretus burgeri. The sequence continues at coordinate 113,622,017 of NC_140964.1, forward strand.
CCATCCTGTGCCCTGGCCAAGGGGGTCTTCCACCCCTTGCCCAGGGATCCTGTTCACCCGAAAGCGAGGCTTGCTATTTTTTTTTTTAAATGCGCAGCACCAGCGCAGCAACTCGCAACCTGCGCACCAGCGCGGAAATTCGCAGCCGCGCTCCTTTGGCGTGACGTCATGGCAACTGTTCGCGCCCCTCGTCCCTCTTGGACGGTACCATCCGGCAGGGATTCACCCTCCTGCCGGATTCCAACCATACACGCAGCCATGACGTCACCCTGCGCAAAAAAAAAAAACCACAAGCCTCGCGTCTCGAGGGGTTCCCCACGCGAACACATGTGCTCTGCCCCTTTGGAGCTTCAAACACCCACCCGCGTGGAGAACCCGTCCGGTCCAAATCCGAAATCCTGCCTAACCTTTGTCCATCCGCGGGATCAGCAACATCCACCGCTGGCGTTTACGGACCGGGCTTCACTCCCGCAAGCGAGCACGTGGCGGCCTCGTGGGTTGCACAGCACGGACCTCACGCTCGCTGCTGGGCAAACCCGGCGCGGTCCCCAATACAGCTCCGGCCGCTATTCGGCCTCTGTCCCTCATCTGTCGCCGTCGTCGTCTCCATTCCCTCCACGCACAAGCTCCCGCGTGTCACGAGACTCACACACCTCACCATTACACTCACTCTTGGAGATGCGGCTGCGTGCTCCTGCATGCCCACCGTCATCTCCCTCACATACCGCGACCTCACACACGCTGTCCCTCTCACCCACCGTGTGCTGGGAGGCACGCACTTCGGCACACTCGTGACCACACCACTCACACACGGGGGCGCACTCACACCTTGCACCACACACACCGGGACAACCACACTGGGGATTCGTGTCCCCACAAGGGGTTCCGGGGCCTCTATACCCCCCAAGCTGCCCGTGCACCTATCCACAGCACTCGCCCCCTCGAACTCGCTCGACACGACCGAACCCACCTGGTCGTGACTCACTTCAAGGGAGAATAGCGTCTCCCTCCGTTCCCGAAGGAGGCCGTCCAGCTGCTCGCACCGGGCCACAAAACAGTCCGCCAGCTCCCCCTCATGGTCCTCCACTACCTCCGTGTGTGTGTGTGTGTGTGTGTGTGTGTGTGTGTGTGTGTGTGTGTGTGTGTGTGTGTGTGTGTGTGTTCTGTTCCTTTAACCCCGTCCAATTCGCCCTCTATCTCCTGTGTCTCTGTACATTTATTAGTTTCTGTTTCTTTCTGGAGTTTTTCCATCTCTCTGGACTTCAATTTTACTCTCTCCTTGAGTTCATTAATTTCAACCTCATTTTGTTTTTGTTTCCTATCCCACAGTCTCTCCTGCTCTTCATTTTCCAGTCTCATCGTTTCTTTCAATTGGCTCATTTCCTTCCTGTGTTTCATTCGCTGTTCTCTCACTACTCTTCCTTGTTTCCTCTCCTGTCCTTCCTTCTCCAGTTTCGTGGTTTTCTTCATTTGGTTAATCTCCCTTTTTGTGTTTCATTTGCTGTTCTCTCACTACTCTTCCTTGTTTCCTCTCCTGTCTTTCCTTCTCCAGTTTCGTGGTTTTCTTCATTTGGTTCATCTCCATTTTGTGTTTCATTCGCTGTTCTTTGTCTATCTCCTCGTACTCCAGCCTCGCCTTTTCTTCCAATTGGTCAACCTCGGCGTCATGTTCTTTTTGTTTTCTATCCCATTGTTCCTCTCGTTCTTCCCTCTCCAATCTCGTTGTGTCCTTCAATTGCCTGATTTCTCCTTCCTGCTTCAGTTTTTCTTCCCTCATCATCCTCAACTCGTTTTGTAGTTCCATTTCTTTGTCTTCATGTTTCTGCAACTCATAAGCTTTCTTTTCAAATTCCTTTCTCATCTCCACACACTCCAACCTGTTTTTTTTCCTTTTGTCGTTCAGTTTCAAGTTCATACTCTTTTTGTTTTTTATTCCACTGTCTCTCTTGTTCCTCATTCTGCAATCTCGTTATTTCCTTTAATTGACCGATTTCTTTCTCCTGTCTCATTCCTTGTTCTTTGTATTTCCTATTCCACTGTCTTTCTTGTTCCTCATTCTGCAATCTCGTTATTTCCTTCAGTTGGCTGATTTCCTTCTCCTGTCTCATTCGTTCTTCCTTCATTGCTCTATCTTGCATCTCATTCTTTAATCTGGCCTTTGCTTCCAGCTGTTCAATCTGTACAGTGTGTGTCCTTAACGTTTCATTCTCCGTTCTCGTTCTTTCCTCACTCAACATCATCAGTTAGTTTTGTAATCCCGTTTCTTTGTTTTGGTGTTTCTGTAACTCAGAAGTTTTCTTTTCGAATTATTTTCTCATCTCCGCACACTCCGACTTTGCTTTGGCTTCTAATTGTTCGATCTGCTCAGTGTGGTCCCTCAACATCTCATTCTCTGTCTCCGTTCTTTCTTCTCTCAACATCTCCAGCTCGTTTTGTAATTCCCTTTCTTTGTCTTCGTGCTCCGGTATGTCATCAACTTTTTTCCATTTTTCCTCTCTCTGTTCATCCCTTTCCTTGCACATCTCATCCCTTTTCCTGCTCATCTCATCATAATCCAAGCTTGCTTCTTTTCTCAATTGTTCCTGATATTTCTATTCTCTTGTTACCTCCTCTTCCAAGCTTTTCCTTTCCCGAATACCTTCTTCTACCTCTCCCTTTAGTTGCTTTAACTTTTTTCCCCATTCTTCTTCCATGCGCTTTCTATCCCGGGAGTTACCAATTCGCTCCTCTTTCATTCTCTCGTTCAGCTCGCTCGGCTCTTGTTCCCACTTATGGATACTCAATTCTATTTCCCCCACTTTTCCCTCTCGTTCCTTGGCCTGTCTTGACTTCTCCAATAGTTCTTTCTTTAATTGTTTTACTTCCAGCTCGTGTTTCTGTTTTTGCTCTTTTAACTTTTTTTCCATTCTTCCTCCAATTGTTTCCGAAGCCCGCCGATGTCCGCCTGCCTCGCCTGCCATGCCCACGTGGTTTGAAACGGTTGTTGGGAGCGCTCGCCTCGTGTTGCGCCATTCGCCACGCCATAAATATCCGCTCGCTCCGTGCTGCGCTGAGGTGCGATCGCGCCGCCATTATGTGACTCAGTTTGCCGATAAAGTCCGTGCTCAGTAAATGGGGTTGAGCTTCCCCACGGATTAACATCAGCTGCGTGTTTATTCAAAGAACCATCCTGGGCCATGGACTCTACATTACTACACATATACATTTCTACCCCCGGCACCCGCTCGCCTTGAGATTCCATCTCATTTCTCTTAAGGGATTAATTTAAATTGCTCGTAATTTGGAGGGAATCGGGGGTCGCTCCTCTCACCCCTGAACCGATTCCCGTAAATTTAGTTGGAGACGGGAGAGTTTGTTTCCCGCTCGCTGACACCAGTGTTACGAATTCTGGCCCGTCCGGCATGCGATCGGCCGCTCGACTCGAATGGCGGCCGCCTCGCCCACCGGAACGGACAATTCAGTCGTGACCCTCTCGGAACAACGCCGGGAGCTAGTCACGGGTGGGGGTTTAACCTCACCACGATCGTGCCAATTACCCACCCGCGCAGGATAGGGTTCCTCGCCAAATTCGACCTACCTAAGTACCTGCGCGAGTGGTCGACCGGGCGATCATACCACGCCACAGGCCGACTCCGGACACTAACCGCTTAAGCGGTCCGTTCCGTGCTAGTGATAACCGAGCGGTGTTATCGTCGGCCTTGACGGTTCCGATTAATTACCGGGCGTTTTAAACCCACTACGAACCCCTTACGTGATGCAAGATGGAAATTCAAACAAAGGAAAGGACTCAGCGAAACGGGGAACAAGTTCACACAGAAGGCACGTATATACAGCAAAAGAAAAATGCACATAAAACAGTTAAAACAATAGAAGCAAATGCAGAGCTACAACCGACTACGCGCACACACGGCAACACTTAAAACAATACTACTTGACGGACAGCGCCACCCACAGACATTTACACAAAAAGCAAAGGAAAAGGAAAAAGAAGTCGCGACTTCCCTTTTTGTGGCCGGTGAGCCCCTCTTCCACGACCGTCAGCGTGGTCGCGCCTGGCCCCGACCTCTCTCACAGCCGGCGAACCCTCTCCGGCACTCCTCGTCCGGATGCGCAGGTCCACCTCACAACCGGCGCTGCCACGTCTCCCGTCCGTGCCTTCGTGACAGGCCGCTCGCTAAGCCGCGGGCGCAGGACTCTTCCCCCAACAAGACAAGCAGACAGGAAGCCTCGAAGAACCAACTCAACCCGAACCAACTCGACCAACCGAAGACCAACTCTCGACCATCTGAAGACCAACAACTCCTCAAGGTCCGTCCTGTCCGCCTTTTGTAGCGTGGGGCTCCGCCCTTTGCTCCGCCCCGTTTTGGGCACCGCCTCCCTTCGAGCTTCTCGGAGAAGCCTCTCGAAGGGGGGCGTGCCCTCTCGCTCTCCCTCCACCCCGCCCCATGCGGGGGCCGGGGGAGTCAGTCTTGGCTCAGAGCCAGGGAATTATTCCCCCAAAAAGAGGCCCCCACCTTTTCTCACCTTTGACCCCCGGCTCGGATCGCACTTCCCCCACACCGAGCGCGGAGAATTTCGACGGGAGAAACAGGCGGGAAAACCCCCGAGAATCGTTGTTGGTTTTTGTTTGTTCCAGGAGATCGTAACCGCACGGGGCCTACTGAATGGCGAGTGGCGAAGATGTGGTAGCGTAGATGGTGGAGGTGGCGTGGTTGTAGTGTGGTTGGCGCTGTGATGGGGATGGGGTGGTTGTTGAGATGCTGTTTGTTTGAAATAAAAGATAGAACAGAAAAATGGCTAACTCAAAGCGTCGCGGCCCAGATGGATCACATAAAAATCCCTCTATACAACGGGTTTGGGCTAACTTCACATGTACTTACAGAGATATCTCACCTGAGGGCCCTTTATGGTGTAATGCGAATTTCCACAACCGTAACAATAATAAGGCTCACTTGGCTATGCCTGGACGGCTTTGAGGGTGGAGGAGAAGAAGCTGAAATGCTAATCCTATCCAGGTTCCTCCTGATGACTTCATCTTTGCTTATTGCTTGTTTGGGTTCCTTCTGATGACTCCAATGCAGGACTGTATTGGAGCAATCAGGAAACTATTTAGTTTTCACTTTCATTTGAATTGAATTTATTATAATCCCATCCTAAATTCCATTGAATAATAACAAAAAACGTCAAGGGTCAGGGTCAGCTGTCCAACCAAAGCGGGGTTGCATCAAAACGGGACGTCTTGGTACCCGGTCATCACTGCCAGCAGTTATAAATTGGCAGTTATAATTATGTCTCATTAATTACGTAACACACCAGTACACAAACACCACACAAAACAAGTCCTGGTGAGGGTCTGCAAATTCTTATTGCTCTTTGTCTTGTTTGTTTTTTGGGGGGATTCTTCACCATTGAGTGATCGGACAAAAACCGATATGTAACACGACATCACAAAAAGTTCTGGATTGATTCAAACGGAACTTGGTGGGCAGGTTGGGTGTGTGACAAGGACGAATTGATTCGATTTTGGTGAAGATTCGAATGTAGATCCAGGCGGAGGTATGCATTTATTTGTTTACTCGCAAATACCACCAGTCACGTTGCTGACGGGGATACTAAAGGGGGGAAGGAGAAAACGAGGGGGGAAGAGGGAAAGAGGGGTGGGGGGGAGTGAAGAGGTGGAGGGGAAAGGAGAGAGGAGGGAGGTGGAACAAGGACGGGTGGGGGATCGAGGAGGAGTGGGAGAGTGAAGAGGGGTGGGGAAAGGGAAGACAGTGTGAGGTGAGATGAAGGGAAGGCAGACATGCGGTGGAGCATGAATTACGATTCATACCGTCTCATCAAAATGAGTCTGCATAGAATAACAGTGAAGATGAAAACAAAATAATGTTTGAAATCCATTTTCTACCGGTCATACTATAAACACAGCCCAGAGAAAAACATCACCTGGACAGTTGCGGAGACAAAACGCTGCCTGGACGCATCCAGAGACAAATGCTGTCCGGACATAAATACCACCCGGATACATTCGGAGACAGACACGGCCAGGACGCGCCCAGAGACAAATGCCACCCGGACGTGTCCGGAGACAAACGCCGCCCGGACGCGTCCGGAGACAAATGCCGCCCGGAAGCGTCCAGGGACAAACACCGCCCGGACACGTCCAGAAACAAACGCCGCCTGGACGCGTCAGGAGACAAACACCGCCCCGACACGTTCAGAGACAAACTTCCGTCCGGACATAAACACCACCTGGATGCGTGCAGAGACAGAGACAGAAACAGAGAGAGGGGAGGGGAGAGTGAGAGAGGTGTGGGAGGAGAGTACTGCACTGTATGGCACTGTATTGGTAGGGAGTAGAGCAAGGACGGGGGGGGGTGGAGAAGGGAGAGGGGGAGAGAGAGAGAGGGGGGCGGAGAGAGAGAGAGGGGGCGGAGAGAGAGAGAGGGGGGCGGAGAGAGAGAGAGAGAGGGGCGGAGAGAGGGAGAGAGGGAGAGAGGAAGAGAGGGAGAGAGAGGAAGAGAGGAAGAGAGGAAGAGAGGAAGAGAGGGAGAGAGGGAGAGAGGGAGAGAGGGAGAGAGGGAGAGAGGGAGAGAGGGAGAGAGGGAGAGAGGGAGAGAGGGAGAGAGGAAGAGAGGGAGAGAGACAGAGATATATATATATATATATATATATATATATATATATATATATATATATATATATATATATATATATATATATATATATATATATATATATATATATATACTTTATGAAAAACACGCACACACACTTGGCTGATATTTTCAACAATCCAAAAACCTTGAGTAGCTTTCACCGAAAAACAACGTTGCATTGAAAGAGACGTTTCAGGCATATGTTCACAAACATTAATCCTGTAAACAGCTGCGTGTGATGGGTGGAAAAAAAAATTGGCTCGGGAATTTAGAAAACATGTAAATACAGCAAATGGCTCAGAAATCGAGTGTTATTTCACACAACTTGCTCTGGGTGACGGAGCACGAATATAAATATCTCTCTCTCTCTCTCTCTCTCTCTCTCTCTCTCTCTCTCTCTCTCTCTCTCTCTCTCTCTCTCTCTCTCTCTCTCTCTCTCTCTCTCTCTCTCTCTCTCTCTCTCTCTCTCTCTCTCTCTCTCTCTCTCTCTCTCTCTCTCTCTCTCTCTCTCTCTCTCTCTCTCTCTCTCTCTCTCTCTCTCTCTCTCTCTCTCTCTCTCTCTCTCTCTCTCTCTCTCTCTCTCTCTCTCTCTCTCTCTCTCTCTCTCTCTCTCTCTCTCTCTCTCTCTCTCTCTCTCTCTCTCTCTCTCTCTCTCTCTCTCTCTCTCTCTCTCTCTCTCTCTCTCTCTCTCTCTCTCTCTCTCTCTCTCTCTCTCTCTTTCTCTCTCTCTCTCTCTCTCTCTCTCTCTCTCTCTCTCTCTCTCTCTCTCTCTATATATATATATATATATATATATATATGATATGACGGGAAAAAATGTCTGCAGTGAGTAAACGATTCGCTCAGAAAGACATAGTGTGGAACCACTATCGACTGTAAAGCATTCGGCAAGTAATTTAAGCACCGATGTAAAGGCGCTGTCACACCTTTACGATTTAGCCAGCAATGGCAACGTATAAAAATGTATGTAAAACGTTGGCGGACGCTGAAATTTTGATGTTTTTTTTTTAAGTTTTGGTCGTATTCATAACATGTTGGTCATATGCATAACATATTAGTAACGGGCACATAACGTTTCGTTGTCTTATGGATAACTTATACCAACGAATGCTTAGCCTGTTGTCAGCGTTCACAACCTATGCCCAACGATAGTTTAACTTCGGCACAGCGCGCTGCACGTATCGCCGACGAACTCGTGGCGTAGCCTGTTAAAAACCTGCCGCACGTCGATTTAAATCAGAACCGCCTGAAAATTGAAAGTGTTCGGGTTGACTCGTCACCCCTTGACGATTTAGCCAGCGTATGCCAACCTATGAAAAATTTGCCGAACCAAGCTGGCACACGTCAAATACGTTATGGGTAAGTTGTGTATACTTTAAGAGCACGCTGAAAAAAGATGAAGGATGCTGTCATATTTCGTGGTACGTCTCGTACGTCGTGAAATTTCAAGCATGCTGAAAATTTTACGACGTACTTGCCGTATGGCTCACACGTTCCGCTAGGCTGGCAATAAGTTGTCGGCACGATATGCGATCATTGACACACGTCGACACAAGTTCCTTGTAAGTTACTCATAAGTCGAAACACGTCGAGGTAATGTTTAGCATACCCGAAACTTATTTTCTCCGTCAAGGCACATTTTTTTTTCTCCTTGGCTCCGTGAAGGCACGTGACGAAATATCTGAAGTTGTTGTTGTTTTTATTATTATTTTTTTTGTTTTTTTTAGTCTATCACGAATTTTATAATATATTCGGACATTTGCTTTTAAGTTTCGACGTCGACGTGACAATATCCTCAAACAGAAAATATTCACAGAGGAGGAACTAAGAATAAGACGTGAGCAAACTGAAGAGGCAATCGGACGTGACGTAACGGCGCGTGACGAAATATCGGAAGTTATTGTTGTTGTTTTTTTTTTTTTAAACGCTGCCAATACGCCATTATACGGTAGCTGTAAATTAGAAACACGTTCATTAAGTTCTGTGGTCGTCCGGAAGACGTCAATCAAATACGTCTACATACGTCAATATGCGTTGGAGGTACGTTACACATAGGTTCAAAGCACGTTACTCATAGGTTAGAAATAAGTTTTGGGTACGCTAAGCATTACCTCGACGTGTTTCGACTTATGAGTAACTTACAAGTAACGTGCCTCGACGTGTGTCAACGATCGTGTAATGTGCCTACAACATGTTACTCATAGGTTATAAATAAGTTTCGGGTACGCTAATCATTACCTCGACGTGTTTCGACTTATGAGTAACTTACAAGTAACGTGTGTCGACATGTGTCAACAATCGCATAACGTGCCTAAAACTTATGGCCAGCGTCGCGGAACGTGTGAGTCATACGATGGCATACGTCGTAAAATTTCAAGCATGCTAAAATTTGAGGACAACGGCAAAGTACAACGATGAAAGCCAGCGTACTACGACGTATGGCAGTGTTTTTCAGTGTGCTCTTAATGTATACAAAACTTACCCATAACATATTCGACGTGTGCCAGCGTTTTAGACAAATTTTTCATAAGTCTGCATACGCTGGCTAAATCGTCAAGGTGTGACAGTGCCTTAAGCACTCCAATTAAATGGTTGATAAGGAACGGTTGGCCAGGCTGTCGCTGCATATCATACAGGATCCCTTTAACTTTAAAGCTGGTCTTCACCGCACATGCAGCAGTTAATGAAATAAAATGAAGAAATGAAATAAAATGACTTTATCCACAAAGGATTTGAAGCTTAATGTAGAACAACCCTGGGGACATCGCAAAGTTCAATTGCCCATGAAATAAACATTGCAGATAATCCACCTTCTTGCCTGCTCGTCTGTGCATGCGTCATGTGGTACATCAGTCCGGGGTCCACGCAAACGTTATAACGTCATTGTAAAACATCCATTATTCACCAGATTTGCTTTGATTCCCTGTAGAGCACCTCGCGAAACCTCCAAAAATATAGACACAGGTGTGGCAGATGCTATGGATAAGCAGCCCCTCTGTGGGACACGGCGTGAGGTCTATCAGTCATTTATCTATCTCTATCATTTATCTATCGCAAGGTCTATTAGAGTGTGCATTAAATCATTTAACTCAGTGAAACTTGTTAATTTTGTCACGTTTCTCAATTTTTTGTTCACTCAATAAAATTCTCTAAACAGTAGAAAAGGATAAGTTTAACGCTTTGGAAATTTCACATTTTCTTCTGTATATATGGAGAAGAAGGGAACATAGTCTTACTTGCTTAAAGTAAATAGGTACATCGGCTTAGTTATAAGACTTGTTACTTCTTTAAATTATAACATTTCAAATACAGATTTTGACAATTATTTAGTCCTGACGATATCCGATTCTCAAAACTGAAATAATATTTCAATGAAATACATTAATTCGTCTGTGAGAGTACATCATGGAAAATCGTATCATGTAATGTATGGAATCAAGCCTGGTGTTGGCTTAGTGATTAGGGTGGTGGCTTGGGATCCTAGGGTCCTGAGTACAAGCCCCGTTGGCCACTGAATTAATACACCAGGAGGTTGACTCAGCCTGTCATCCTTCTGAGGTCGGCAAAATGAGTACCAGTGTACTGGTAAGGGGGACACTGCATCAGCGGCATAGCCGCGTCCCAACCAGCAGCCACAGGCTGCACTTGATAGAAAGAGACAGATGCATGGAATCGATCCAAGCTTCTAATTTGGAAACTATAGTACTTACAAAAGCAATGTATGTGGCGATTTTTTTTTTTTTTGTATACCTTGTCGAGGCTCGTGTGAGAGCTAATACACAACGCACAGCAAGGGGGCATGAGACAAGAGGGGCGGGAGTGGGAAGGACAAAACAGTGGGGAACAGAGACATTAGATCTGTGGTCGGGAGAGGGATGGGGTGGGGAACATGGGGAATACAATATGGACATTACAGGGACTTTCAGGAAGGAAAGCAGGGAATTTGAAGGAGGTGGGCTTGGGTGGGTTATTGGGGGTAGAAAAGATCGAGGATTTGGATGGGGGATGATAGGTGGTGGTGAAGAGCTGTTTTGAAGGCCTGGAGGGAAGAATGGGATTGAATAGAGTGAGGTAGTTTATTCCAAAGGTGGGAAAAAAGAGGAATTAAAGAATGAAGGTGAGCAGTGATTCGTGATTTTGGTAGTTTTACCAGAAGGGGGTTGTTGGCGGACCTTGGGCGCCCTGCGGAAATGTGGTGGGGACAAATCGCAGAGAGAGCAGGGGGTCGAGGCTGGAGAGGAGACGGTAGAAGACAGAAAGACCACCGACCACCCTGCGGTGAGAGAGTGAGAGGCCCAAAGATGCAGCCTCATTGCGGGAGAAGCCAATGATCCGAAATGCGTTGGTTTCCACAGCGTGAAGCCAGGAAAGGTGAGAGGCACGAGCACCAGCCCAGAGGGGAGAGCAGTACTCCATCAGGCTGTGGATGAAAGCTTTGTAAGTTGTCTGGAGCTCAGGTGGGTGAGGAAGGACTTTGCACGACGGAGGATTCCCAGTCGGCCACTGGCTTTGGAGGCGAGGTTTGAAATGTGGCTTTCCCAGGAAAGGTCATGGCAGATCGTGAGACCCAGAAGCTTGAAAGAAAGGACTTCTTCCAGAGGATTGTTGAGAAAGTGGATGGGGGGGGGGGGGTTCTACACGGTCGTTTCAGAGAGACATTGTGAGAGTGTGAGATTTGTCTGGATTGAAAGACATGTTCGACGTGTTTGACCAGCTTGTGATTTTATCTCGATTTGCAGAGAGCGAAGAAGCTGCTGCTTGTCAGTCTGAGTGATGGCAAATGGTACGGCAGAGACTGCGGTCATCAGCAAAGAGATAAAGAGGATTTTCCAGAGAGTTGGAGAGATCATTGATGAAAACCAGAAAAAGAACAGGGCCCAGAATACTACCTTGAGGAACTCCAGCCTGGACAGGAATAGGGGATGAGAGAATTACATTTAGGGCCACACGTTGACTGCGACAGGAGAGGAAGTCCGCAAACCATGAGTGGAGATGGCCTTGGATACCATAGGAAGAGAGTTTGGTGAGCAGGGCAGGGTGCCAGACCGTGTCTGATTCATAGCTATGATGAACAGGCATTCGATAATATGAGTGAGCAAAGTGGAAAAAAAAACTTCATCATAAAGAAATCATTGCTGCCTGTTCCAAGTCAAGTCAAGTTCCAACTCATGGTTGAGCAGGCCAAAAAACATGGTTGCTTCAGACCCCAGTGAGGTTACCCAGGAAACGCCTTCAGACCCCAGAGAGCGAGGTGGCCGAGGATCGCCTGGTGAAAGATATAAGTAAATAAGGCCGTTAATCATCTTCAAAAGAGGTGTTTTCATTAACTCAAACACAATTTTCACTCTTGCACTTCCATGGAGTTTTCTTCATCTGCATGCAAAGTTTCATGCTGCTAGGTTTTATAGTTTTGGGGTTATGAAGCGCGCGCACACACACACACACACACACACACACACACACACACACACACACACACACACACACACAAACACACACACACACACACACACACACACACTGCCTTTTATTCGTATAGGAGATATGCTTCACATTTTTTTCTTTCAACTAAACCAAATCCAACCAAATTTTGCATGTTGTCGAATTCGAAGGGTAGCTCAAGTATGGATTCTGCCTTGTTAGCATATCTGGGAGAGGGGGTTCAGAGTGGAGGGAAGACTCCATTTCTCTAATCCAGAGAATCAAACATTGATCTTCGCAGCAAAGTGTAATTGATTTTGGCTAGTGCCATATTAGCACCAAAGATGGCTCATGAACATGTGTGGCGGGATAGCTTAGACCTAGAGGTACGCACACGCAACTCTAAGCTGTCTACCCTGGGTTCAAATTTCAGCCTAGCTCAGCTATAAACTGTCATCTCAGGCTTTCACTGGCAGGATGTGTGCCATCTTTAAATGTGTGTTTCATCTGCTGGCATTAGTTGGTGGACGTTAAAGATCCCACGGTGTCTTCCGTGAAGAGTAGGTGAGTCAGCCAAATTCCGACCCTAACCTTAGTCAAACGTCAATCCTGAAAGACTTGAGCCAAACTTCCCCCGGCCAACCCTGCAAGAATGTGGGAATAATGGGTGTTAAAGAAGATGAAGAAGTTGACTGGCAAAGGTGATGTTAGCTGACTTCCAAGCAGATGCAAAAGGACCTTGGGCAAAGGATAGGGTGAATAGAGCAGAATATTTGTGAAGTACAACATGTTGTCTTTTCATTAAATCCATCAGAAAAGCAATACCGAGTCTTACTATAATTACCCCGTGCAAACGAAGCGAAAAGCATGGTTAAGCAATTGGTTCATGTCCGTCCATCCGTCTGATTCGTTTATGGTCGTAAGTTTATGATCAAGGATCAACTTGTATAAAATTCAATGTAATATTTTGAGCAGGAATCACAACATGAATAGGAAGATAAGTTTTCCGCTTAACCATACTTTGGCTCTGAATTTGTCCCGATAGCACGTGCACAGAGAGGAGTTAGATAATATTTTTACCCTGTCTGCCTGCCTGTCAGTCAAACAAAATTGAAAATCATTCTGAACAGGAAACTTACTGTTTTTTAAGGACGTTATAAAGCACACAAACAACAAGCATGAGTATCGAATGTAATGTGTTAGAAAGGGTGATGTAATAGACACTGGAGAAAATGGCGGTAAAACCAGGAATTAATTTATTTATACGCCTTTGAGTCTCTTTAAACTTTTACTTAAACGGAATTGTACACTTGAACACTGAAGAACACAAATCGCCTTCATAATACTTTCAATAATATGTCGATAGAGAGAGAGATAGAGATAGAGATAGAGATAGAGATAGAGATAGAGATAGAGATAGAGATAGAGATAGAGATAGAGATAGAGATAGAGATAGAGATAGAGATAGAGATAGAGATAGAGATAGAGATAGAGATAGAGATAGAGATAGAGATGATAGAGATAGAGATAGAGATAGAGATAGAGATAGAGATAGAGATAGAGATAGAGATAGAGAGAGAGAGAGAGAGAGAGAGAGAGAGAGAGAGAGAGAGAGAGAGAGAGAGAGAGAGAGAATGAGAGAATGAGAGAATGAGAGAATGTCATGTGATATGGTGCATGTCAGGGTGAATAAGAGGCCACTATCGGGCGATGTGCGATCCGCTTCATTCTATGGTGATCAATAAAGCTTCCATCTCGTAAACTGTGACTCAACGTCATCTTATTGCAGTGTTTCAGGGTGATGTAAATGAGAATGCTTCAGTCACACTCAACTTTTCGATTTTTTTAACGATCTTTAAAATCACAAGTGTATACTGACTTGAACACACGTGGGGTATCGTGTTTGACAAGTGTCTGTTTCTTTGTGTGTTTGGGTATGTGTTTGTGTGTCTCTTTATGTGAATGGTGTGTGTGTGTGTGTGTGTGTGTGTGTGTGTGTGTGTGTGTGTGTGTGTCTGGTTGTGTGTGTGTGTGTGTGTGTGTGTGTGTGTGTGTGTGTGTGTGTGTGTGTGTGTGTGTGTGTGTGTGTGTGTGTGTCATTGGTTGCTATCCCAATACAGAGGGTTCAGAAGGTGGAATGCAGTCTTCAAGGTCTCAAAGTAGTCACCTCCATGTGAGCTGCATAGTTATAGAGCCCACAGAAAGTCCACTCACTCTTTCATAATTTTCACCTTTGGTTGCCTTATCACCTGGAATGAAACTGCATCAAATCAGACTTTCTTCACACCTTTACTCACACATTGTAACCCACAATTTCGAAGTAAAAAACAAATTCCACAAATTTCAGAAAATTAATTAAAAATACAAAACGAGTATATCTTAGTTGGATAAGTGTCCACCCCCCCCCCCCCTTTAATAGCAATAGTAAATTACCTCAGGTGGAACCAATCACCTTCAAAATCACACACCAAGTTAATTGGCCTCCACCTGTGTCAAATTGCAGTGATTCTGATTTTTTTTTTCAGAATAAAATCAGCTGTTCCTGTTGGTTTCCTCTGCTGGGTAGTGCATTTCACAGCAATGACTCAACTATGAGCACCAAGGAGCTTTCAAATGACCTCCAGGATAAAGGTGTGAAAAGGCACAGATCAGGGGATGGATATAAAAATATTTCAAAGGCCTTGAATACCCTTGGAGCACAATCAAGACAATCATTAAGAAGTGGAAGGCATATTGTACAACCAAGACCCTGCCTAGATCAGGCCATCCCTCGAAACTTGATGACCAAGCAAGAAGGAGACTGATCAGAGAGGCCAGCAAGAGTCCAATAGCAATCTTGAAAGAGCTATGTGCTTTTATGACAAGACTGGTCAGTGTGCATGTGACAATAATATCCCAAGCACTCCACAAGTCTGGCCTGTACGGTAGGGTGGCAAGAAGGAAGCAACTACTCAAAAAAGCACACCTTGAGCCCCATTTGAGGTATGCAGAAAACCACTCTGGAGATTCTGAAGCCATGTGGCAAAAGGTTTTGTGGTCTGATGAAACCAAGACGGAACTTTTTGGCCGAAATGCAAAACGTTACGTTTGGCGCAAACTCAACACAGTACATCACCCAAGAACACCATCCCTACTGTGAAGCATAGTGGTGGCAGCAACATGTTATGGTGATGTTTCTCATCAGCATGGACTGGGGCACTTGTCAGGATTGAAGGGAAAATGGATGAAGCAAAATACAGAAAAATCCTCAAGGAAAACCTGCTGCCATCTGCAAGAAAGCTAAAATTTGGACGGAAGTTCACCTTTCACCATGACAACGACCTGAAGCACACAGCCAAAGCTACACTCGAGTGGCTAAGGAACAAAAAGATAAATGTCCTTGAGTGGCCCAGTCAGAGCCCCGACCTAAATCCAATCGAAAATCTGTGGCATGACTTGAAGATGGTGTCCATCAACTCTCCCCACGCAACATGACTGATCTTGAACAGTGTTGTTCAGAAGAAAGCGAAAATATTTCCCAATCAAGGTGTGCAAAGTTGGGAGAGACCTATCCCAACAGACTCGCAGCTGTAATTGCTGCCAAAGTTGCTTCCACCAAGTATTAAATCAGGGGGGGTGGACACTTATCCAACCAAGATAAACTCCTTTCGTATTTTTAATTTATTTTCTGAAATTTGTAGAATTTGTTTTTGCTTGTAAGTTGTGGGTTACGATGTGTAAATGAAGGTGGAGGTCATATTGAATGAAATTTATTTCCAGGCTATAAGGCATGAAACTTTTGAAAAGTGATGGAGACTTTCTATAGGATGTGTGTGTGTGTGTGTGTGTGTGTGTGTGTGTGTGTGTGTGTGTGTGTGTGTGTGTGTGTGTGTGTGTGTGTGTGTGTGTGTGTGTGTGTGTGTGTGTGTGCGCGTGTGTGTGTGTGTGTGTGTGTGTGTGTGTGTGTGTGTGCGCCCGTGTGCAAGGTGCTGTTTTTGGCTGCTGTCTCTGCAATTGGGTGAGTTTCAGGAGGTGGAACGGAGACCTATCAGGTCGCAAAGTATCTACCTCTGTAGGCCTGTATGTTTGTTTGTGTGATTGTGTGTGTGTGTGTGTGTGTGTGTGTGTGTGTGTGTGTGTGTGTGTGTGTGTGTGTGTGTGTGTGTGTGTGTGTGTGTGTGTGTGTGTGTGTGTGTGTGTGTGTGTGTGTGTGTGTGCGTGTGTTTGTTTTGGTGTTTATTTGTGTATGTTTTGGTTGTTTGGGTATTTGCGTGTGTTTGTTTGTCTGTTCATTTGTTTGATGTCTATGCACTCCTAAACCACTGGATGAAATAATTTGAAAACTGGTGGTTGTACACGGGTGCACACTGCAAAGTTTTAAGCGATAAAGAAAATTAACTGTCAGAGGGGTTCATGGTGGGGGGGGGGGGGGGAGAACACCAATTCTCTCAGTAAATATGTATCCTTTAGCACCGCTCCTGGTAGGGATGGGTATTACAAATCATTCTGCCCATAATTTGGGGTAATGAACCCATCTGTGGGGACAAATTATTCGCTAAGATAACCCAATTGTTTCCCCAAATCGATCAGAATTGAATTCAAAGATCCAGGTGATCTTCTATGGAACGGTGTTTATGTTGTGCAATGGAAACAGCCTTGTTTGTGGTCGAACTCACAACAATGCTTTGGTGGCGTCCTCATGATGATTTTGGCCAAAATCACAGATTTGCATCCAGGATGGCTAACGATTGGTGTTTCATTTGATGAGATTACTCGAGTATAAAAACATACTAGAAACATTTGTATTGTTTAAACTAAACTCGAAAAACCAGAGAACAATCAAAATTGGGTTGCATTCATACGAAGTGAAAATGCTTAGTGTGAAAGGAGAGGCCTCTCCATTGAGTTGGTTCATTGTTTGCCCCTTGTTGGGGGTGATTTGCATGAAACTGAGCATCATCGGTGCACATCACATTCCACACACGTTCTTAGGACAGCAACATATCCATTTGGAAAGTTTCTGGAACATTTCCACATTTTGACCCTTTTTACAACACTGGGAAGTACAGCTGAAGGACTTTCCATGACTCTTATGATGTCACTGCACAGAGGAAAATGTAAGCTTCATTCTGATTAAAATAACTGGATCAACAAGAGATTTACTCCACAATGGTCAAACAGTTCCCTTTAACAAATAAATTCATTGAGACAAAAGATTTCTGTAACTTACTTCCATATCTTCAAAACAAAACTTTTAAAACTGTCATGAAGTGCACGACCCATTATTTAATAGAATCGGTAGCTTGCACACTCAATTACAAAGTGCACAATGGGATGTTTGGTCTTAACGTTTTGGATGTGACACAGTGACTATTTGTTGTCCTTCATGAAACTTTCCCAGCTTTTGTTTCAACCTCTCCTGTGTCATTATATCCATCGTGCCTTCAATTGTTAAGTTCAGCTTTTCTGTATATATTCTTTACACATACTGAATACCCAGTGGTGTTCAATGGGAGTTGTGGTGATGCCAAGGAAGAAAATTAAAACATGATACCATATCTCGGGTCTGCAATCACCATTCCATCCGAGCGACACACAACTGCTGTCTGTGTTGACTCCCTTCATCCCCGAGGCGATACTGCTGTCCACCAATTTCACCGACCCTCTTCTCCTGTCCCAAAGCACTCCTCCATCTATAAACGCATTCCCCACCCATTCCTCGAAGCCCAATCCCCATTAAAAAAAGCACACCCTCTGCAATCCCCGCTGCTCGGGATCAAAACCAGAACAAAGTTCGTCGGCATGAGGCCAGATAGTCACGTGATGCCCCAACAATGGCCTGTCACCTGGGGGCGGGCCCAGCATGGGACAACGGGACATGAAGGGAAGCCAGAAGGGTTGCTGAGATGGTCCCACAAAAGGCTCTTTCACACTCCCATGGGGAGACCGAAGAGGCATTCTCTGCCTGCCCAAGCTAACAGCCGAACGCTGGAGTTTTCCGTGATGACCCTGCGGCATGTCAGCTGAAACGGCCCAATGGCTTTTATTCAGGCACAATATATCGATCTCGCATGTACGCGGCAAACACCATCACCAATAGCATCCTGAAACCAAACATGGTGCTCACCAATATTCTTCACCATAGGTATCGCAACTGGAACTAACATCAGCAACAGGTTTTGTTTGTTTGTTTTACTGCGTTTAAGGCTTATGGCGAAGCATTAAGAAACAGCAGTGTACTTTTAGATGAATTACAAGAACATTAGCAAGCAGTGGACAAAATCAACAAGGTATGTACTATTTAAACCTGAGGTGGAGGACATCATGAGCTGGTAATTCAGATGTGAACACCAAACAGGCAGATCCAAGAGCGATGCTTGAAAGTAGGCCATTTACTATGGTTTGTACCTTCAACACGAAAAAAAAAAAACATTCCCTCAAAAACAAGGACATTCATTATTGAAGACACATTGCATTTGTTTTGTCACATGATGTTGAAAACTTTATCTGGTCATTTCAAAAACCTCACTATTTCTAAAATGGGGAAAAAGTAAAATAATTTTTTTACTACAAAATGTTGGAGAACTGTACATTTCTGGTGTTTGGATGGCTAAAAGGTATATGCACACTCACCTCTGATATGAGCTGTCTACCCTGGGTTTGAATGCCGACCCAGCTATAAACTGCCATCCTGGTGTTTGACAGGCAGGGTGGTTCATCAATGTGTGTGCCAGCCCTTGGATGGACGTTAAACGGGAATCACGTCTGCCAGCATTTGTTGGTGGAAGTTAAAGACCACATGGTGTCCATCACGAAGAGTAGGTAAACTATCAGCGGCACCATGACCAAAACATTCAAAATTCCTGCCCTAACTACTGCTGGGAAGGCAATGGCAAACTACCAAGTACAACCGTTTCCAATAAACAGCTTCGGCAGTGGTGAACCTGCCTTCGGGCATAACACCAGAATACGAATAATGTACATTGCAGCTGTCATTCCAAAAAAAAGGATATATTTCACACAAATACTGTACAATTAGGGATGAGATCACACAAATAATCAGATGATGAATGAGAAATAAATTAAAAAAGCACGCAGTGGTTTTAATAAAATAAATAACTCGTGATTATTTCTACTGCAGTTTTCCCACACCTGTTTCATATATTGAGGACTTATCAAATACCACCCGCTGCTTCACTGACGGTAAAACTAAAGGGGGAGGGAGAAAAAAGAGGGGGAAGAGAGAGCGGGGAGAGTGAAGAGGTGGAGGGAGGGGGGCGAGGAGGGTGGGGGAAGGGAACACAGTGTGAGGTGAGAGGAAGGGAAGGCAGACGTGTGGTGGAGTGTTAATTACGATTCATGCCGTCTCATCAAAATGATTCTGCATAAAATAACAGTGAAGTTGGAAACAAAATAATGTCTGAAATCCATTCTCTACCACTCAAACTATAAACACGGCCCGGAGACAAACTCCTGTCCAGACAAGTCCAGAGACAAACTCCTCTCCAGACATAAATACCACCCGGACGCGTCCAGAGCTAAGCTGGCCAGAGAAAAACACCGCTTGGACACATCTGGAGACAAACTCCTGTCTGGACATAAACACCGCCAAGAGACGTCCGGAGACAAACCCTGCCCGGACACGTCCGGGGATGAATGCTGTACAGACGTAACCACTGTCCGGATATGTCCAGCAACAGAGACAGACAGAAAGAGAGGGGAGGGGAGAGTAAGAGAGTAGATGCTGGAGCAGGGCACGGCACTGTATTGGGAGGGGGTAGAGAAAGGATGGGACAAAGAGAGACAGAGACAGAGACAGAGACAGAGACAGAGAGAGAGAGAGAGAGAGAGAGAGAGAGAGAGAGAGAGAGAGAGAGAGAGAGAGAGACACAGAGAGAGAGAGAGAGAGAGAGAGAGAGAGAGGAGGTAGGGGAGTTAGCA
The DNA here is from genome assembly GCF_056783735.1 of Eptatretus burgeri. Lineage (NCBI taxonomy): Eukaryota > Metazoa > Chordata > Myxini > Myxiniformes > Myxinidae > Eptatretus > Eptatretus burgeri. The sequence continues at coordinate 113,642,014 of NC_140964.1, forward strand.
GAAGGAATATGTTTTGCTTTATGAATAACACACACAAACACACACACACACACACACACACACACACACACACACACACACACACACACACACACACACGCTTGGCCAATATTGGCAATTTTTCAGTAATCGGCAGGTTGGAGTCGGTCCGATTATCAACTCCAGTTTGTACTGCATACAACCCAAAAACCTTGAGTAACTTTCACCGATAAACAACGTTACATTTATATAGACGTTTCAGGGATATGGTCACAAACATTAACCTTTATAAACAGCTGTGTGTGATGGGTGGAAAAAAATTTTGGCTCGGTAATTTAGAAAACACGTTGGTTAGGCAAACGGCTGGGAAATCGGGTGTTATTTCACATCAACTCACTCAGAATGAATGAAGGAGCACGAACCACTCACTCAGGGTGATGGAACACGAACCACTCGCTAAGGATGACGGAGCACGATCCACTCATTCAGGGTAACGTAGCACGAACCACTCGCTAAGGGTGACGGAGCACAAACCACTCACTCAGGGTGATGGAACATGAACCACTCGCTAAGGATGATGGAGCACGATCCACTCATTCAGGGTAACGTAGCACGAACCACTCGCTAAGGGTGACGGAGCACAAACCACTCACTCAGGGTGATGGAACATGAACCACTCGCTAAGGATGATGGAGCACGATCCACTCATTCAGGGTAACGTAGCACGAACCACTCGCTAAGGGTGACGGAACACGAACCACTCACTAAGGGTGACGGAACACGAACCACTCACTCAGGGTGACGGAGCATGGACGAACCTCTTGCTCAGGGTGATGGAGCACGAACCACTCGTTAAGGATGACGGAGCACGAACCACTCATTCAGGGTGTTGGAGGATGAACCACTCGTTCAGGGTAACGGAGCACAAACCACTCGCTCTAAATGAGGCGATGCGGCAAAAGCGTCCACAGAGACTGAACAATTCACTCATAATGACGAAGCGTGGTACCACTGTCAACAATGGGTGCTCGGCAAATGGTTTAAGCATTCCTGCAAGCACTCCAATTAAATCGTTGATAAGGAACGGTTGGTGAGGCTGTTGCTGCATACCATCAAAGATCCCTTTAACTGGAAAGCCCAACTTCACCATGCACGAAGCAGTTAATGAAATAAAATGACATTAACCACAAAAGAGGTCCTGCTTCATGCAGAACAACCCTGGAGACAATGCAAAGTTCATCAGCTCATGAAATAAACATTGCAGAAAATGCGCCATTTTGCCTGCTCGCATGTGCACACGTCACGTGGTACATCGGTTTGAGGTCTGCACAAACGTTAGAACTTCATTTAAAAACGTCCATTTCTTGCCACATTTGCTTTGATTCCCTGTAAAGCACCTCACGAAACATCTGACAATTTTGACACAGATCTGGCAGATGCTATGGATAAGCAGTCCCTCTTGGGGACAGGGCGTGAGGTCAAGCAGTGAATGCATCAAGTCATATACGTAGCTCAATGAAGCTGATTAATTTTGATATGTCCCGAAAAAATTTTGTTCACTCAACAAAATTCTCCAAACAGTAGAAAAAGATAAGTTTAATGCTTTGGAAATTTCACTTTTTCGTGTGTATATATGGAGGAGGGAACATAGCCTTGCTTGCTTAAAGCAAATATGTATATCGGCTTAGTTATAAAACTCGTTATTTCTTTAAATTATCAGATTTCACAACGGATTTTGACACTCGTTTAGTCCAGACGATATCTGATCCTAAAAACCGAAATAATATTTTTATGATATACTTTAATTAGTCCGTGACAGTGGACCATGGAAAATCGTTTCATATCATGCATGAAATCGCTCCAAGACAAAGCTTTTGTCCGTAGCCTGATGGAGTACTGCTCTCCCCTCTGGGCTGGTGCTCCTGCCTCCCACCTTTCTCGGCTTCACGCTGTCGAAACCAGGGCATTTAAGATCATCGGCATCTCCCGCAATGAAGCTGAGTCTTTGGGCCTCTCACTCAATCACCGCAGGTTGGTCGGTGGTCTTTCTGTCTTCTACCGACTCCTCTCCAGCCTTGCCCCCCCCCCTGCTCTCTCTGCGATCTGTCCCCACCACATTTCCACAGGGCGCTCAAGGTCCGCCAACAACCCCCTTCTGGTAAAACTACCAAAATCACGAATCACTGCTCATATTCACTCTTTCATTCCTCATTTTTCCCGCCTTTGGAATAAACTCCCTCACTCTATTCTTTCCCATTCTTCCCTCCAGGCTTTCAAAACAGCTGTTCACCACCACCTCTTATCTTCCCCCATCCAAATCCTCGATCTTTTCTACCCCCGATAATCAACCCAAGCCCACTTCCTTCAATTCCCCTGCTTTCCTTCCTGAAAGTCCCTGTAATGTCCATCTTCTCTTTGCCATGTTCCCCGTCCCATCCCCATCCCTCTCCCTTCCACAGTTCACCTAATGTGTCTGTTCCCCACTGTTTTGTACCTTCCACTCCCACCCCTCTTGTCCCATGCCCCCTTGCTGTGAGTTGTCTGTTCGCTCTCATACGAGCCTCGACAAGTTATACAAAAAAAAGCTCCTAATTTGAAAACTATAGCACTTACAAAAGTGATGTTATACAATGATTCGTAGCTATGGTAAACAGGCATTCAATATGACTGAGAAAAGTGAAGAAAAAAAAACTTTATCGTTAAGAAATAGTTGTGGCATTTTCCAAGTCAAGGCATAGGTTGAGCAGGCCAAAAAACATGGCGGCTTCAGACCCAGGCGAGGTTATCAAGGAAACGCCTTAAGAACCAGAGAGTGAGGTGGCCGAGGATCTCCTGATGAAGGATATAATTAAATAATGCCGTTAATTATTTTCAAAAGGGGTGTTTTAATTAGCCCAAACACTCAATTTTCACTCTTGCACTTCCTTGGAGTTTTCTTCGTTTGCATTCAAAGTTTCAGACTGCTCGGTTTTATGGTTTTGGATTTATGGAGGAGACACACTGACACACACATTGCCTTTTATTAGTATAGATTTATTACTTGTTGAGTGATGCTCATACACCTTTGCAGGTTAACAGCAGCACAGGCGAGTGCACGGGTGAGTGTTCGGGTTAGAGTTACCTTGTTTAATGTTCTCCCAGTCGAATATCGCTTGTTGTGTTGAAATATCAGGTTTAAATTCTATCTACTGTCCCCGTACGTCATTATAATCCATGAAAAAGTACGAACTCATTCTTCTTGATGTCATATCATTTGATATGAGTACAAGCCCCTCCACTGGCTTTAGTTACTGTTTAATAAAGCGGTTCATGAAGATGCCCCTATCCTGAACAATTAAGCCACCTTGGCTTGTGCTTGTGTAAAATTTTGCGAATGCAGCTTGAGTACAGGAACCGTTGTCTCATTAGAAATGCGTATGTCGGATCAAGAGTCCCTGGCCTGTGCTGACGTCTTTTCAAAACTGTTCTGTCCTGCTGAGCGATTACACAGTGCAAGGGAGGTGGGAGTCACGTGACATCAACATGATGTCATAAAAGAGAGACAGTTCGTCCAGGTCCTTCATGAAGACATGGTCCCGTGGTGTAAAATTGTATCAGTGCGCATACACATTGATGTTTGCAGGTGTTGATGAAAACAATGATATATCTAACCATAACCAGGGCTGGAAGGGTGGCCGAGAAGTAACTAGAAGAAGGACTGCTTCGGTAGACGTTAAAACATCTCGTGGTGTTCACATCTTCAGACACATTGGGCTGCCAAGGCAGTTTATCCTTGGTTAGGGGGTACAATCCTGGATGGGTCACAACTCCTACGCAGGATACTCGAATGGCTCATTATTCCCAAAAAGCCGCTGTTCATTTTGTTGACCTCAAAAGGATGACAGGCTGAGTCAATCCACCTGGTGTTAGTTCCATGGCATGACAGAGAGTCAAACTCAGGACCCAATCACCCAAAGATCGCAGAGCTGCAGTTCAGCCTGGGTTGGAATCTTGACCCAGCTATGAACTGTCACCCTGGGCCTGGTGTTTCGCTTTCCTGGCATTACATCAATATGTGAACCATCCATTTGAAGGACTGCTTTGGTGGACGTCAATGCATCCCATGGTGTCTTTCGTGAAGAGCATGCAAATGATCTCAGGCACCCTAAACAAAATACAAATTCCTATCTACACCACAAATTAGTCTTGCCCCGAAGTGAATGTGAGACCATTGCAGATCTATTTTTGCTATAAAAAAATTCCCTCGACAACCACTTGTCCAATTGACACCAAGCATTCAACATAGCAGGGACTCCCCGTGGATAATCTATAATTGCTAAATCTCAAGTCAAAGGTCACGTGGTATGGCAGCCATATTGGATTAAAAGAAAAAAAAATTGGACTTAATTTTCTCTGAAACCGCTCAACAAAAAAAATTAAACTTGGCATACATCATCAATTCCCCGTGGGGTATAACGGGTGATAATGATGATGTCATCGATTAAGTGGTATTCCAGCCATAATTTGTTGAATCAAAATCCTTATCCGAAAAATCTGAAGCTTTATATATCTGATTTATGAACCAATGTGAGTGAAGAATTAAACTTATGACATCATCGGTCACGTGGTTAGGTGGCCATATTGGATTGAAAAAAAAAAAAACGTAAAAAGAATCTTCTTCCCCTTCTATATAAGCAATAATAGGAGTGGGCTATAATCGTAGCTTGTTTAGTAAACGATTTTTCAGAATGAGCACGCGAGACAAGACTATTGCTCTCGGAGTGCCGTTCTAGTTTTGTCTTGTAACATTAAATGTAACCTGAACCATGTGATTAATTGGTAATTCATTCCACTCTTTGTATTGTCTGAAACGAACTACCCTGAATGGACTGTGCTTGAAACAGCCAATGAAAATCGTTGTGAGGACCCTTTCACCTTGCATGGAAATAGTCCAGGTTGTAAGAGCCTGAATAAGTTCCATCGTACTTGTTTACTTCCTCAATGATTTTATTGAGTTAACAAGAATCTTTACTCCTCAACAATCCTGTTTCATGTAAAGTGTGGTGCCCTCTGCAGGTACTTAATGCACTGCATGTAGCACAGGTTCTCATCTCAAGGTAGAAAAGCATCAACAAGAGAGGACCCAAAGGGGTATTGATTAACAATAGCATACAACGCAACAGGTAACATTGCTGGAGGTCTTTGGAATATGGCAGGTCAAACCTCCTCACCGTGGACACTCTCATTTGTCCAACTCAATAACAATTGCAACTCATACAGCCACTCCGCCGGTAACTTCTGCCTCAAACAACTATCATCACTTGCTCCATGAACCTGGAACAAAAATAATGAGGGTCCACACAACCTCTTCTTTTTTTCCTCATTTCTAAGGCTAATGGGAGAGCTGTCTTACACGAAAACTTACTCCCATGCAGACAGAGACAACACAGGACTTGACATCAGACAAACATGGCTATTGACCTTGAGGCCCTTCCCAGAACACACTGCGTGCTGGCGATGCCATCTGGTGGTGGTGCTTTTCGGGAGAAATCTCCCTTCCAAAGGAATGCCAGCCAGGGGATTTGTCCATCCTCTTATCCTCTAAATGCTGAGCATCAAGTGAGGAAGCAGCAGGTACTAAAGATTTTGATCGACCACGTTATTGAGAAAAACTTTCCGACATGGGCATGTTATTGTAGCACAACGTCGTCGTGAAGAAACTTCGTTCCTAAAACACTTCTCTGTTAAATCTGAGCAGCAGCATTACCCGAATCTTTACAGGCCATTTTACAAATGAAGGAATAATTTGGTAAACCATGGAACGTCATCCGGCCTGCGTGGCCCTCAATGAGGCAAATATATCCGAGTGTCACAGTTCTAGGTCAGTAACAGTGCAGTGGAGACACGAACGAGAGCAGATGATTCCCAGGGAGTTCCAAACAAGAAGAAAGTTTATGTTACTTTGATTGAAGGCTTAGGATATCGCATTGAAGGTAGAAATGTACAACAGACTTGTGGACGCTGGCAACGGTGCAAAATGAGGACAGTCCCAACTAGGTAGGGTATGCAATTGGTCCATTGATCCATCTTGTTATTGACGTGTGAGTAACTTTCCGAGATATGCATGTTTTGGTTTTCCCCCATATCAAAGCACGCTCATGATGATGAAAGAACAAAAGCAAGAACGGAAATGTTTGGAGTGTGGCAGCAACATAAACAGGGTGCTTTTTGCAAAAGGTTTCCGCAAACTCCACGCAATATGCCGCATTTTCCTGAAATCGCAACTCACGGATTCCAGAAAGGTGTGCATCAGTGTGTACACACGCATGTTCATTGCACAGTCACATGCCAGCACCGTTCTAATGCTGTCACCGGTGATAGCCTGCACTCATGTTCATGGTTTTATAACATTATATAGTACATATGATGGAACATGAGTCTGTCGATGTATAATATGGGTCAGAAAACATGTCATGTACATGGTTGGATTAAGAGATGGACCATACAGAGAACATGCCATGTACATGGTATGATAAACAGACGGAACCTACAGAAAACATGCCACGTACATGGTTGGATTAAGAGAGGGACCCTCTTTATCGACTTTTTCCATCTTTATTTACACATTGTAACCCAGGACTTCCAAGTGAAAAACAAATCTACAAATTTCAGAAAATTAATTAAAAATACAAAATTCGAATATCTTGGTTGTATAAATGTCTGCCCCACTTATAATAGCAATTGTAAATCAGCTCAGTTGGAACCAATCAACTTCAAGATCACACACCAAGTTAATTGGCCTCCACCTGTCTTAAATTGTAGTGATTCTGATTTTTTTTTTCAGAATAAAATCAGATCTTCCTGTAGGTTTCCTCTCTCATGCATTTCACAGCAAAGACTCAACTATGAGCACTAAGAATCTTGCAAAAGACCTCCGGGATAAAGTTGTGGAAAGGCACAGATCATGGGATGGGTATAAAATATTGAAAGAGCCTTTACTATCCCTTGGAGCACAATCAAGACAATCATTAAGAAGTGTATTGTACCACCAAAAACCTGCCTAGATCAGGCAATCCCTCTAAACTTGATGACCAAGCAAGAAGGAGACTGATCAGAGAGGCCACCAAGAGGCCAATAGCAACTTTGAAAAAGCTACGTGCTTTTATGACAAGACTGGTCACTGTGTGCATGTGACAATAATATCCCAAGCACTCCACAAGTCTGGCCTGTACGGTAGGGTGGCAAGAAGTAAGTCACTACTCAAAAAAGCCCACCTTGAGTCCTGTTTGAGGTATGCAAAAAACCACTCCAGAGATTTCTGAAGCCATGTGGCAAAAAGTTTTGCGATCTCATGAAACCAAGATGGAACATTTTGGCCAAAATGCAAAATGTTACATTTGGTTAAACCCAACACAGCACATCACCCAAAGAACACCATCCCTACTGTGAAGCGTGGTGGTGGCAGCATCATGTTATGGGGATGTTTCTCACCAGCAGGTACTGGGGCACTTGTCGGGATAAAAGCGAAAATGGATGAAGCAAAATGCAGAAAAATCCTCGAGGAAAACCTGCTACCCTCTGTAAGAAAGCTGAAATCGGGATGGAAATTCACCTTTCAGCATGACAATGATTTGAAGCACACAGCCAAAGCTACACTGGAGTGGCTAAGGAACAAAAAGATAAATGTCCTTGATTGGCCCAGGCAGAGCCCCTAAATACAATCGAAAATATGTGGCATGACTTGAAGATTGCTGTCCATCAACTCTCCCCACGCAACATGACTCAGCTTGACCGGTTTTGTGCATAAGAATTGGCAAATATTGCCCAATCAAGATGTGCAAAGTTGGTAGGGACCCATCGAAACAGATTCACAGCTATAATTGCTGTCAAATGTGCTTCCACCAAGTATTAAATCAGGGGGGTGGACACTTATCCAACCAACATATTGTAGTTTTGTATTTTTAATTAATTTTCTGAAATTTGTAGAATTGGTTTTTCGCTTGGAAGTTGTGGGTTACGATGTCGAAATAAAAGTGGGACAGTCTGATTTAAAGCACTTTAATTCCAAGCTATGAGAAAGCAAAGGGTGAAAATTTTGAAGGGCGGTGTAGACTTTCCATAAGGACTGTATATATGGTTGGATAAAGAGATGAAGCCGACAGAGAACACGCGATGTACATGGTTGGAAAAAGAGATGAAGCCGAAAGAGAACACGCGATGTACATGGTTGGATAAAGATATGAACCCTATAGAGAGCATGGCGTGTACATGGTTGGATAAAGATATGAACCCTATAGAGAGCATGGCGTGTACATGGTTGGATAAAGAGATGGACCCTACAGAGAGCATGGCACGTACATGGTTGGATAAAGATATGAACCCTAAAGAGAGCATGGTATGTACATGGTTGGATAAAGAGATGGACCCAACAGAGAGCATGGCACGTACATGGTTGGATAAAGATATGAACCCTATAGAGAGCATGGCACGTACATGGTTGGATAAAGTTGTCTGAGTTAAAGTTTGTACTTTTCCGATGTAAAGTTTGTACTTTTCCGATGCAAAGTTTGTACTTGTCTCATGGAAAGTTAGTACTTGTCTGATGTAAAGTTTGTACTTGTCTGATGTAAAGTTTGTACTTGTCTGATGTAAAGTTAGTACTAGCCTGATGTAAAGTTTGTACTTGTCCAATGTAAAGTTTGTACTTGTCCGATGTGAAGTTTGTACTTGTCTGATGTAAAGTTTGTACTTGTCTGATGTAAAGTTTGTACTTGTCCGATGTAAAGTTTGTACTTGTTCGAGGTAAAGTTTGTTTATGTCTTTAAAATAAGTTTTCACTTGTCTGTCTTCCCAGAAGATTTTATACTTGTCTGTCCACTAAACTTGTACTTGTTTTGAATGCTTGTCCATACAGTATAATATGCATGTCTGCCTGTCATGTTTGTTACTCTCATCTGGAATACGTGTCTATCTATAAATCGTACGTAACGTTTGCACTTACCGGACGACCTCGACGACTTGTACGTTTATATTCGACAATATCACAAAACCTGTCTAACTGTGAGTTCTGGATAAGCAGCTCGAGCTTGAGAGAGTCAAGGGAGATATTATGCCAAAACAAAGCATGATGGACACACACAGACAGACACACACACAGTCGGACATGTTGGACACACACCGGTGGACGTGACGGACACACACAGGTGGACGTGACGGACACACACAGGCGACAGACAGGTGGACATGTTGGACACACACAGGTGGACGTGACGGACACACACAGGCGAAAGACATGAGGACATGTCGGACACACACAGGTGGACGCGACGGACACATAGGCGAAAGACAGGCAGACATGTCGGACACACACAGGTAGACGTGACGGACACGCACAGGCGAAAGACAGGCGGACATGTCGGACACACACAGATAGACATGACGGACACACACAGGCGAAAGACAGGTGGACATACACAGGTGGACGTGACGGGGACACACAGGCGAAAGACAGGCGGACATGCCGGACACACACAGGTGGATGTGACGGAGACAGGCGAAAGACAGGCAGACATGTCAGACACACACAGGAAGACGTGACGGACACACACGGGTGAAAGACAGGCGGACATGTCAGACACACAGGTAGCCGTGCCGGACACACACAGGCGAAAGACAGGTGGACATACACAGGTGGACATGAAGAACACACACAGGCAAAAGACAGGCGGACATGTCAGACACACACGTGTGGACGCGGCAAGCACATAGGCGAAAGACAGGCGGACATGTTGGGCACACACAGGTGGACGTGACAGACACACAGGCGAAAGACAGGCAGACATGTCAGACACACACAGGTAGACGTGACGGACACACACAGGCGAAAGACAGGTGGACATGTCGGATACACACAGGTGGACGTGACAGACACACACAGGCGAAAGACAGGCAGACATGTCGGACACACAGGTGGACGTGACAGACACGCGCACAGGCGGACGGCACTCGCAGCCATCACCCTCAGATCCTCTCCGTGTCATGGCATCCTGTCGATCACCCATTCTGTCATTACTTTTGTCTTTCTACGTCTATGACAACGATGAATGTGGCATTCGATGTGTCGGAACCATCACCACAGCCCAGACAAATCACACACTGTAATAATTACAATGATAATCACAATTTACCACAACGCAACTGTCTTTCATACCTCATCGTATTAATTAATTATCGTGGCGTTATTGTCCCCCAGCTCGCAATATTAAACTAAATAACCTACATTTCACCTCATCAAATACCTCAAGTTTACCTCAATTACCAAAGGGATCCTCATTAAATACCTCAAGTTTACCTCAAATACTAAAGGTTTCCCATTAAATACCTCAAGTTTACCTCAAATACTAAGGGTTCCTCATTAAATACCTCAAGTTTACCTCAAATACTAAAGGTTCCTCATTAAATACCTCAAGTTTACCTCAAATACCAATGGGTTCCTCATTAAATACTTCAAGTTTACCTCAAATACAAAAGGTTCCTCATTAAATAGCTCAAGTATACCTCAAATACTAAAGGTTCCTCATTAAATACCTCAAGTTTACCTCAAATACCAAAGGGTTCCTCATTAAATACCTCAAGTTTACCTCAAATACTAAAGGTTCCTCATTAAATACCTCAAGTTTACCGCAAATACCAAACGGTTCCTCATTAAATACCTCAAGTTTACCGCAAATACCAAAGGGTTCCTCATTAAATACCTCAAGTTTACCTCAAATACCAACGGTTCCTCATTAAATACCTCAAGTTTACCTCAAATACCAACGGTTCCTCATTAAATACCTCAAGTTTACCTCAAATACCAATGGTTCCTCATTAAATACCTCATGTTTACCTCAAATACGAAAGGTTCCTCATTAAATACCTCAAGTTTACCTCAAATACCAAAGGTCCCTCATTAAATACCTCAAGTTTACCTCAAGTACCAAAGGTCCCTCATTAAATACCTCATGTTTACCTCAAATACCAAAGGTCCCTCATTAAATACCTCATGTTTACCTCAAATACGAAAGGTTCCTCATTAAATACCTCATGTTTACCTCAAATACCAACCGTTCCTCATTAAATACCTCAAGTTTACCTCAAATACCAAAGGTCCCTCATTAAATACCTCATGTTTACCTCAAATACCAAAGGTCCCTCATTAAATACCTCAAGTTTACCTCAAATACGAAATGTTCCTCATTAAATACCTCAAGTTTACCTCAAGTACCAAAGGTCCCTCATTAAATACCTCAACTTCACCTCATTACACCGATTACGCGCCAAAATGCTCCGCCATGAAAAGTACCTCAGAGTTTCCTCACGTCACGCTCTGAAATGTCCTCCATTATAACTAACTTAAATGTTTCCCATCACACACGACACAAGTACACGATAATGTACAGAATCCGTCCCATATTACTCGGTTAATAAGTCATGAAAGTTGAGGATTTTTAAGCCAATGTTACCCCGTAACGAACCCTCACCGTGCTTGCGTTGCGGACACGGTTGTTTGCGTCGCTTCCACCTGGCACTGGCTGTGTCTGCCATGCGCTCCTCCGCCGCCTCTTCTTCTTCCTCCTCCTACAACACTTCCTCCAGCACCTCCTCCTCGGAGCACTTCTTTTGCCAGCACCTCTGCCACCTTAGCACCTCCTCGTGTTCCTCCTCAAGTCGGTCCTTCCGTCCGTTCTCCTACACCTCCCGTACCTTGACAACCTATAGTCTTGTTCCCGACGCGCCCACCACCTCCTCCACCCCCCCCCCCCAAGTCTGGCCCATTGATCTCGGGGCAAGTTCTCCGGGACAGGGTTGTGTGGATACCAGGGAGGGAGGGATGGGTCTGGGGACACACGGGGAAATGGGGGCAGCAGATGGGGTGAGGATGGGGGAAGCACGGGAAGAGGGTCGTGGCCCGTGGGATGGGGTCGCATGGGTAAAACGGCTTATGGGATGGAGGGGGGGTGGGGGGTCGTGAGATAGGGGTATGTTACGGGGTCATGAGATTTGTATATACGAGAAGGTGGTCGTGGGATGGGTGAGCAATTGGACCGGTTGTGTGATGAGGTCGCACACACAGAGAGAGGGGTCGTGGGATGGTACAGCACCATAAAAGGGGTTGAGAGACGGGTTGCATGGTGTCATGAGATTGGGACCAGTGGAAGGAGTCGACGTGCTGGGCCGGAGAGGGGTCGTGGAATGGGGGTCCGCGGAGAGATCTTGTGCTGGATGGGGTTGCACGGGGAAGGGACTCTCGGGATAGGGGTGCATGGGAATGGGTCGTGGGATGATCCAGCACGGAAACGTGGGATGGCGACGTACGGAGAGGGGGACGTAGGACAGCTGCCCACGGGGGACCGTCGTGGCTCGTGTGATGGGAGCGCACGAGGATGGGGTCGGACGAGGAGAGTTCGCGAGATGATCAAACAGGGGAAGGTGTCGTGCAGATGGGGGCACATGGTGACACGGGATAGAGATGACCGTGGAGGAAGAAGATCTAAAATAAAATGGTGTTTTTAAGTCCACAATACATGACCGATGGCCACGTGCTGATGAACAGGTGTTGTGACGCGGTGAGGTGCACTCCATCGTGATGGTGTGAAAACGCAGTTCGTCAGCACCACGAGGTGCCAGGGTGTTTGCTTGTGTTAGCTCGGAGCCGCTGCTTGCTCTTCTGGACACCACGGTGTCACAAATGCTCTCACGGGTCTGTGTCTGTGTGGACCATGGGACCGAAATGCTCCCTCCATCTGTGTCTCGTAATGTTACCATTGGCACACTATGGGTACACATATGATGGTTCCATGCTAATTATGATGGTTCCATGCTGATTATGATGGTTCCGTGCTAATTGTGATGGTTCCGTGCCAATTATGATTGTTCCGTGCCAATTATGATGGTTCCGTGCTAATTATGATGGTTCCGTGCTAATTATGATGGTTCCGTGCTAATTATGATGGTTCCGTGCTAATTATGATGGATCCGTGCTAATTATAATGGTTCCATGATAATTATGATGGTTCCATGCTAATTATGATGGTTCTGTGCCAATTATGATGGTTCCATCCTGATTATGATGGTTCCATACTAATGATGGTTCAATGCTAATTATGATGGTTCCATGCTAATTATGATGGTCCCGTGCTAATTATGATGGTTCCATGCTAATTATGATGGTTCCATGCTGATTATGATGGTTCCATGCTAATTATGATGGTTCCCTGCTAATCATGATGGTTCCGTGCTAATTATGATGGTTCCGTGCTAATTATGATAGTTACATGCTAATTATGATGGTTCCATGCTAATTATGATAGTTCCGTGCCAATTATGATGGTTCCGTGCGAATCATGATGGTTCCGTGCTTATGATGATGGTTCCGTGCTAATTATGATAGTTCCATGCTAATTATGATGGTTCCATGCTAATTATGATGATTCCGTGCCAATTATGATAGTTCCATGCTAATTATGATGGATCCGTGCTAATTATAATGGTTCCATCATAATTATGATGGTTCCATGCTAATTATGATGGTTCCGTGCCAATTATGATGGTTCCATGCTGATTATGATGGTTCCATACTAATGATGGTTCAA
>NC_140964.1:113663105-113678105 GCF_056783735.1 Eptatretus burgeri
AGTGTCCACCCCTGAGATGATATTTGGTGGAAGCACCTTTGGCAGCAATTACAGATGTGAGTCTGTTGGCATAGGTTTCTACCAAATTTGTACACCCTGTTTTTACAATGGGCAATATTTGCCCATTCTACTGTATAAAACTGCTCAAGCTCAGTCAAGTTGCGTGGGGAGCATTGATGGACAGCAATCTCCAAGTCAAGCCACAGATTTTTGATTGGATTTAGGTTGGGGCTCTGGACTGGGCCACTCAAGGACATTTATCTTTTTGTTCTTTCGCCACTCCAGTGCAGCTTTGGCTGTGTGCTTCGGGTCGTTGTCATGCTGAAAGGTGAACTTCCGTCCCAATTTCAGCTTTCTTGCAGAGGGCAGCAAGTTTTCCTCGATGATTTTTCTGTATTTTGCTCCATCCATTTTCCCTTGTAGCCTGGTGTTGGCTTAGTGGTGAGGGTGGCTGCCTTGGGATCCCAGGGTCCTGAACGTGAGCCCTGTTGGCTACTGAATTAAAACCAGGTGGGGTCGACTCAGCCTGTCATCCTCCTGAGATTGGTGAAATGAGTACCAGTGTACAGTTCGAGGAGCACAGCATGGGCGGCCCAGCCGCACTCCAATAATTGATAGCTACCTGGCATCCAAGCTGCCATACGCAAGAACAGAAGTGCCCCATCCCTGCTGATGAGAAACATCATCATAACATGATGTCTCCACCACCATGCTTCACAGTAGGGATGGTGTTATTTAGGTGATGTGCTATGTTGGGTTTGCACCAAATGTAACGTTTTTAATTTGGGCCAAAAAGTTCCATCCTGGTTTCGTCAGACCACAAAACTTTTTGCCACATGGCTTCAGAATCTCCAGAGTGGTTTTTTGCATCCCTCAAATGGGACTCAAGGTGGGCTTTTTTGAGTAATGGCTTCCTTCTTGCCACTATACCATATAGGCCAGACTTATTTAGTGCTTGGGATATTGTTGTCACATGCACATTGTGACCAGTCTTTGTCATGAAGGCATGTAGCTGTTTCAAAGTTGCCATTGGATTCTTGGTGGCCTCTCTGATCAGTCTCATCCTTCCTGGGTCTTCCAGTTTGAGGGACAACCTGGTTTAGGCAGGGTCTTGGTGGTACCATACACTTTCCACTCCTTAATGATTGTCTCGAGACTGTGCTCCAAGGGATATTCAAGGACTTTGAAATATTATTTATACCCAATCCCTGATCAGTGCCTTTTCACAATTTTATCCCAGAGGTCTTTTGAAAGCTCCTTGGTGGTTATGGTTGAATCTTTGCTCTGAAATGCACTACCCAGCAGAGGAAACCTACAGGAACAGCTGACATCCACCGGAGGTGGATGGAGGTTGTTTTCACCCCTGTCTGTCTGTCAGAATTTGCATATCAGTTCGCTGAATTCAACTAAAAGTTATTTGTAAAGTCAACATAGGTCCAATTTCTAAAATTGTCAATTTTCATCCGATTGACTTTAAATTTGAAGAGGAGTTGCATATTTGGTCATTGAATTCAAACACCAATTTATTTTTTCGGTCAAATTTGTTTTCTGGATTCGGAAGTGTCGTGCTATGCATGACATCTTTCATATTTGTTACTTGCAAAATCGAAGATCTTTCCAGTATATTGGTCAGTCAATTTTGTTATTCTTTTGGGTCGCCGAAATAGGTGACTCTTATTGTCAGTAATTCTGTCTGTTTGTTTGGATGTTTGTTCGTTTGTCATCAGCATAACTGGTAGTAAACGTGGGCCGATTTTGACCAAACTCGGGTGGTAGGTACATCTTATGACCTAGTGCTTTGGAAATTGTGATGGTTGCTAGGGACGCTTTGGTTCCCTTGCAACAACCGAAAAACCTTCAAAATCGGTACCATTCACGCAAAATCAATTCCGAAAGCCATTATCCCATGTAGGGTTATGAAATTTGGCACGAATGATCGACAGGTGATGCTCTATCAAATATATTCCGGTTTTTGTGAAATATGGAATACTTTACCCACAGCGCCTCCTACAATTATGGTATGCGTGAAAATTGAAGGCCCCCTAGCGACCAGGTGAGTGCATCGATACGAATGAAACTTCGCAGGTTCATGGTACTCAATGAGTACTACAACTTTGCTTCAGGACATATTGACCGATTTCGCTTCGGTCAGGGGTCAAAGGTCAGGTTTGACCAAACTCGGGTGGGAGGTACATCTTATGACCTAGTGCTTTGGAAATTGTGATGGTTAGTGCAAAAATCGATAATATGCGAGAGCTGGAGGTGCCTTCGCGCCAGATGCTACTCCTCCTCGGGTTATGGTCGGATAGTCATGAAAATTCACACTAATCGTCTGGAATACATTGTGCACAAACGATCAAGCCGGATTTTCGATTTAGATCTTTGTTCACCCACAGCACCTCCTCGAACTTTGGGGATTTCCGATTTCAAACCGCATTTTCGGTACTTTTCATTCAAATGGATACCAAGTAGTTATCAGTAGTAGAGTAGTTATCAGATGGAACTGGATGAGATTTGATATGCATAATCTTAAGGTGATTCCCTATCCGCTATATGACATCCATTTTGCTCTATATTTTATAGTTTCCATGCTCGGCGACCCATCGCCGCCTACCGGCTTGTCTGTCTATCTGTCTGTCTGTCTCGATCTAGTCTGTCAATCGCCGACAGGTCACAATTTGAAACCAATCGTCATGAAATTTTACCAAGTTGTAGAGTTAGTTGGTTAGGTGACAACTGCGAAGCCTATTGATTTTGAGCTCAAAGGTCAAAGGTCATCTCGAGGTAGAATTTATAAAATCGTCATTTTTCATCTGATTGACTTGAAATTTGAACAGGATTTGAATAGTGCATTACTGAATTGGGAAAGCAACTATTTTTGAGGTAAAAAGGTCAACTCAAGGTCAAACTTCAAAAATCATCAATTTCAATCTGAAAAATAATAATCTTTGATGATGACAATTTTATTCTTAATGACATGGACAATTTGATGTATCCATGGCAACCTTTGGAGAGGGGGGTGGATTTTGCACGTATTGTGGTCTGCACGTCTTTTTCTTGTTTTTCTGTTTCTTTGCATGTTTATCGCATATAGGTCACAATTTTAAACTGATCTCCATGAAAATTTGTAACTGATCTTCATGAAATTTGTCATAAGGAAGAAGCCTATTGTTTTTGAGGTCAAAAGATCAACAAAGGCCAAAGGTCAGCAACATTGTCAAATTTCTAAATCCACAATTTTAATCCAACTGACTATAAATTTGAACATGATTTGCATGTCAGGTCAATGAATTCAACGACCAATTATTTTTGAGGTCATCATAAGCCAAAAGGTAAACCTCGGCCAAATTTCTAAAATTGTCAATTTTTATCTGATTGACTTGAAATTTGAAGAGTATTTGCATATTTGGTCATTGATTCCAATCAGCAATCATTTCTAAGGTCGAATTTGTTTCATGGATTTCGCAAGTATCATGCTTTGCACGATATCTTTCTTGTTTGTTTATTTGTGAACAAAATATCTCAAAAAGTTTTGGACGAAATTTGGTGGAGAGCTTAGATACGTGACAAGAGTGAAATGATTAGATTTTGGTGAAGATCCGAATTTGGTTCTGGATCAGAGCTTTTTTTTTAATGATTTTTCACCATTGAGAGATTGGGCCAAAAGCGATATATAGCATGATATCTCAAAAAGTTATGGACAGAATCGGACAAAATTTGGGAGATAGGTTTGGTATGTAAAACGAAAGAATTGATGAGATTTTGGTGAAGATCCGAATCTGGATTCGAGAATTTTTAAAGTGATTCATCAACATTGAGTGATGAAGCTAAAACGACAAACAACATGATATCTCAAAAAGTTACGGACGGATTCGGACGATTTTTGGTCGACAGGTTAGGTAGGTGACAAGAACAAGCCGATTAGATTCAATCCAGCTCCAGCATATCAGTGGGATACAAAACATAAACTAATCAGCCTGGCAGAGGTATGTGCTTTCCGAGTGCCCTTCTAGTTTTATTCTGAAATAATCAGAATCACCACAATTTAACACAGGTGGAGGTTAATGAACTTGCTGTGTGATTTTGAAGGTGATTGGTTGCACCTGAGCTAATTTACAATTGCTATTATAAGGGTGGTGGATACATCCAACCAAGATATTCTAGTTTTGTATTTTTAATTAATTTTTTTGAAATTTGTAGAATTTGTTTTTCACTTGGAAGTTGTGAGTTACGATGTGTAAATAAAAGTGGGAAACATCTGATTTAATGCAATTTCATTCCAGGCGATAGGACAACAAAAGGTGAAAATTTTGAATAGGGGTGTAGACTTTGTTACGGCACTGTGTGTGTGTGTGTGTGTGTGTGTGTGTGTGTGTGTGTGTGTGTGTGTGTGTGTGTGTGTGTGTGTGTGTGTGTGTGTGTGTGTGTGTGTGTGTGTGTGTGTGTGTGTGTGTGTGTGTGTGTGTGTGTATACATACATGAAGTCATTTGGCCAGAAATGACGTAATCAGCACCTCCATTGCAGTCAACCAGAAGGGCACTCAGTGGAGCGTATACCTCTGGCAGGCTGAACGGTTTACGTTTTGCATCCCCACTGATGGCTGGATCTACATCCAGGCGTGAACCCAAATCCAACTGGGTTGTTCTTGTCACCTGCCCAACTCATCCACCAAGTTTTGTTCTAATCCATCCAAAACTTTTTGAGATATCCTGTTCACCGAGAGACAAACAGGCAGACAGGTGAAAACACAACCTCGGTGCACCTTCAGTGGTGGAGCTAAGAAGGAGAGAATCTCACAATGTTGAACCTGATAACTTGCCAGATTGTCATTTTGTTAAACGGGTCTCTACCAACATATGTGTACCACCACGACTGTCCCAGTTTGCCGTTTTTAGTGTTCATTTCAGTTTTGGCCTCGGATGACATCACCACTCGTCAGCAATCCTTCTAAGCCTTTTTTTTTTGTTCTTTCCAATGATTGCTTGCTGTTATCCTGTTGTTTCACAAGCCCAGATATCTTTATTTTTCAAAACAACTCATTAATATGTGAGGTCACGTAATGACGTTAAATACTCAGGCTTCTGTCATGGGTGCCCATTTTGCTTCGACAGATAACATGAGTCGAAAGTTGCAATTGTGGTCTGGAAAAGCCCACACACACAGACACACACACACACACACACACACACACACACACACACACACACACACACACACACACACACACACACACACACACACACACACACACACACACACACACACACACACACACACACACACACACACACTCCTCATGACGTTCCTTCAGCTCCGCCCTTTCCCCACTGCCATGAACCGACCACCTGTCCAGGGAATCTGCCCTTGCTGACCCACAATGTGCTTGTCCAGCCCCAGTGATGCGGAAAAAACGCGAATAAAATAGGAAGAGGGGAGGGGGGGGCGCTCTCCGGCCGTGGGTGGAGGTGGTGAGGGAGGGGTGGTGGGCGAACCTTCTGAAGACACTGGACCGCAGGGTCCGGGCTCGGACAGACGGAGGAGTCGAAGAATGACAGCATGTGGCGAGCTCTCGGTTTTCTTCCGAACAGATGGGGTATTTGGGGTGTTGGGGGACAATGTCAGAAAGTAGGGAGTAGCTGGAGGGCAGGGGGAGGTGATGTCCAGGGTATTGGGCGAAAAGGGGTTAATGGATGAACCCCATATAGGTGCATTCAGTCATTATTGATTCAATTAGAACTTTGTCTATGGGCGTAGGACGTATACATACGTACGTAAATAAACGAGCCGTAGCTTTGGTTCTCACGAAGATGGGGGGGGGGGGGGTGGGGAGGGTGATCCCGGTTGTAGACCTATCATCAGTGTATTTTGGTTTTGAATGACCCTTAAATGCACGTTGAAAATAGCTCTGCCTGCGTGCCATGGTCTCACCCCTTGCCTGCTTTACGAGGTCTAAGCACTTATTGCCAGGGTTGTTAGTGAATGGTGCTGTGTTGAATTCACATTGGGAATGGAGGGGGGGGGAGAGACCTTTCTGCAGCTTCGTACAAAATAACGAAACAGATATTGATGTCGTGGTGTTGATCCCACCAGGACAAAGTAAATGCAATTAGCGAGACAAATTGAGCCAATCCCAGCTGTCGCACCTGTCCCGTTACACGGAACCCCCTCCCCCCGCCCCCCTTTTCCCCTACATATGCAGCCACCCGGTGTGCATTGCATCCTATATCCTGTATGCCCAGAGGGCACAGGAGGAGAGTAACGATGCGCCAAGCGGCCATCACCCCGAACCAGAGTGGTCGTTTTGCCGCCACTTGCTCCAAGAGAAACCGCAAATTACCCGTTTGTGTTTCACTGCTACCCGCGCACCTGCCCCCACCCCTCCCCCGCCCCCCCGGCCCTTTCTCTCCCCAACGCCCCGCAGGCAGCTTGAATGGGAAGGGGTGTGGCTTAGCGCCTTTGTGCGCGAGGCCAAGTGAAAGCTGCCAATTTGGGGGAAACGCCCCCCCACCCCACTCGCCGCATGATAATGAGCCGAGGCGAGGGAAACAAGTAAAGTAGTGTAAGGAGAGCGAGATGAGCTAAATAAACCAACCCCCTCATCCCCCCCCACCCCCCACTCCCACGAACGAAAGCGATGGGCACGCCACGTGCTCGCTCTACCCCCTTTACTGGGGGCTTCACACCAGCCAAGCGCTCTCGGTGTTTCAAGACCCGGCACGGTGCAGCGCCTTCCCTTTCATTCGCATTCTCTTCACCCAATCTTTTGTCCACAAGCATCGGGTAAAAGCAAGAATCTGATGACTCTCATCCTCAGCCCCGACACAACATTTTACATCCATGAGGATGTGATGGTGGGGGACGGGGTTGGGTCTATGTTTGTTCATTGATGAGTTGAAGGAACTTCTCTCGGTACATGGACACACAGAGAAAATACAAATACACACACACACACACACACACACACACACACACACACACACACACACACACACACACACACACACACACACACACACACACACACACACACACACACACACACACACACACACACACACACACACACATATATATATATATGAAAAAAAATATATATATATATGAAAATATATGAGCCTGGTGTTGGCGCAGTGGTTAGGGCAGCGGCTTGGGATCCAAAAGGTCCTGAGTTCAAGCCCCGTTGAGCCACTGAATTAATACACCAGGGGGTTGACTCAGCCTGTCATCCTTCCGAGGTCGGCGAAATGAGTACCAGTATACTGGGCCGGTGTATACCCCGGTTAAAATAGGTGTACCATATCCCTGTGTCGTAAGAGGCGACCAGGGTTGCGTCAGGAAGGGCATCCGGCGTAAAACATGTGCCAAATCACTATGCGGATCATAATGGATGATCCGCTGTGGCGACCCCTAACGGGAGCAGCCGAAAGAAGAAGAAGATATATGAAAATATATATATATATATGAAAAAAAAAATATATATATATATATATATATATATATATATATATATATATATATATATATATATATATATATATATATATATATATACTGAAACACAAAAGAAACTTACCACTTGTTTGAAATGTAATAAAATTGTAACAGTTCAAAATAAAACAAACCAACAATTGCTAATTGAAACATTGGCATTTTATTGATGACATGTCAAGTTTTTGACCAAGATACACCATCTCATAAGTTTGTTCTACAGTACAGAACAGCACAGAGTGCAATGTCAGTCCCCTTTCAATAGCGTGTGTGGCCACCATTGTTTTGGATATAGGCAGTGCATCGTCGGCGCATACTGCCTACCAGTCTTTGGATGGATTGCTGCTGGATTCTGTCCCACTCAGTCCTCAATGTCTGAAGCCATCTGACTTAGGACCATCTGCCTGTCCTGCCTTGCAGTGGTGACTCTTGGCCTCCCTGATCGAGGTCTGTCATCTGCAGAGTTGTGGAGGGTGTCTGTCCACCAGGGCTGATATCGTCTGGTGTGAACAGCCAAGGCGACGTGCCACCTCACGGTAGCTCAATCCGCCTTGCAGTATGCCCAAGGCACACTGCCGTTGATCCCTTGACAATCGTGGCATGTTGATTGAAATGCCCATTTTTCACTGGCCTTTTTAAAGCCAATATCAAGACATCACGTGCATCTCATTAAAATCATCCCGTACCCCTTGGCTAATCACTGACAGTCAAAACGGCTGTTCAACAGCTGTGCTATGAAGTGACCATTGAAGGTTCAAGTGACCATCCGTGACTGTTTTGTCTGACAGTGAGGACACTATTGTCCACAAATAAGTTCACACATTTACTACACGCAGTGTTATTGTTGATATCTGAAGGTTTAAAGGGTGGTAAGTTTCTTTTGTGTTTCAGTATATATATATATATATACACACACACACACACACACACACACACACACACACACACACACACACACACACACACACACACACACACACACACACACACACACACACACACACACACACACACACGTATATATAATATATAAATATAAAATATAAATATATATATACATACATATATATATATATATATATATATATATTGTTGTGGTTACCAAATTCGCAAACCACCATTCAGGTCCCTTAGGTGAGGTATCTCGGTAAGTACATGTGTAGTTAGGCCCAAACCCGTTGTCTAGTGGGAATACATGTCATTTATGCGAGCTGCGACTCTTCAGGATAGCCGTTTTTCTTTTACTATCTTTATTTTGGACCAACCGCCATGATTACCACCACAACCACAACATCAACCACCAACTACAACGCCGCTTCACCACAACCGCCACGACCTTCACGTCACACCTCGCAGCCGTCGCATCGCCACCGTTCTTGCGCCGCCTGTGGGTACCGGTGTTGGACTCGTGCAGGGCACACGTTGAACAGCGTGTACAAAATCACGGATTTTGTGCTTCAAAAACGGATCAAAAACGACACACGCCCACTTTTTGCCGTCCAATCGGTGAGCGAGGGGCGATTTGGCCCCGCCTCCAGGACGATCGATATATGCAAATTTGTGGATCAAAAAGCCTTCACGCCCACTTTTTCTCGGGCCAATGGGGAGCGAGGTGAAAGGTCAAAGGGAGGGGGTCAAAGGCGAAGCTACGGGGGGGATAAAAGGACCGTGTTCGTCAGTCAGGAGAGTGGAGAGTGGAGAGTGGAGAGTGGAGAGTGGAGAGTGGAGAGTGGAGAGTGGAGAGTGGAGAGTGGAGAGTCGGAGAGTCGGAGAGTCGGAGAGTCGGAGAGTCGGAGAGTCGGAGAGTCGGAGAGTCGGAGAGGCGGAGAGTCGGAGAGTCGGAAGCAGAGGGTCAAGACTTCGCGGGCGGTGGAGCTGCTCGTCGTGTGCGTTGGAGTCGGAACGGAGGGGACGAGCTGTGGAAAGGCGGCGACACCAGACGAGGGGGTGCTAGCGTCGTGCAGGAAGCTGCACCCGAGGGAGGCCGACAGCGCGACCTGGCCGAGGTGGAGACGCTCGTCGCACACAATAAAGATCCTCTAAACCCCGAGCATCAGCAACCCCCTCCTGTTTCCCCCCGCGCTGAGATAGTGCGACCAAGGGGGCCCCTTTCCCACCCCCTGCCAGACACTGTCCGCGAGGCCCGCGGGGTTGGGGCGCCATCGCCGCTCCGCGTCTCATCACCAGACGGGTAGGCGCGACCCGGTCTCGGCCTCAGGCCCGCCTCATTCTTGGGGGTATTTCTTTTCCTTGGTTTTGGGTATGTGTTGTCGG
The DNA here is from genome assembly GCF_056783735.1 of Eptatretus burgeri. Classification (NCBI taxonomy): domain Eukaryota; kingdom Metazoa; phylum Chordata; class Myxini; order Myxiniformes; family Myxinidae; genus Eptatretus; species Eptatretus burgeri. The sequence continues at coordinate 113,672,869 of NC_140964.1, forward strand.
CGCCGTCTGTGAGGTAGAATTGTATAAGTGTTGCCGTGTGCTCGGTAGTCGGTATTAGCTCTGCATTGTTTTCGCTTTTATATTTGCTTTTTGTGTAAATGGAATTGTGTTTTTTCTGTGTGCTTTTGGTGGAATTGTATATGTGTGCTCCCGTGTGCCGCGAATAAATGTGCTTTATTATTGAACTGTTCTCCCGCTTCGCTTCGTCATTTCTCCCATTGAATCCCCATCTTGCTTCACGTAAAGGGTTGGTAGTGGGCTGAATACGCCCGATAATTAATCGAACCGTCGAGGTCGACGATAACACCGCTCGGTTATTCTGATAGTACGGAACGGGTCGCTTAAGTGGCCCGTGTCCGAAGTCGACCTGCGGCGAGGTGCGATCGCCCGGTCTACCCTCCGCGTGGGTACTTAGGTAGGTCGAATTCGGCGAGCAACCCTATCCCACGCGGGGGCTGATTGGCTCGATCGCGGTGAGACCGAAAGGTCCACCCGTGACTGGTTCCCGGCGTTAGTCCGAGAGGGTCACGACTGGATTGTCCGTCCGGTGGGCGACGTGCCGCGATTCGAGTTACGTGGCCGTCAGCACGCCGGCGGGCGCGAATCCGCAACACTGGTGTCAGGTCGTGCGATACAAATTCATCGCCCTCCTCGCGGCACTGGTATCGGAGAACAGGAAAACGGGCTCTCCTGTCTCCGGCTAAATTCACGGGAATCGGTCCAGGGGTGAGAGAAGCGACCCCCGATTCCCTCCAAATTACGAGCGAGCGAAATTAACCCTTTAAGAGAAGCAAGATGGCGTCTCAAGGCGAGCGGGAGCCGGGGGTATTAGAAATGGATGTAGAATGTGTAGGATCCATGGTCCAGGATGGAATCCCCGTGCAGGAAATGTTGATTGTGCAGGAACACGGACTCGCCCAACTGAACCCAGAGCCCGAAATGGGTGCGGCAGCGGCCGCAGTGTATGACACCTCCCCTCCCCCTCTCCACCAAAACCCTTCCCCGACCCCTGCCGAAACGGCTCACCCAAGCGCACCCGACATGACCCAGCTATTCACCATGCTGGCAAAAATGTATGCGGAAACGACAGCGAAGATGATTGCGAACATGAACAAGCAAATGGACGAAGTAAAAACGACGATGGATGCGAATACACAACAAATAAACGAAAAGATGGATACAAATACAAACGAAATGAAAGGCATGAACGAAAAGATGGATACAAATACAAATGAAATGAAAAACGAAATGAACAAGCAAATAAACGGAATGGAAACAAACATGAAGGAGGAAATGAAAAAGTTCCGGGGTGAGACGCAGAACATGGGCCGATGCCTGCAGGCGGGCATGAAGGCCGTGACAACGGAAATAATAGTGGAGACAAGGGAGGTAAAGGGTGAAGAGTTGGCAGTGACGGTAGCCGGGAAGGGAACGATAGAGGAGAGACTGCACGGTGAGGACGGGGTAAGTGACGCACACACGGAGGTAGTGGAGGACAATGGGGTTGAGCTCGCGGAGCGTGTTGGGACCTGGTGCGAGCACCTGGATGGCCTCCTCCAGGAACGAGGGGAGGGAGTATGCCCCCTTGAGGTGAGTTCGGTCGTGCTTTGCGGGGTTGAGGGGACGGGTGCTGTGGACAGGTGCACGGAGAGCTTTGGGGGTATAGAGGCCCCGGAGACCCTTGTGGGGACACGAATCCCCAGTGTGGTTGTCCCGGTGTGTGTGGTGCAGGGTGTGAGTGCGTCCCCGTGTGTGGCAGCGACCCCGTGTGTGAGTGGTGTGGTAGCGATGGTGCCGGAGTGCGTGCTTCCCAGCACGCCGTGTGTGGATGAGGCACCGTGTGTGGAAGAGGCCGTGTGTGTGGATGAAACGGCCAGTGTGAGTGAGGAACCGCGGGTGAGTGCCCCCGCGTGTATGAGTGAGGCACGGTGTGTGGATGAGGCACAGCGGTTGAGTGCCCCCGCGTGTGTAAGTAGTATGGTTTGTGTGAGTAGTGAGGCACGCGTGAGTGAACGGCCGAGTGCAAGGGAGACCGTGTGTGTGAGAGAGCGGCATGTGAGGGAGATGTCGGTTGGCATGCGGGAGCACGCAGCCGCGTCTCCCGGTGTGAATGTGATGGAGTGGACTGTGTGCGTCGTAACACGCAGGTGTGCGTGGGTTGAATGGAGACGGAGACGGCGACATGGGAGAAACGAAAGCCGAGTAGCGGCTGTAGCTGTTTCGAGGACCGTGCCGGGTTCACCCAGCAGTGAGCACGCGGTTCGTGCTGTGCAACGCACGAGACCACCACGTGCTCGCTTGCGAGAGTGAAGTTCCGGTCCGGAAACGCACGCGGTGGATTTGCCGATCCCGCGGACGGACAAAGTTTAGGCAGGTAAATGGATTTGGACCGGACGGGTTCTCCACGCGATCGTGTGTGTTAAGCTCCAACGGGCAAAGCACATGTGTTCGCGTGGGGAACCCCTCGAGACGTGGGGCTTGTGTTTTTTCTTTTTATGCGCACGGTGACGCCATGGCTGCACGTGGGGTTGGAATCCGGCAGGAGGGGTATCTCTGCCGGATGGTACCGTCCAAGGAGGGACGAGGAACACGTGCAGCTGCATGACGTCACGGGCAGGTGCAAAGTGCGCGAGTTGCCGCGCAGGTGCTGCGCATGTAAAGAAAAAAAAAAAAAAAAGCAAGCCTCACTTTCGGGTGCACAGGATTCCTGGACAAGGGGTGGAAGACCCCCTTACCCGGGGCACAGGATGAAAACTAGTTAGGGGGAAGGGTTAGCTTAGTTAGACCGACTTCATGGGGCAGGGGTAAGTCCTCATGGAGTCCGTGGAATGGATTAGGTAGAGGGATTTAGTGAGCTTTAGGTTGGGAAATAAAATGATTGATTTGGAGACATGGACAGACTTTGGATGTGTAGTGGGGACGTAGCTTAGCTACGTAGGTTAAAAGGAACGTGCTGTAGTTTAAGGGACGACGTGGGAGCACGAGTTAGTTAGGGGATGTAGTTAGGAGGATGGCAGAGTTCAGTGGTGTGTGTGTGTTGAAAAGTTATGATGTGGAGACATGTTGAGTGAGTGAGGCCAGCGGGTCTGTGTGTATGGAGCGAATGGGGAATGCATGGTGCGATGAGTGATTGGGGGGAGGAGTGACTCCCGCCCAAGGGACCCCGGGATCAGTGTAGAGTGAGTTAGCTGGGTTAGTCAAATTGAAAAATGGAGGTCGTTTTGCTGTTGGTGGGAAAGTAGGCTCGAGACCCATTTGGAGGGGTGCAGGAGCCCTGTTGACGGGCTTGGGAGCGTGGCTGCGAAAGGTGAGTATCGCTGAGTGGGTACCCCGGGCACCAGGCTAGTCGGCCGCGGTAGGCCATGGGCCCATGGGGGGCCGGGATAGAGTAGTGGGCACGGGTGCGCCTGCTTGGTGCGGGGGCCCGGGGCGCCATTAGCCGCGTGGGCAGTGTTGTGGGCACGGGTGACCCTCGGAAAGGGGCCCGGGTGGCCGGCCTGCCACGTGTGCGTTTCAGGGGAGGTGCCATGGGGGGCACTCCCCGGTGTTAGGGAGCTGGTAGGCTCGGAGGCAGTGTAGTGCCCGGGGGTGCCATAGCGGGAGAATCGGCAGAGGGTCGTGCCTGCCAAAGGGAGCCACGTGTCCCAGCCAGGAGACCGTGTGAGGGCACGGAGAGAAAATTGGGGGGCGAGGCCCGAAATTGTGAGGACACCAACACAGGCGACGGGAATCTGGGTTGTTAGAACCAATAGTTTAAGCGAGAGGCGCTTGTTGAAAGCCCCGGGGTAGTTTAACAGTTAAATGGTTAGGGTAGATTAGGAAGTGTACCCCTCCGCACCATCCATCCCCTCGCTCTCGTTGTGGGCCGCTGGACCCACTTTGGTTATAGATCGCCGAACTCTGGGGAGGCCATTCTGAGGCTTCGTTGGGCCTCGACACAGGACGTTAGCTCTCCCTTATTCCCCTCCGGGAAGGGAACGTAGGGGTTGGGAGTAGGCTAGGTGACAGAATAGGTTCGCCGAACAAGGACGATAAAGGGGGTTAGGGGACGATTTATAGTGGGGAAGTAAAAATAAAAACAATAAAAAAATAAGTTGGGGCTAAATTGGGGTTTGACAAATTAAGGGAGTGGGTATGTACAGTGACAGGCAAAGGCGATAGGTTGGGAGGGAGACAGGTAGGTAGGTCCGAGCCCGCCCTCCAAGTGGCCAGCACCACCGCACTCCCTCCACCAACCTCCACTGAACGGCAAGAGCTGGCCAACTTCATCGGCTGGCCGTGTTTTGCTTCAAGGCGGAGGCCGGCCAACTTCATCGGCAGCTGTTGTTTTGCTGCAAGGCCTGTGCCATCGGCTGGCCGTGTTTGCTTCAAGGCCTGTGCCGGCCAGTTCATCTGCCCGCTATGTTTGCCTGCAGCGGCCTTCTTCTGCGGGCTGTGTTTGCCTGCTCACCTTTGCCATGCCATGCCCACTGCCCACGTTCACAGCCCCGTTCAATTTTTGCTTTGCCCCCCCCCCCTGTTCATTTCCATGTGCGCCAGGATCCGCAAGGCAGCAGTTTGCAAGCTGCGAGAACTGCCCTGTTGGCAGCTACAACACGGGCCTGCAGTGGCAGCCCGTGCACCGTGTTTTGCGTCCATCCATTCATCCATTCATTCGTTGTGCTCATTGCGTGTGCCACTTGAGCTGGCACGGAGACTACGTTTGTGCGGCCCATGCACCGTTGTGGTTCAGTGCGTTCAGTTCAAAAAGGAAGGCCTTGGACTGCGTGTGAGCAGCCAGCCACGTTCCCTGTCACCTGCATTGTTTTGAGCCAGAGACTGCATGTGGGCAGCCTGGCTCCCTGCTAACTGCTTTCTTTTTGCAGAGTTCAGTGATCCTGGGCCATGGTTTAGTGTAAAATTTGTAAGTTAAGGTTAAGATGTACTGTACATATGAGTGCGCCCCCGGCATGTATGTCTTAGCGCCGGCAATTTTATTTAAGTCGTCCGTGTGAGTGAGTTTGTTTCGGTAGTTACGCAGCCCTCAGGTTATTTATTTTGGGGACACGAATACCATGAATGTCGCACTCAGGGATCCGTAGGTAAAATGTACTAGGGGAAAACTACACATGATGGCACACGAAAATTTGACGACTCGGGACGAGTCTGTAAAAAGGGGAGGGGGTAGTGTTGTGGTTACCAAATTCGCAAACCACCATTCAGGTCCCTTAGGTGAGGTATCTCGGTAAGTACATGTG
>NC_140964.1:113683105-113733105 GCF_056783735.1 Eptatretus burgeri
AGTGACCTCGGGGTTCACCTGAGCATGCTTCTGGCACTCCTAACTCAGCACGGAAGCAGCACGGAATGAAAAGCGGTCGACTTTCAATCTGATCACTTTTTGGCCACCGCTTCAACGATTTCCTGTTGGGAAACTTAAATGGTTATTACGTCACGCCCGTTCACCCGAGATAGACAAAATAACCCTTAAACTGTTTGCCTTAGAAGACTCTTCCATGTGATATTACCTTTATGGAGATTGGGCCAATAATGAGGTCACTCAAGGTCAAAAGGTCATGGAAATTGGGGTCAAGTGAAAATTTCTGTGGAAAATGCACAGCACATGCCAGATCCATATTTTTTCATCTATTGGGGTCAACGTTTTTGGAATAGATACAAAAAATACATACATGAATGGAGAGATATGAATGGAATGTACTTAATGACCACCATAGGGCCGAAACAACAAACAAAAACTGCCACTCCAACATAGTAAGTAAACACATACCAACTGGTGGAATGTGATTCTGGTTTGAAAATGCGTATAAACTGATGAGTCAGTCACTCACTTTCTGACGACACCAAATACATTTTGACATCCTGAATTTTCCGAGTCACTTTGACAAAGCAATATTCACAATTGGTGCCTTTGACAATTTCCACCATGACGAGGCAAACCTGTCTGGAATTGGTGGAAGCTACGATACAGTTGCTGTCTTGTTTCAAGATGAGGGAGGATCTCATACCCGCAAGCCAGAACGGTCTGAAACAGATTTTCAGCATGGGTCACAGACATTCACTGCTGAACTGAAGTGCCAGACATTGAGAGAATTCTGCAAGCCTGCCAAGAAGCCAGATCTCCCTGAAGATTACATGGTTTCCCCTTCTCATCCAGTCAACCAGGATCTCCTGAATAATGTTGGCACAAAGGAAATAGCATGGCTGTCAAGCAGAATGGACCTACGCAAAACTGACCCTCGACGCCTGAACACGACCTCAGAATCAAACAATGCCTACATGGAGTGCTGCAAACTCTGCCTTGAGTGTTGAGGACATACCCCTCAAGCGTGTGGGATTTCTACCTGTCCTTCCGTACCCAGTGACTGACTATGTTTCTGTGTACACAGCTATGAAGAATTTTCAAAGTGTTCTTGAATTCCTTGACCAGCCAAAGCTTCCTGTGACCTGTGATGAAGGAGGGTACCGTATAGCGCGCGAGATACAGCTGGTCCGTCCAAATGAGTTTGGGAATATCGTGCTGTGCCTTGGTTCCTTCCACATGGCTAAAGTTGCTTTGGGTTGCATTGGCAAGTACATAAAGAGCAGTGGAGCAGAAAACATACTTATAGAGAGTTGCATTTTTGGAGTAAATGTTGTAGAATCGGTCATCGGCAGAAAAAACTATGTGAGTTCCCTGAAAGGACTGCAGCTGCTGAAAGAGGCATTTGCAAGGTTACAGTGGGAAGCCTTCTTCAACGAAGATGACCGAGCTACAAAATACAAAATCCTGCATTTGAAAGAAGAAGTAGCAGCGAATTCTCTCGAGAGTGTGCCCCTCCTTCACACATGCCAGGACCACATCGGCTCTGAACAAGTTGACAAATTTGAACGATTCATTTCAAAGTGTTGTGAGGAAAGTGAGACATTCAGGTATTGGAACACCTTTCTACACCTGGTGTCTCATCGTGAGAACTTAATTTGGAGTGATCACGAGGGAAACTGGAACCTTCAAGTACAAGCCATTCAAGATCTGCTACCCTTGTTTGCTGCTTTTGATTCCACGAACTACTTGAGATGGTGCTCCCTCTATGTTGAGGACATGAGGAGGCTGCCTGAGATAGCACCAGAAGTGCATTCAGAGTTTATGGAGGGCAGGTTTTCCGTAAAACGAACAACGGGGCGTTTCAAAGCGGTTGGAGCAGACATTGCGTTGGAACAGACTATCAACAGAGCCCAGAAAAGTGCATCAGGAATAATTTGTAGTTCAAGAAAGAAGAATTTTTTTGCCAAGTGGGAACTGATATATCATGAGATGCTTGCCATCACAAACCTTCACAGAGAACTTGCAGGTATAGGGAGTTCCTCCTATGAGTTAGAAGTCAACAGATCATTCAGCAAAGCAGCAACCGAGTTTGAGGAGGCCAACATTCAAGCCATATTAAATGTCTTAGAGAAGAATGAGAATCCCTTCCTCACTCCCCCAAAAGAGAAAATGCTCACAATATCTTAACCAAGGAAGTCATGTCAGAAGATATCAGAGAACAGTTGCTCAATGTGGAGAGAATCGGCAACGATCCCTACGAGAAACTTCGTAGAGAAAGATACATAGAGAAGACCGTTCGACTGTCAGACACGATTCATCGCACCAACCTTAAAACCTTTGCTGCAATCCGCAAGAATTCTTTCCCACACAAAGGAAAAGTAAAACTCAACAAGCGAGAAGATGCTCAGATGAAACGTACACTAGAGATTGCAAAGATACGAGGACGGACTATGGTGGAACTCCTGCAGTACGATGTGTGTACAACGTCTCCTCTCTTTGATGACGAAGGCCTAATGACCAAGCCAATTAAAAGTGAAATTGTCCATGAACTTGAAGCTCATCTCAGCGACCAGGACCCAACAACACAGAGACCTGATGACTCGATGGGAACATGCTGTATAGTTGATGTGATGGCAAACATTGGCAAGATCCAAACAAAGAGTTCAATATATTTTGGTGACTTCTGTGATGCCTTTCTAGGCTATGTTGCCTCTACAGCAAAGAGTGCCTCGAGAATTGATTTTGTGTTTGATTCCTACATGGCAACGTCTTTGAAGGATTCTGAGCGGCAAAGGCGAGAGAAGAAGTCACCCATAGAACTGCATGATGTGTCCAGGGAAACCCCTCTCCCTCGAGAAATGGACAGGTTTTGGCCATCCAGTGTCAACAAAGCAAAATTTGAATCCCTCATTCATGCAGAGGCGCTGGTACGGAATTGGACTGCTCCTACGTTGGAGATTATAGTCAGTCATTTCTGTGGACCAGACAGCATCGTCGTTTCGTGTTGGTCCATGACATCGAGACCTGTAGAGGTTCCACAACTCAAGTGTAATGTAGAAGAGGCTGACATGAGGGTTATACCACATGCAATGCATGCTGTTAAACAAGGTAAAAATCGTATCATAGTCCTATCGTCAGACACGGATGTGTTCATTTTGCTGATGTTCTACTGGAGCGAGCTGAATGCGAACGGCCTCAAAGAACTCTGGGTGAAGGCTGGGGTTGGTGACTCGACAAGATACATTCCGATACATATGCTTTCAAAGAGGATCGGACGAAGTTTGTGTCAGGTTTTGCCCGTTGTCCACACACTAACTGGGTGTGACTACACAAGTAAAGTTGGAACCAAGCATGCTGCTCTAATAGCCAATCCAGAGATGTACTTAAAGGACTTTGTGGTGGTGACAGGTAACCTGGATACAGTAATTGATAAAGTAGAAGCCCATCTGACACAGGTCCTTAAGAAAGGAACAACGATGAAAACCATGAACCAGCTCCGAAGCCACAGGTATCATCATGCCAAGCGGTCATGTTTGGATGACCTGCCACCCACAAGTCATGCCATTCGGTTGCACATTTTGAGAACATACTTTGCCACAAAAGAGATGGTGTCCCTCCTCTCATCATGCTAACCCTCTGACCCAAGACAATTTGGTTTCGAATTTATCTATGATCTTCTGGTCCCAAGCAGGGGGAACAATACAATTCCTGAAGACATTGCAATCCACTGCACATGTCAAAGGTGTGGAACTCGGAGATGTCCTTGCCGCGGTTCTAACAATCCCTGTTGTACATTTTTCACTAATCAAAGTGACTTGGAAAAGTCAGGATGTCAAAATGTATTTGGTGTCGTTAGAAAGTGAGTGACTGACTCATTAGTTTATACGCACTTCCAAACCAGAATCACATTCCACCAGTTGGTATGTGTTTACTTACTATGTTGGAGTGGTAGTTTTCGTTTATTGTTTAGGCCCTATGGTGGTCATTAAGTACATTCCATTCATATCTGTCCATTCATGTCTGTATTTTTTGTATCTATTCCAAAAAATTTGACCCCAATAGAGGACAAAAATATGGATCTGGCATGTGCTGTTGGGCATTTTCCACAGAAATTTTCACTTGACCCCAATTTCCATGACCTTTTGACCTCTAGTGACCTCATTATCGGCCAAATCTCCATAAAGGTAAGATCACATGGAAGATTCTTCTAAGGCAAACAGTTTAAGGGTAAATTTGTCTATCTCGGGTGAATGGGCGTGACATAATAACCATTTAAGTTTCCCAACAGGAAATCGTTGAAGCGGTGGCCAAAAAGTGATCAGATTGAAAGTCGACCGCTTTCCATTCTGTGCTGTTTTCATTTTATTGCAACAAATTCTACTTTATTCATATGATGGTGTTCCTTGGCTCCTATGGTGATGGTATGGACCCTCAGAGAGGGTAAAATATGGATGTGGCATGTTCTGTGGGGCATGTTTCAGAGATAGGTCAGATTTTCACTTGACTCAAATTTTCGTGACCTTTTGACCTCTAGTGACCTGATTCTTGAACCAATGAACCTAATTTGCATACCGTATGAAAGAGGGTCTCAAGACCGACATTGTTAGTGGTAGTTTGTGTTTCTCGGGTGTAAGACTGCAAAGTAACAGTCGTTTTCATTTCCACTACCCCTAATAATTGGCCCGACAATTTCCGTCGGAACCCCCAAAAGAGGCACCATTTTCGCACTTATTGCCGGGTTATGGAAATGGTTACCAAGTTTTTCTGTTAAGGGAAGTGGTCAACTTCAAAATTCCAGTGAGTAACTTAGGGTACATTTTTTTTCACACGAGGACCCCCCTTGCTGATGCATTATTCTGTCATCTCTCAATTTGCAATCACTTTCGGGACAATTTTCAATCAATTTCTTACATCCCAATATGGCCTGCATCTTTGGCTCATTGGAAGGGTAGTGAGGGAACGAATCCCTCATTACCCATTACATGACCCCGCCACCTTTCCGCCACGGCTCGAAGGAGTCACGTCTCAATTGGAGTTGTGGTCCACCCCCTCCTTTTCTCCAGGGTTCGCGGAAATCAGGCAAACTCCAATCGGTGGAATGGCCTCCCCCTCTTCTCCAGGGTTCACGGGAATCAGGTAAACCCCAATCTGGAGAGCGGCCTCCCCCTCTTCTCCAGGGTTCATGGAAATCAGGTTAACCCCAATCGGTGGAAAGGCCTCCCCCTCTTCTCCAGGGTTCATGGAAATCAGGTAAACCCCAATCGGTGGAACGGCTTCCCCCTCTTCTCCAGGGTTCACGGAAATCAGGTGAACCCCAATCGGTGGAGCGGCCTCCCCCTCTTCTCCACAACTCTCTCAAAACAGATAAACCCCACTCAGCTAGCCAAACCCCTCGTGTGCTCAGAAAGGTTTGCAGACCAAGTGACACAGGCCAGTGCAACCCGCTACTCATCTGCACTCCACTCCAAAGTTCCTGTGAGGCTGATAGAGAAATTAAAATCCAATTTCTAAATTTGATTTCTAAAATCCAATCTAAAACTGCTCCTGGATGCAGCAGCTCCAACACTGTAAGAACCCATGCAGAGCTGTCCATTATGGTTTCCGTCCCCTGGCTCAAGTTCTGTTCTGGTGGCATTTCTATTTCCCCTTGCACCTCCAACCTATTTCCTATGTCACCACTCATCGCATGCTCAGGACTCCCACACACAGCAGGTTGCACACATTCTAAGGTTATATGTTGACCTTCCACACATTCAACCTTGCCGGCACACTGACCAACTGCCTCGCACTCCAGGGCTACATTCCCGAACGCCACGTGAGTACCCACACACGTTTCGGCCTCGGTAGCACATACCGGTGCTGTAGTCTGGAGTGTGGGCTCACAGCATTCCTTCACAGGCACTCCACACACACATGCAGGGGTCACGCATACATGCACCCCATCGGACACAGTCTCTTCATTAACATAAAATTCAATTTCTACCTTAAGCTCATCGTCCGCACCATGTATGCATGTGGCCACGTACCTTCTTCGTTCCAGAGTCACCTCGGTCCGGTCGCTTCTCTCCAGCATCTTACTCATCATCAGTTCGCCATACTCCTCTGGTGCTGTCAGCTCCACATGCTGGACCTGCTCAAAATGTTTTTCATTCGTCAACAACCCCGTATGCTCCCTCAATGTCTCCTTCACCAGGGTTTGCTCTAATTGTTGTTTCATCCGACGAGTGATGTCAATCAAGTTCCGCACCACTAACATTCCTCCCTGTGGTGATGTCACACATCCAATATTATTGTGCTGTTCTACTTCCTGGCTCCATTTTCTTTTCCATTTGAGTCGTTCTTCCTCTCTGAGCCTTTTGAGTTGTTCGTTATCTTTCCAAAGTTTTTCCATCTCCGTGGACTCCAACTTTGCTCTCTCCTTTATTTGGTTAATTTCAAATTCATATTGTTTTTGTTTTCTACCCCACTGTCTCTCTTGTTCTTCCTTCTCCAATCTCATTGCTTCCTTCAATTGGTTGATTTCCTTTCCTGTTTCATTCGTTGTTCTTTCACTACTCCTTCTTGCATCTCATTCTTTAATCTTGCTTTGGCTTCTAATTGTTCGATCTGCACAATGTGGTTCCTGAACATTTCATTCTCCGTTCTCTTTCTTTCCTCTCTTAACATGCTCAGCTCGTTTTGTAATTCGTCTCTTTGTTTTGTTGTTTCCGTAACTCAGAAGCTTTTCCCCATAATTCCTTCCTCATCTCCGCACCTCTTTTGCATGCTTCCTCCCTCATGTCGTCCATTCTCTTACCGTATTCCTTGTTAATTTCCAGTTCATGTGCCAGTACATTTCCCCTGGACTTTAATTCCCGAAGCTGTTCGGTCTTTTCCAACAAATCTTCCTTCCTTTTCTCCAGATTTTTCTCTCTTTTTATCTCCTGTTCTCGGCTCTCCCTTATCTGATCGCCTGATCTTACCTTTATCTTCAGTTGTTGCAATTTCAAATCGTGTTTCCGTTTTTCCTTTTCCAGCTTTGTTTTCCATTCTTCTTGTTATCTCCATTCCGGGAGTTACTAACTTGCTCTTCCTCTTTTCTTTCGTTCAGTTCGCTCTTCTCTTGTTCCAACTCATGGGTACTCCTCTTTACTTTCCTCATTTCTCCCTGTAGTTATTCGAACTGTTTTGACTTTTCTAACAATTCTTCCTTCCTTTGCTCCAGAGATTTCTCTCCTCTTTTTATCTTCTGTTCGAGGCTTTCTTTTATCTGATTGCCTGATTTAACCTCTTCCTTCAGTTGTTTCAATTCCAAATCGTGTTCACATTTTTCCTTTTCTAGCTTTGTTTTCCAATATTCCTCCAAGCTCTTCCTATCCTGGGAGATACCAATCTGCTCTTCCTCTATTCTTTTGTTCTCTCTCTTCTCATGTTCCGAAAACTCACGGGTAAACCACTCTACTTTAATCATTTCTCCAAGTAGTACCTCGGCTGTGTTGGCAAAGTGGTTTTCCAGCCACCGAATTCGTTTCTGTTCATAGGCCATTTGTTGTAATTGTTGTACCCCCTCGTACATATCATTTTTCTGAACCTCGTCTGCGTGCCGTTGTTCCTCGTCCAATTTAATTTGTACCTCCTTTATATAATTCTCATAACGCCTCACCTGTTCCAAGGCATCCCCCAATTGTATCCGAAGCCCGCCAATGTTCGCGTAGTCGTCCTGCCTCGCCTGCCATGGCGCATGCCGTGACCACGTGGTCTGAACCGGTGGCTGGGAGCCTCCACCTTGTGTTGTGCCATTCGTTGTGCTATTAATAGCCCACTCCCACTTCGTGTCGCGCCAAGGTGAAGCCGCGCCGCCATTTTGCGATTCCATTTTCTTTATAATTTCCAAATTTTTTACCCAATCCGCTCAAACATAAAATCAAATCAAATTTGGACCGTATTTTTTTCCTTCGCGCCTCTCGTAAACAATGTTCGCGGTGCGAAATGCACCACAGGTCCAAATATCCCACTCCTGACACCAAACTGTTGCGGATACGGGGTGGTGGGATTTCACCCGACTCTTTGTCACCACCCTCACCACCGCCGTCTCCAGGGTGTATAACACCGGCTGGCTCGGCACAGGCCTCGGGTCATGCGTCTTCAATCGCGATACCAACGTAATCCTGAACCTTACCAGTTGGAGAAATAGAACCCTGGTTACAGACTGGTTTTGTCAGATGCTGAGCGTTTTCTGCCAGTCTGTAACCATTTTGGTTTTGTATGCCAATCAAATGGATCGTTCCTTGACGCGACACAAATTAATCCATAGCAGCAACTTCATACGAACCAACCAGATTTATTGGGGAACATCGGGGAACACAACACAAGCAAAACATTCACAACAATGTTTTTATTAACAATCTTTAACCCGTTCTTAACCAGGGAACTACAGGTTACAGGTTTCGAGGGGGTCCTTACCGAGATATGCCTTATACAACAAGCAGATAAGACAGACAGACAGACAGCATGCAGACAAGACAGAGTACTTGGTGATGTTTCATGGACGAGAGGAAAGTGTCAAAAGCACGAATGTCGCTCGTAACAAGCGGACGTCCACGGATTCGAGCCCCCAGCTCGAACACGCCACGTGGCAAGATGGTGGCGCCGTACTCTTTCTTCTCAAGGCACCGCGTGCGCACGCCCTCCTCAGCGCGTTCTGGCCCCGCGCAGTGTCGACGGCACAAGACCATTAGATCGACGGTGGTATGCGCCAGCTGGCTTTTCACAAGGTCCAGCATACAAATCCAGGCCTGGCCTGTTCACCAGACAAGGCCCAAATCGAGGTGCCGAGCTCCGCAGGCTGGGTCCATGGGATTTCAAGACGTCTTCGATCCGTGAGGTGAGAAGGGACTGTCAGAGGCTCCGTCGTTTCCTCTCTTGGCTTCCCGCCTCGAAGCCCGACTTCTCAACTCCGTCCTCTTAGTTTCTTTCTCTGCATAATCACCTTTTCTTTCCTTTTCTACACTCGCCTCTCAAAGCCGGCTGCCGTTTCTCTCACGGCAGAATCACCTCCGTCCTCTCAGTTTATTTCTCTGCAGATTCACCTTTTCTTTCCTTCTCGCCTCGAAGCCCCAGCACGTCTCAAAACTGACTGCAGTTTTGTACTTCTGCCAAACTGAACCTTTTCACGAGGTCTTCGTTCATCGCTGTGAGCCACTGGCTCCTCCCCCTTTACGAAGCCGACAAACTTAGCTCCACCTCCCTCTCCAGGCCACTCCCCCTCAGCCGACTGGGCGGGGCCTATCATCCGGAGAAGGGAAGGAAGAAGCAGCCCTCGGCACACCACCACCACGAACAATAAACATGCATCCGACACCTCCCGACACATGTAACGTCCATTTTACAGAACAACCTAGCAAAACATGCATTTAATGGGGGATCTGAGCTAATCCTAACTTTAGTAGCCTGCTAAGGGCCATTTCCGTAAAAAAAAAAAAAATATATATATATATATATATATATATTTATATATATATATATATATATATATATATATATATATATATATATATATATATATATATATATATATACACACACACCACACATACATATTGTTGTGGTTACCAAATTCGCAAACCACCATTCAGGTCCCTTAGGTGAGGTATCTCGGCAAGTATATGTGTAGTTAGGCCCAAACCCGTTGTCTAGTGGGAATACATGTCATTTATGCGTGCTGCGACTCTTCAGGATAGCCGTTTTTCTTTTACTATCTTTATTTTGGACCAACCGCCATGATCACAACCACAACATCAACCACCGACCACAACCACCGCTTCACCACAACCGCCACGACCTTCACGTCACACCTCGCAACCGTAGCATCGCCACCGTTCTTGCCCCGCTGTGGGTACCGGTGTTGGATTCGTGCAGAGCGCGCGTCGAACAGCGTGTACAAAATCACGGATTTTGTGCTTCAAAAACGGATCAAAAACGACACACGCCCACTTTTTGCCGTCCAATCGGTCAGCGAGGGACGATTTGGCCCCGCCTCCAGGACGATCGATATATGCAAATTTGTGGATCAAGAAGCCTTCACGCCCACTTTTTCTCGGGCCAATGGGGAGCGAGGTGAAAGGTCAAAGGGAGGGGGTCAAAGGCGAAGCTACGGGGGGATAAAAGGACCGTGTTCGCCAGTCAGAGCCGTGTGGAAGTCTGGAGCCCGAAGCCTGCAGTAGCTGGAGAAGCTGAAGAGAGTCGAACGAGGAGAGCCCAAAGAAGAGTCCAGGGTGGAGAGTCCAGAGGCGGAGAGGCGGCAGCGGCGAAGGCAGACGAGGGGGTGCTCGCGACGGTGCCGGGAGCTGCACGCCCGAGGAAGGCCGGCAGCGCGACCTGGCCGAGGTGGAGACGCACACCAGGGATAATAAAGATCCTCTATACCCCGAGCATCAGCAACCCCCTCCTGTTTCCCCCCGCGCTGAGATAGTGCGACCAAGGGGGCCCCTTTCCCACCCCCTGCCAGACACTGTCCGCGAGGCCCGCGGAGTGAGGCGCCATCGCCGCTCCGCGTCTCATCACCAGACGGGTAGGCGCGACCCGGTCTCGGCCTCAGGCCCGCCTCATTCTTGGGGGTATTCTTTTCCTTGGTTTTGGGTATGTGTTGTCGGCGCCGTCTGTGAAGTAGAATTGTATAAGTGTTGCCGTGTGCTCGGTAGTCGGTATTAGCTCTGCATTGTTTTCGCTTTTATATTTGCTTTTTGTGTAAATGGAATTGTGTTTTTTCTGTGTGCTTTTGGTGGAATTGAATATGTGTGCTTCCCGTGTGCCGCGAATAAATGTGCTTTGTGTTGAACTGTTTCCCGCTTCGCTTCGTCATTTCTCCCATTGAATCCTCATCTTGCTTCACGTAAAGGGTTGGTAGTGGGCTGAATACGCCCGATAATTAATCGAACCGTCGAGGTCGACGATAACACCGCTCGGTTATTCTGATAGTACGGAACGGGTCGCTTAAGTGGCCCGTGTCCGAAGTCGACCTGCGGCGAGGTGCGATCGCCCGGTCTACCCTCCGCGTGGGTACTTAGGTAGGTCGAATTTGGCGAGCAACCCTATCCCACGCGGGGGCTGATTGGCTCGATCGCGGTGAGACCGAAAGGTCCACCCGTGACTGGTTCCCGGCGTTAGTCCGAGAGGGTCACGACTGGATTGTCCGTCCGGTGGGCGACGTGCCGCGATTCGAGTTACGTGGCCGTCAGCACGCCGGCGGGCGCGAATACCGCAACACTGGTGTCAGGTCGTGCGATACAAATTCATCGCCCTCCTCGCGGCACTGGTATTGGAGAACAGGAAAACGGGCTCTCCTGTCTCCAATTAAATTCACGGGAATCGGTCCAGGGGTGAGAGAAGCGACCCCCGATTCCCTCCAAATTACGAGCGAGCAAATTAACCCTTCACGAGAAGCAAGATGGCGTCTCAAGGCGAGCGGGAGCGGGGGGTATTAGAAATGTATATGTGTAATAATGTAGAGTCCATGGTCCAGGATGGAATCCCCGTGCAGGAAATGTTGATTGTGCAGGAACACGGACTCGCCCAACTGAACCCAGGGCCCGAGGTGGGTGCGGCAGCGGCCGCGGTGTATGACACCTCCCCCCCCCCCTCTCCACCAAAACCCTTCCCCAACCCTTGCCGAAACGGCTCAGCTGAGTGCATCCAACATGGCCCAGCTATGCGCCATGCTGGCGGCAATGAACGAAAAGATGGATACAAATACAAATGAAATGAAAAACGAAATGAACAAGCAAATAAACGGAATGGAAACAAACATGAAGGAGGAAATGAAAAAGTTCCGGGGTGAGACGCAGAACATGGGCTGATGCCTGCAGGCGGGCATGAAGGCCGTGACAACGGAAATAATAGTTGAGACAAGGGAGGTAAAGGGTGAAGAGTTGGCAGCGACACGGGAGATAGAAAAAATAGAGGAAAGACTACACGAGGAAGACGGGGTAAGTGACGCACACACACACACGGAGGTAGTGGAGGATAGTGAGGTTGAGCTCGCGGAGCGTGCAGGGACCCGGTGCGAGCAGCTGGATGGCCTCCTCCAGGAACAAGGGGAGGGAGTATGCCCCCTTGAGGCGGATCACGACCAGGTGAGTTCGGTCGTGCTTCACGAGGTTGAGGGGACGGGTGCTGTGGACGGGTGCACGGAGAGCTTGGGGGTGTAGAGGCCCCGGAGACCCTTGTGGGGACACAAATCCCCAGTGTGGTTGTCCCTGTGTGTGTGGTGCAAGGCGTGAGTGCGTTCCCGTGTGTGGAAGCGACCCCGTGTGTGAGTGGTGTGGTGGCGATGGTGCCAGAGTACGTGCTTCCCAGCACGCCGTGTGTGGATGAGGCACGGTGTGTGGATGAGGAACCGCGGGTGAGTGCCCCCGCGTGTGTGGGTGAGGCACCGTGTGTGGAAGAGACCGCGTGTGTGAGTGTCGCCGTGTGTATGAGTGAGGCACCGCGGGCGAGTGCCCCCGCGTGTGAAAGTAGTATGGTTTGTGTGAGTAGTGAGGCATGCGTGAGTGAACGGCCGTGTGCAAGGTCGCTGTGTGCAAGGGAGACCGTGTGTGTGAGAGAGCTGTATGTGAGGGAGATGTCGGTTGGCATGCGGGAGCACGCAGCCGCATCTCCCGGTGTGAATGTGATGGAGTGGACTGTGTGCGTCGTAACACGCAGGTATGCGTGTGTGGAATGGAGACTGAGACGGCGACAGAGGAGAGAAAGCCGGGTAGCGGCTGTGGTTGTTTCGAGGACCGTGCCGGGTTCGCCCAGCAGTGAGCACGCGGTTCGTGCTGTGCAACGCACGAGACCGCCACGTGCTCGCTTGCGAGAGTGAAGTCCCGGTCCGGAAACGCACGCGGTGGATTTGCCGATCCCGCGGACGGACAAAGTTTAGGCAGGTAAATGGATTTGGACCGGACGGGTTCTCCACGCGATCGTGTGTGTTAAGCTCCAACGGGCAAAGCACATGTGTTCGCGTGGGGAACCCCTCGAGACGTGGGGCTTGTGTTTTTTTTTTATGCGCACGGTGACGCCATGGCTGCACGGGGGGTTGGAATCCGGCAGAAGGGGAATTCCTGCCGGATGGTACCGTCCAAGGAGGGACGAAGAACACATGCAGCTGCATGACGTCACGGGCAGGTGCAAAGTGCGCGAGCTCTGAGTTGCCGCGAAGGTGCTGCGCATGGAAAAAAAAAAAAAAAAAAAAGCAAGCCTCACTTTCGGGTGTACAGGATTCCTGGGCAAGGGGTGGAAGACCCCTTACCCTGGGCACAGGATGGAAACTAGTTAGGGGGAAGGGTTAGCTTAGTTAGACCGACTTCATGGGGCAGGGGTAAGTCCTCATGGAGTCCGTGGAATGGATGAGGTAGAGGGATTGTAGCGAGATTTAGGTTGGGAAATTAATTTTTGGGACATTTGAAGACACTGACAGACTTGTGAATGTGTAGAGGGGACGTAGCTTAGCTACGTAGTGTTAAATGGAACGTGCTATAGTTTAAGGGACGACGTGGGAGCACGAGTTAGTTAGGGGATGTAGTTCGAAGGATGGCAGAGTTCAGCGGTGTGTGTGTTGAAGAGTTGTTGGTGAGTTGTGAGGTGAGTACTTGTTGAGTGAGTGAGGCCAGCGGGTCTGTGTGAGTGGAGCGAATGGGGAATGCATGGTGCGATGAGTGATTGGGGGGAGGAGTGACTCCCGCCCAAGGGACCCCGGGGTCAGAGTAGAGTGAGTTAGCTGGGTTAGTCAAATTGAAAAATGGAGGTCGTTTTGCTGTTGGTGGGAATGTAGGCTCGAAACCCATTTGGAGGGGTGCAGGAGCCCTGTTGACGGGCTTGGGAGCGTGGCTGCGAAAGGTGAGTATCGCTGAGTGGGTACCCCGGGCACCAGGCTAGTAGGCCATGGGCCCATGGGGGGCCGGGATAGAGTAGTGGGCACGGGTGCGCCTGCTTGGTGCGGGGGCCCGGGGCGCCATTAGCCGCGTGGGCAGTGTTGTGGGCACGGGTGACCCTCGGAAAGGGGCCCGGGAGGCCGGCCTGCCACGTGTGCGTTTCAGGGGAGGTGCCATGGGGGGCACTCCCCGGTGTTAGGGAGCTGGTAGGCTCGGAGGCAGTGTAGTGCCCGGGGGTGCCATAGCGGGAGAATCGGCAGAGGGTCGTGCCTGCCAAAGGGGGCCACGTGTCCCAGCCAGGAGACCGTGTGAGGGCACGGAGAGAAAATTGGGGGGCGAGGCCCGAAATTGTAAGGACACCAACACAGGCGACGGGAATCTGGGTTGTTAGAACCAATAGTTTAAGCGAGAGGCGCTTGTTGAAAGCCCCGGGGTAGTTTAACAGTTAAATGGTTAGGGTAGATTAGGAGATGTACCCCTCCGCACCATCCATCCCCTCGCTCTCGTTGTGGGCCGCTGGACCCACTTTGGGTTAGATCGCCGAACTCTGGGGAGGCCATTCTGAGGCTTCTTGGGCCTCGACACAGGACGTTAGCTCTCCCTTGTTCCCCTCTGGGAAGGGAACGTAGGGGTTGGGAGTAGGCTAGGTGACAGAATAGGTTAGCCGAACAAGGACGATAAAGGGGGTTAGGGGACGATTTATAGTGGGGAAGTAAAAATAAAAACAACAAAAAAATAAGTGGGGGCTAAATTGGTTTTTCACAAATTAAGGGAGTGGGTATGTACAGTGACAGGCAAAGGCGATAGGTTGGGAGGGAGACAGGTAGGTAGGTCCGAGCCCGCCTTCCAAGTGGCCAGCACCACCGCACTCCCTCCACCAACCTCCACTGAACGGCAAAGGCTGGCCAGCTTCATCTGCTGGCTGTGTTACTTCAAGGCCTGTGCCGGCCCACTTGATCGGCAGCTGTTGTGTTGCTGCAAGGCCTGTGCCGGCCACTTCGTCTGCAGCTGCTGTACTTCAAGGCCTGTGCCGGCCAGTTCATCTGCCGGCTGTGTTTGCCTGCAACGGCCTTCTTCTGCGGGCTGTGTTTGCCTGCTCACCTTTGCCATGCCATGCCCACTGCCCATGTTCACCAGCCCCGTTCAATTTTGCTTTGCCCCCCCCCCCCCCCGTTCATTGCCATGTGCGCCAGGATCATAAAAGCAACAGTTTGCAAGCTGCGAGAACTGCCCTGTTGGCAGCTACAACACGGGCCTGCAGTGGCGGCCCGTGCACCGTGTTTGTGTCCATCCATCCATCCGTTGTGCTCATTGCGTGTGCCACTTGAGCTGGCACGGAGACTGCGTTTGTGCAGCCCATGCACCGTTGTGGTTCACTGCGTTCAGTTCAAAAGGGAAGGCCTTGGACTGCGTGTGAGCAGCCAGCCACGTTCCCTGTCACCTGCATTGTTTTGAGCCAGAGACTGCATGCGGGCAGCCTGGCTCCCTGCTAACTGCTTTTCTTTTGCAGAGTTCAATGATCCTGGGCCATGGTTTAGTGTAAAATTTGTAAGTTAAGGTTAAGATGTACTGTAAATATGAGTGCACCCCCGGCATGTATGTCTAGCGCCGGCAATTTTATTTAAGTCGTCCGTGTGAGTGAGTTTGTTTAGATAGTTACGCAGCCCTCAGGTTATTTATTTTGGGGTCACGAATACCATGAATGTCGCACTCAGGGATCCGTAGGTAAAATGTACTAGGGGAAAACTACACATGATGGCACACGAAAATTTGACGACTCGGGACGAGTCTGTAAAAAGGGGAGGGGGTAGTGTTGTGGTTACCAAATTCGCAAACCACCATTCAGGTCCCTTAGGTGAGGTATCTCGGCAAGTATATGTGTAGTTAGGCCCAAACCCGTTGTCTAGTGGGAATACATGTCATTTATGCGTGCTGCGACTCTTCAGGATAGCCGTTTTTCTTTTACTATCTTTATTTTGGACCAACCGCCATGATCACAACCACAACATCAACCACCGACCACAACCACCGCTTCACCACAACCGCCACGACCTTCACGTCACACCTCGCAACCGTAGCATCGCCACCGTTCTTGCCCCGCTGTGGGTACCGGTGTTGGATTCGTGCAGAGCGCGCGTCGAACAGCGTGTACAAAATCACGGATTTTGTGCTTCAAAAACGGATCAAAAACGACACACGCCCACTTTTTGCCGTCCAATCGGTGAGCGAGGGACGATTTGGCCCCGCCTCCAGGACGATCGATATATGCAAATTTGTGGATCAAGAAGCCTTCACGCCCACTTTTTCTCGGGCCAATGGGGAGCGAGGTGAAAGGTCAAAGGGAGGGGTCAAAGGCGAAGCTACGGGGGATAAAAGGACCGTGTTCGTCAGTCAGAGCCGTGTGGAAGTCTGGAGCCCGAAGCCTGCAGTAGCTGGAGAAGCTGAAGAGAGTCGAACGAGGAGAGCCCAAAGAAGAGTCCAGGGTGGAGAGTCCAGAGGCGGAGAGGCGGCAGCGGCGAAGGCAGACGAGGGGGTGCTCGCGACGGTGCCGGGAGCTGCACGCCCGAGGAAGGCCGGCAGCGCGACCTGGCCGAGGTGGAGACGCACACCAGGGATAATAAAGATCCTCTATACCCAGAGCATCAGCAACCCCCTCCTGTTTCCCCCCGCGCTGAGATAGTGCGACCAAGGGGACCCCTTTCCCACCCCCTGCCAGACACTGTCCGCGAGGCCCGCGGAGTGAGGCGCCATCGCCGCTCCGCGTCTCATCACCAGACGGGTAGGCGCGACCCGGTCTCGGCCTCAGGCCCGCCTCATTCTTGGGGGTATTCTTTTCCTTGGTTTTGGGTATGTGTTGTCGGCGCCGTCTGTGAAGTAGAATTGTATAAGTGTTGCCGTGTGCTCGGTAGTCGGTATTAGCTCTGCATTGTTTTCGCTTTTATATTTGCTTTTTGTGTAAATGGAATTGTGTTTTTTCTGTGTGCTTTTGGTGGAATTGAATATGTGTGCTTCCCGTGTGCCGCGAATAAATGTGCTTTGTGTTGAACTGTTTCCCGCTTCGCTTCGTCATTTCTCCCATTGAATCCTCATCTTGCTTCACGTAAAGGGTTGGTAGTGGGCTGAATACGCCCGATAATTAATCGAACCGTCGAGGTCGACGATAACACCGCTCGGTTATTCTGATAGTACGGAACGGGTCGCTTAAGTGGCCCGTGTCCGAAGTCGACCTGCGGCGAGGTGCGATCGCCCGGTCTACCCTCCGCGTGGGTACTTAGGTAGGTCGAATTTGGCGAGCAACCCTATCCCACGCGGGGGCTGATTGGCTCGATCGCGGTGAGACCGAAAGGTCCACCCGTGACTGGTTCCCGGCGTTAGTCCGAGAGGGTCACGACTGGATTGTCCGTCCGGTGGGCGACGTGCCGCGATTCGAGTTACGTGGCCGTCAGCACGCCGGCGGGCGCGAATACCGCAACAATATACAGGGTGGCCTGAAAGTCACTTTACCCCTTCCCAGTGAAGCATTGTTCTTGAACTCTTTTCATATACAGGTTTTATTGTACATTACTTACAATAATTAATTTGTCATTGTATCTGTATGTGCTCCATCATTCTTCTGAGTCAGTGTTTCCGCATACCGTAGTGGGCGAGGGGTCGAGGGCAGAGGGGAAGGGACGGAGGGGAATGCGAGAAATTTATCAGGGGTAAAGTAACTTTCGGGCTACCCTGTGTATATATATATACGTGTGGTGGTATGCGCCAGCTGGCTTTTCACAAGGTCCAGCATACAAATCCAGGCCTGGTCTGTTCACCAGACAAGGTCCAAATCAAGGTCCCGAGCTCCGCAGGCGGATCGACAACGTGTCTAGCCGTGAGGTGAGTAAGGTCCGTCAGAGGCTCCGGCATCTCCTCTCCTGCCTTCCCGCATTGAAACCCGACTTCCGCTTTGTCTTCTCAGTTCCTCTCTCTGTCGAATCACCTTTTCTTTCTCGGCCGATGGCAGACTCGACCCACAGGTTCAGCGTTCTCTCCCGGCTGATTCACCACTGCCTTTCCTTTTTCTTTCTCGCCTCGAAGCCGGCTGCCGTCCCTCTCACGGCAGAATTCTCGACGTGCAGGCAGCCTCTCAAAAGCCCACTGCCATTTCTCAAAACTCAACTCCTTCTTTCGCTCGTTTTGAATCTTGAGCACGCTGCGAGAGCGACTATTTCCACACACTGGACCCTTTTTACGAAGCCTTCATTTCTTCTCTCATTTGCTCGCTTTGACACACGAGCACTCTTTTTACGAAGCCTCCGTTTGCTCGCTTCGACACACGAGCACTCTTTCTACGAAGCCTCCATTCGCTCGCTTCCTTCGAGACACACCCCCGCCTCTCTCTCAGCGACTGCCGACAAACTCTTCCCCTTAGCTCCACCTCCTCCCTTTAGCCACACCCTCTCACCAGGCCACACCCCCTCAGCCGACTGGGAGGACCTATCGTCCGTAGAGGAGAGGAAGAAGAGGGAGCCCTTGGTACACCACCACTGTACGAACATAAAACAGCCTTTTACATCTCCCGACACACATATAATGTCTACTTTACCAAATAACCTAGCTAAACGAGGTGTGTTCAAAAAGTATCCAACCTTAATTTTTCGTGCGTAAACAAATGAAGCTCGGGAGGCGTGCTTTGGTGCACATATGTGGGCGATCCTAATTCGTATGCGTGATTTTTTCCTAATTCGTAATTCGTATATTTTCCCGCCTACAGAAGCTGTCAGTCGCGAACAGACCGCTGATGAGTGAGGAAGTGGAAGTGAGCGCCATCGGATTTTCGTTTTTGACAAAATGACAAGGATAAGGATAAGATAAGTATGCGTTAGGATAAATAAGTTAGGATAAGATAAGTATGTGTTATATATATACGAATTTGGAACCTTTTGCACACAAACCGACAGCAGTCCCCGTAGTTCAGTTATCTCGATAAGTATGTGTTTATAGTTAGGACCCCACCCCCTATTCATTTTCGTCTCATCCGACCACAGAACTGAGGACCAAAAGCTTAGATCTTTGTCCAGGTGAGCTTTTGCAAAGGCGAAACGAGCCTTTCTGTGCCTGGGATGGAGTGGAGTCTTTCTTGGTCGGCGTCCATCGAGACCTCCCTTGTGCAACGTCCGCTGGAGTGTCTGCCTTGATATATTGGTTCCAGACTCGCCAAGGTTGTTCAGGAGAGCCTTAATAGTGATCCGTGGATTGTTGTTGGCCTCTCGCCAAACGAGGCGACACCTTTGGCTTCCGACCAAGTCCTTCAATGTTTTTTTTTACAGTGTGTAACTCCTTGTACTTCCTAATTATGCTTTGTGTGGTGGCAACTGGCTCTCGGAACTGCTTCGAAATAGCTTTGTAGCCTTTCCCCTCCTTGTGAGCATTCACAATGCACAACCGAAGGTCCTCACTAACTTCTTTCTTCTTCGCCATGCTGACAATGACCTGAGAATGATTGCATCAGCTCCCCTTAATTTATAGTCGAAAAGCAGAGTGTTGTTATATAACATTCCTCACTGTACATTCAATAGACCACATTTGAAATACATTCAGATTGTATGCACACATCTTGGAATAATTGCATAACATTATAAACAATATTAAGAATATCAAAAACATGTGCATTATCACAAACATTGGCCTCAATTCTGTGACTTGGTATGGGGTATGAATTATTTTGGACAGGCACAAAAACAGAAATCTTAACATTTCTTTTGTTATGCTAATAATGTTGAGCCAAAATGTATGTGGATTTGTACATGCCAACTAAATGTCCTTGGGTGAAGTGAAAGTTCCACCACTCCAGCTTGAGGTATGAGATAAATGCAAAACTCTCAGATTTTTCATCGGGTATGAATAATTTTGGGCTTAACTGTATATATATATATATATATATATATATATATATATATATATACCGTATATATATATATATATATATATATATATATATATATATATATATATATATATATATATATATATATATATATTGTTACGAATTTGGTAATTCGATTGCACACAACATTCAGGTTCCTTTAGTCAGTTATGTCGATAAGTGCTTGTTCCCTAGATAGTTTACCTTCCATTGTTTAATGGGCAAAAATTGATTAAGTGTGCTGCGAGATTCAATTTAATAGTAAGGGAGCGATCATAACACAATGGAGACGCCCCTCCCCCTCTTCTGCGAAGAGGAAGAAGAGCCCTCCGTCCTGAATTACGGGATGTGAACAACTCCCTCCCACCCGTGGTTGAGCGGGGGGGGGGGTGGGGCACGAGGGCATGAGTCACGCCGGAAGCGTGGGAGGGGGCAGAGGAGGATAGGGAAGAGACTCTCTGTGGGTTGTTTAGTAGAGCTTCGGCTTCTGCTTGGCTTGGGTTGAGGCTTTTTGGAGAACTTTTTGCTTCGGCCTGGCTTTTCAGCAGGCCTTCAGGTTCTGCTCGGCTCAGAGTTATTGGTCCTCGCTTTGTTCATCAGCAGAGAGTTGAGCTGGTTGCTCGGCTCGAGCTGCTGGTGGTGGCTTCTTGTTCTTGGTTCGTGTTGTAAGAGGCTTTGTTCATCGGAAGAGAGTTGAGCTGGTTGCTCGGCTGGCTCTTCTTGGTTCATGGAGCTCTTTGTTCTCCGCTTGGTTCCCAGCTTGGTGCGACTCATCGGCCTCATCTTGGAGGTGGTTCTTCAAGATAGCGACGCATCGACGGGAAGGATCGGCGCCTCGTCTGACCAGCACGTGTTCGGAAGTGCGAGAGGATTCGCTGGAGCTCGGGATGTATCGCGGCTCACGGCGATTGTATCCAGCTCGCTCTACGCTGGAGCCCGGGTCCGAACAGCTTGAAGACCACACGAGGTGGAGAGGTTCGAGATAGGTTCTGGGTTTCAGCTCATCTGTCCTCTGAGCTGGAGTCAGTTATTAAAGGCATCGGCCACCATTTCTTGAGTGTGGGTGTGTGTGCGTACGTGTGTCCGTGCCCGTGGGCCCATCTAATAATTAGGAAACTGTTAAGTGCTTTGTGTGCTGTAAATGATTGCATTGCATTTCGTATAGTCGGTATAGTTCTGCTCTTACGTGCTTCCCTAGTTCCCCATTATTAATAAATACCCCAATTGTGAAATGTTTTCAGCTCGTCGTGTCGATTCTTTCATTGACTGAGCATTTCGTGTGTTGGGAGTTAGAAAGCCGTTGGTTTGCCGTAAAAGGGGGACATTCGGACCTACGGTTCTCGGTGATTAAGCCGCTCGGAATCGCGCACGGGACAGGCTCGCTTTGGCGGCTTGTTCCGTACGAGTTCCGTCGAGGGTGGAATACCCCGGTAGTTAGATCACGTAGGTATTTAGGTAAATTTAAGATTGGCAATCGACCCTACCCCACGTGGTCTGCCCATTGGCGTATTTCGGTTCTTGCACAAGGACCCGTCGGCCTCGGAGTTATCCGGGTGGCGATCTATATTCCGGGCGATCGGTCGGGCCGACTCGACTTGCGGCTCCGTCAGAGCGGTCGGCTCGCGGCCGACCCCGGCACTGTAACAATATATACATATATAATCTACTATGCTAAAAAAAATAGAATATGTTTGTATGTATGTATGTGTGTGTTTGTTCGTCCTTTATAGGCGGCCGAAACGTTGGATGGAATGAGATGAAACTTGGCATGAGTGATCCTTCGGACATAAGAACGGACATGGGGGGGGGGGGGTCAAGTTCAAGGTCAAAGGTCACGGGGTCAAGGTCACCGGGTAACTTCAATTTCTCAATTTCATCCAATCGAGACGGGACCAACGCCATTCGACAGATAATTAATCAAAATTAATACTGAAGGACCAATTTTGTGCCCGTCTGTGACAGGGTTTCGACTCGTATATACATATATATATATATATATACAGTATATATATATATATATATATATATATATATATATATATATATATATACATATATATATATATATATATATATATATATATATATATATATACATATATATATATATATATATATATATATATATATATACATATATATATATATATACATATATATATATATATACATATATATATATATATATATATATATATATACATATATATATATATATATACATATATATACATATATATATACATATATATATATATATATACATATATATATATATATATATACATATATATATATATATACATATATATACATATATATATACATATATATACATATATATATATATATACATATATATATATATATACATATATATATATATATATACATATATATATATATATATATATATATATATATATACATATATATATATATATATATATATATATATATATATATATATATATATATATATATATATATACATATATATACATATATATATATATATATATATACATATATATATATATATACATATATATATATATATATACATATATACACACATACACACACACACACACACACACACACACACACACACACACACACACATACACACACACACACATCCAACTTGATATTTTGCTTTTTGAATCAGTTCCTTTAAAATGAACGAACTTTACAAACCCACCTCAATACCAATTCCACCCCAGGTGTTGCCTTGGATTACCTGATCACTTCGAGCTCCAAAAGTGGGGTCCTTTGGTGGTCTTCACCATGAACAGCTGATCGCGTACAACGAGGTCCAGCCATTCCTCGATTTCAAAATGCAACACATCCACATGAGCGAACCCCTCTTCACTTCCCTCACGGTACATGTTGCTTACACCTTTAAACGGCCACAATTATTCCCAGGGGAAGCTTCACCCACATCTTTCATGAACCAACTGACCAAGATTGGGGCAGGAATTTGTAATTTGTTCAGGGTGCTAGTGATAGCTCGCCCACTCTTCTCGAAAGAGACCGTGGGGTCTTTAATGTCCATCAACTAATGCGGGCAGACAAGACGTCCAATTTCACATTGAGCCGAGGGATAGCACACATTAAATGAATCATCCTGGTTGTGACACACCAGGGTGACAATTTATAGCTGGGTCAAGATTCGAACCTCGGCTCGACAGCTTCGATGTGGTGTGCATATCTCAGGTTTCGGCCATCCTACCATCCTGCTTGTCCTTGATTTTATCCATCAGGACCATATTCCGTACAGAGCATCAGTGCTGCCGAAGCAGTCTCCTGGGCTATTGAGCACAATCCTAGACGGGTCGCCACTCTGACACAGGATACTCAAATGGCTCAATCATCCCAGCAAGCGGGTACTCATTTTCCCGACCTCGGAAGGATGACAGGCGGAATCAACCCGACCTGCTATTAATTCAACGGCAAATCTGGATTTGAACTCAGAACCCGAGGATCCCAAACCCACCACCCTAACCATTAAGCTCAAACCAGGCATTGTCCTTGATTGATCGCTTTTCATTTTGAATGCAGATCGACGGAATTTTATCCCACTACAAACTGATTCAAATGACCCATCATAGCCTCATGCTATTATCATCTCGTCCACAGCTTCGTTTTCACTCTTCACCTCTCCTTGCATGCTCTGCAGGATAACCTCGGCCCGAGAGGTGTGCACACACACCTTGAGTCCAAGCTGTCTTGGCTGGGTTCTAAATCTCAGCCTCGTTACCTCTGTCCACTTTGGTGGTGGATGTGGAAGTTATGTTTTCATCCCTGTTTGTCTGTCTGTCTTTGAGCAGGATATCTCAAAAAGTTATTAATGGATTCGCAGGAAGCTTGGTGGACAAGATGGGTGTGGCATGGGGACGAATTGATGGGATTTTGGTGAAGATCCAGATCCTGATACTATAATTTTTTTCGTGATTCTTCACCATTGAGAGATAGGACCAAAAACTATACACAGCATGATATCTCAAAAAGTTATAGACGGATTCGGATGAAACTTGGTGGATGAGTTGGGCAGGTGCTAAGAACAACCCGATTAGATTTTGGTTCAGGTCCGAAACCAGATCCAGCCTATCAGTAGGATACAAAGCGTAAACTGTTCAGCCTGGTGAAGGTATGCACTCTACTGAGTGCCATTCTCGTTATAAGCTGTAACCCTTGTGTTTTGCAGGCAGGGTGCTGCACTCCTCCGCGCTGTCCTTCGGATGGACATAAACTCCTGCTTGGACTGTGGATCGCAAGTGGCCTGATCTTCTTGGATGTTCCTTAACAGCAGGTTACACCACTTGTTATCTCAGTGTGATTGCTGTCTGGCAGAAGCTTCTGCACTATCAATGAATACACCAGGTGTATCACATGCTACATGTGTCATGTGATCAGTCTTCTTCTGAATCGAGGGGCAACCAAAACACACACACACACACACACACACACACACACACACACACACGAAAGGAATCCATGACCCAAAATAAAATAACGCAATGTTGTCTTTGTGGAAAGACCCTGGGTGTCACACTCAACACTATAAGGGATTTCAAGTTTAGATATTTCCACAGTAATTCTGTTTAGTTAGATTACCCATCTCCTCGCATCAGTGGACGAGGAAATGCATTGTGTGTGTATAGCAGGTCTGAATTCCTCCCTTTGTAGTTCTTCCCTCTCTCTATCCACCTTAAGCCTCTCCATCCCCACACTTTCCTACAGCGCAACCATGCACACAGCGTAACATGCACACACATTACATTACATTACATTCAAAACCATTTCGGTGCTGTCTGGGTCATCCGTGCTGTGCAATATCAGCATGACAATCACCACTCTGCAAGGCCATTCCAGTGTTATCTGCGCTATCCAAACTGTGCCGGTTCAGCACTACCATTGCCACCACACAAGCCATTCCAGCCCGGGCGTTGCAGTGAATGCAAAAGCGACACGGCCAGACCCGAGGTGGGTGAGCGGAGGTTCCATGACCGACCCTCTGAGCAAATATGGGCAGGTAAAGCAGGGAAAGAGCAAATATGGGCACTCACCTTGCAAAAAAAACTTCCAAAAAACAGGTGCGAATAGATGTCATGCATCAAACCTAAACAGCAACAAATACAGCCCCAACGATTGAAAAAAAAGACAAAATAAAAATACAAGATGACATACCAACAGACACCTGGGAGAAAGACAAAAGAGCAGGTAAATATAAAAAAGAGTGTTAGACAGATTGTGGATAGACAAAGAAGGATCACTGGAATGGCTTAGAAGAGATAAGCTCAATCGGGACGGAGAACGTATCACTATAAGTGCCCAAGACCAAGGACACTAAACGAATGGATTTAAAATATGGCAAGACTGGGCCAATTGGAGTAAGCGTAGATTTTGCAAGGTAGAAAAGGAGAGTGCGAGCAACCTCCTGTCGGGATGTAAAAAAAAAAAAAAAAACTCATGTCAGAACAGCTGTACACCCAAAGGCACAACAAGGCATGTCGAGTAATCCACTGGCACATCTGGTGAAATTTCAATATCCCAGTTCCACAAAAGTCATGGAAAAACCAAAAGCAATCATTGAAAACAAGGACATAATGCTCATGTACGACCTGATAATCCCACCCAACGTGAAGATGGAAAACAAAGCACTGTGACCGGACATAGTACTCAGATACAAAAAGAAAAATAAGGCATTGTAATTGAGGTTTCAGTACCCAGTGATTTTGGTCTAAATAACACAGAAATGAAGAAAATAACCAAATCTCAAGACCTCAGTTATGAAGTGAAAAGATCCGAGAACCTGAAGAGCGCAGAAATTGTACCAGTGAAAATTGGAGCAATGGAATGATGAACAAGATCCTCACAAATATCCAACAAACCATACCTGGGAATATTACCACAAACTAACTACAGTTGGAGGCTGTCCAGGGCTCAGAGACGATCCTGAAAAGAGCCCTCAGAGCAAAACTCTGAGAACAACACAACTTCACAAATTATAGCTTTCAGATCATAAACGTTTTTCCCCTCCTTAATTTAATAATCTTTTCAAACTTTATTCTACTTTTCAACATTTATGCCAAGATTTTTGAAACAAAAACTATCGCTATGGTGCTACAGAAGCAAAGTGGAAGTTTGGATGAGGTGTTAAAGCGGTGGGCCTTTCCACATGATGAGATGCAGTATTTATATTACAAATCCCTTGGTATCTAACAAACACCAATAGACCTTTGGTCCAGCACGACAAACGAGTCCGCATTAAATCTGTAAAGCACGACATCACGTGTCGAGTTCATTGATGTGAAATGGAGTGATTGCGGTAATGAAACCATCTAAGACCCGCAAACCATTAAAGAGCAACAAACACGTCTAACGCGCACACGACTCCTCTCCACAGCAAGCCAGGTCGCATTTCATGGTGAGGCACTGCAGACATGGACCAGGAAGCCTCCAATGGGGTAGCAAACTCTTTGATGAAGGATTATAGGCGAGACATGGTACGAGCTCATGAGCTACTCTTCTCAAAAAACAAAAATATACCATCAATCCTTCACTGCTACATGACTTAAAGCCATGACGATGGGACGGGAATCTCACCCAGAACCATACAAAATGAGGAGGAACCCAAAACGAGCAAGAATGAAACTCAAAAGCTATGTGGAATCAGACCCAGAACCAGTGATTAATCTGACCCAGAACTGGTGATAAATCGGACCCAGAACTAGTGGTCAATCGGACCCAGAACTGGTGATTAATCGAGCCCACAACCAGTGATTAATTGGACCTAGAACTGGTGATAAATCGGACCCAGAACTAGTGGTCAATCGGACCCAGAACTGGTGATTAATCGAGCCCACAACCAGTGATTAATTGGACCTAGAACTGGTGATTAATCGGACCCAGAACTCGTGGTTAATCAGACCCAGAACTAGTGATTAATAAAATCCACAACTAGTGATTAATCGGACCCACAACTAGTGAGACTTAAACCCAGAACTAATGGGGACTCCAACCCAGGCCTTGTGAAAAAAACTTGTGTTACTCTTACACAGGAAGAGTTGTGTCACAGTTACACAAGAAGAGTTGTGTCACCGTTACACAAGAAGAGTTGTGTCACCGTTACACAAGAAGAGTTGTGTCACCGTTACACAAGAAGAGTTGTGTCACCGTTACACAAGAAGAGTTGTGTTACCGTTACACAAGAAGAGTTGTGTCACCGTTACACAAGAAGAGTTGTGTTACCGTTACACAAGAAGAGTTGTGTCACCGTTACACAAGAAGAGTTGTGTTACCGTTACACAAGAAGAGTTGTGTTACCGTTACACAAGAAGAGTTGTGTTACCGTTACACAAGAAGAGTTGTGTCACCGTTACACAAGAAGAGTTGTGTTACCGTTACACAAGAATAGTTGTGTCACCATTACACAAGAAGAGTTGTGTTACCGTTACACAAGAAGAGTTGTGTTACCGTTACACAAGAAGAGTTGTGTTACCGTTACACAAGAAGAATTGGCTTACCGTTACACAAGAAGAGTTGTCTTACCATTACACAAGAAGAGTTGTGTCACCATTACACAAAAATAATTCTTTTACCGTTACACAAGAAGAGTCGTGTCACCATTACACAAGACGAGTTGTGTTATCCTTACAGCATGCAAATGTGTTATTTCAGTAATGGCTTCTTTCTTGCCACATGTTCATAGAGGCCAGCTTTGTGAAGGGAACGGGATATTGTTGATTGATGAACACTGACTCCCATTGCGGGCATAGAGCTTTGTTGATCTTTCAATGTCATTGTTGGATTTACAGTGACATCACGAATGAGTTGCCCAGCTGCTGAGTTAGGATGGGCGACCTGATCTGGGTCAGGTCTGGGTGGTATGATAGTCTTCCACATCTTCATGATGAATTTCACCGTACTCAAATGGATAATGAGTGACTTTGAAATCTTCTTATAACCCTCTCCTTGAACGGTACTTCTCCACCATTTTATGTCTAACTTGTTTGGAAATTTCCTTGGTCTTCATGTTTGCGTTGTTGGTTGACCAAGTGAGTTGCACCTTAAAACTCCTTCGATAAGTGGGGGAGTTTAATTTTCAACCACTCATTACATACAGGTGAAACCTATTAAACTTATTTTGTAAGATTTTAAACAAATTATTTGTTTCTGAAGTGATTCACAGTTAATTAGGCAAAGGGTTTGAATACTTATCAACTGAGAATCATCTGATTTTTCTCTGTTAATTTAACTTATTCACGTTTTATCTGAATTTAAAAAAATCTTTATCACTCTGGAGTAGTTTGTGAAGACTCTTTTTAAGACAGATTTTTTTTTTCTGTTTTAAAAAGCAATTTTCGTGATGGGGGTGGGTAATTTCAACTTCCCTGGATAGCTCGAGGAGTAACAATGACAAAAATGTAAAGAAACACTGCAGTCTCGTCAATTGGCTGTGTGACGTCATAAACCTTCCCTCACGTCAGGCCACGTCACTCCAGAATTCCTCGCATAGAATCACCCACCACCCAATCATTCAATCACGTCTAATTTTTTTTGTTTGTTTTTTTTGTTCACCTGCTTTAGATTCCTTCCAACCCATTTTTCGTCACCTCCAACTTTCCAAGTATGAATGTTGTTGTTGTTAGCGTGTTGTTGTTTTTTCACATTAATGGAAAGCTCATGGAGGAGCCTGCACAAATCTTACATGCAGTTTGTGAACTAAATTCACTTGACGTGACGTCACCATCTGACTCGTCTCCCATCATTCACCGATGATCGTCAATGTTACACCTTTCGAAAAGAGTAGACTATTGTGTACGCATGCCCTGCTTCTGCCAGGACGAAAATGATGCAGATAGGAAGGAGGAGAAGGAGGAGGGGGTTTAATGCCCACAACATTTGCATAGAAATAGAAAGTAGCTCAGTGGGTGTCAATGTCTTCTAAGGAATAAGCATGCTTAAGGTAGAGCAGGACATGTCGTGGTGTACACCGAGGGTAGAGAGATTAAGAGGTGCCTGGGCACGCGGTGAAAAAGGAAACCCAGAATGAGGGTTTCATAGTTGAATGGGTGCATGGTGCCGGAAGCACACAAAAGGAGCATCTCAGAGAAGGAGGTCTGGGCTCGTGATGGGTCACGTGTCACGGTGCTGGGTTCCTGCGCAGGTTGCAGGACGCGAGGGTCACAACTCAGGCTGCCTTTCCTGGCCCAGCTCCGGGAAAGCTGTGAAGCCCATTCATGTTTGCTCCTCCGGCGACCTGCTTGGACACAAATCCTCAAGAGAGACACAAGGCCCATTGTTAGCACCTTACAATGGTGTACTAACACACACACACACACACACACACACACACACACACACACACACACACACACACACACACACACACACACACACACACACAAGCCTTTCTATATCACTTTTTCCTTTACGCTCAAAAGAGCTGCTCCTGGAAAAGAAAGGAAACATCAAATTGTCCAGAACCCATGATGGCCCACACTACACCAACACTTATAGAGTTTCGCCCCTTTTCCAATCAAATTCACTTCTACTCCTCACTTCCAACGACACGAAACCTCTTTTATGTTTCCTCCTCCTCTCATATGTATGAGTGTGCGACACAGACGTTGGCACATTTCCATAGATTGTCATGCAGTTTAAATTCCTCACGGATTTAATCAAAAGACAAGAAGTTGTACTTCGCAAACATTCTGCTCCATTCACCCTTTCATTAATTGTCTGAAGCTATCTTCCATCTGCTAACATCACCTTCGTCAGCCAATTCGTTCTTTTTCTGTAACACCAACAATTATTCCCATGTTGGTGAGAAATTTGGCCCAAGTCTTTCACCAACCAGCTGGCCAGACATGACGTTCAACTAAGGTTAGGGCAGGAATTTGGAATTCGGCCAAGGTGTGGGCGATAGCTCACTTACTCCTCACGGACACCATGGGATCTTTAACGTCCAACAACTAATGCCAGTAGACAGGATACATGTTTAATGACAGCAGTCACCCTGTTTGTGAAAGCCAGAGATGGCTGTTTATAGCTGAGCTAGGCCAACATTCGAACCAAAGCTGGACAGCTTGGAGGCAAGTGTACATACCACCAAGCCATCGTGCCACCCATTTTAATCAGCCAACCTACTGCTTACATATGGCACAAGACAAAAAAAAACACTTCTGCTTCGCTGTGAAGCTCAGTGTTTGCTTTGGTTTGAACCTCCGCTAAAAATGAGTGACATGAAAGTTTTGGAAAATTTTGAATTATTCCCACTCGGATTTCAACATCATTTTTAATGCATATTTGTTAAGCTGTTTAAACTTTCTTTATACAAGAAGAATTTGATTTGAAATACCAGATGCCACCGGGGGCACGATACAATACACATTTACAGAGAGAATTGGGCTCTTCCCCCCACTCTGAACCCTCTCCCTCAGATATGCTGCCCAGACAGAATCCATACTTGCGAATGTAATGTAATGCAATGTGTGTGCATGTTACCCTTAGGTAACATGCAAAATTTGGATGTATGTGATTCAGTAGTTTTTGAAGCATAAATAAACTAAACAAACATACTAATTCACACACACACACACACACACACACACACACACACACACACACACACACACACACACACACACACACACACACACACACACACACACGCCCCTTGAACGGGTTGGGTTCCCGTTGTGACAGCAGTTGATAAAATCATTTTTTAAAGAAAATGATAAAAAAGGATAGCTCCAGCAAACTATACCACTGAGGTTGTTTGCATTGATCAAATTCTCCCAAAGAGTACTTGACTGAATCGGGAATTGATTTTTTAATAACTTTTTCGTTTCCCTATTTGAACGAAACTTGATACTGCACACTACAGGAGAATGGTGAGTAAGGTGGCCCTAAAATTTTTACGTTATCAGGTACCATTTTGGCTGTATTTCGGGAACATACATATTGTTGCGGAAATGGCCCTTAGTGTGTTATTAAATATAGGATTAGCCCAGATTCCCCCTTAAATGCACATTTAGTCAGGTTGTTCGGTAATTGGATGTTACATGTGTGTCAGGAGGTGCAGCAGGCTGTCCATTGTTCATACAGTGGTGGTGTGCCGAGAGGAGGTTTCTTCTTCTTCCTTCCCATCTCCGAACAAGCCCCGCCCAGCGCTCTGAGAGTGTCAGTCGGCGAGACGTGCCGGCAACCCATTGGACGAGGGCTGCTGCAGTCTCGAGCGATGGACCAATCACGGGTCCCCGGAGGCGGTCCGTAAGGCCCGCCGCAAAAAGGCGACTAGAATTGGCTGCTTTGTGTGTGAAGGATCTGTTTTTCGTGTCCAGAGTGAGCGCCGGGAAGGCAAGAGAGAAACGGCTAGTGGGAGTCGCGATCTGCTGTCTCAGGGATGGCTGTGTCTGTCTGCGATCTGCTTCGTGAAAGAGGCAGGAGGAACAGCATGAGGGGAGTCGGCGATCGACCTTTATGAGGACGTCCTCGACAGGTTCATCCGGAGTCCAGTGACGGAGCCTCTGACTGTCTCTACTCACGGCATGGCTCGACACGTCTTGTAATCCCGTCGATCCGCCTGCGGAGCCCAACACCCCGATTTGGACTGATCTGGTGAGCAGGCCAGGCCTAGATTTGTATGCTGGACCTTGTGAAAAGCCAGGTGGAGCACACCGTGGATCTTCCGCTCTTGTGCCGTCGACCTTACGGGGTCTGAACGCTCTGAGGCTGCGTGCGTGGGCGGTGCGACAAAAAGACGATGCCGCCATTTTGCCACGCGGCGTGTTCGAGCTGGGTGCTCGAATCCGTTGACATCGGCTTGTCACGAGCCGCATTTGTGCCTTTGACACTTTCCCCTCGTCCATGAGGCATCACCAAGTACTCTCTGTCTTGTCTGTATGTTGTCTAAGGTTTATCTCGCTAGGGTTCCCTTCGAAACCCGTAATCTATAGCTCCCTAGTTAAGAGCGGGTTATAGATTAATTATAACATTGTCGTGAATGCTTTGCTTGTGTCGTGTTCCCCGATGTGTCCCCAATAAATCGGGCTGATTCATTTGAAAGTTTCCGCGATTGAGTTTATTCGTGCCATGCTGAAGAACAATTCATTCAATTTGCATTTAAAACCAAAATGGTTATGGACTGGCAGACTTCGCTCGGTCTCTGACAAACCCAGTCAGTAACCGGGGTCTATTTCCCCAACTGACAAGGCATAGGTGTATTTTGCTATCGTGATCTGAGGCGCGTAACCCGAGACCTGTGCCGAGCCAGCCGGCGTTGTAACCCCGGACACGGCGGTGCTGTTAAGGCCTAAGTCACATTTGCCACGGTGGCCGTAGGGTCTACAAAATCCATGGCCACTAGCAATTATAGGGCGGCCGCAGTATTTCCACGGTCACACAATGTAGCAGTCACATATGTTTTTATTTTTCGGGGAGCCGCACGGCGTATTTATAAATTGTGGAAACCGAAAACGTGGGGGTGCCATACGGTCTTTGATTTGATGTCGCACGGTGACCTTAGGGCGTCCCTGCGGCGGCCATAGAATTTTCAAGGCAGACGCAAGGTTGCGTCAAGGTGCCCGTAAGGCAACCGCAGGGGGGCCCTAAGGCGAACATGTGGCCAGACGGACGGTAACGAGTGGGTATAGATACCAGTTCTTTTTTACTGAAATAAAAATATAACAGTTCGGAATATACCAGAATATATAACTGAATATACTATAACTATAATATATTTAACTGAATATACCAGTTCGGAGTACCGTGGTGCCCCCAGAATCCGAACGCCCCATTGTTTGAACAAATTGGAATCCAAACAATTTTCGAGAAAATTTTGCCCGAAAAACCGAGCACATTTTCAAAAACCGAACACAACGTGGCGTTCATGTTTGTTCAC
Source organism: Eptatretus burgeri (assembly GCF_056783735.1). NCBI lineage: Eukaryota > Metazoa > Chordata > Myxini > Myxiniformes > Myxinidae > Eptatretus > Eptatretus burgeri. The sequence goes on from NC_140964.1 coordinate 113,715,834, forward strand.
GTGCGTCTCCCCCGCCTGTTCGAACCGCATCTTCGCGCTTTGTTCATTCAGTTCGTCGGTGGAAGTATTCGTGAAAGCATCTCTCGTGTGTCGATCGCTACTTTCCCTCGTGTTTTCACCTTGATTTGTGCTGGGTTTTTTTTACTCATCTTGTGTTTTAATCAAAAACAAAAAAGCAATCCGATCACGTGGTGTGACGGACTGTCGGGCAAGGATTTAATTTCACAGAAAAACCGGTTGTAATTTGGAATATCCATGATTACCTCAGGCCTATGCGTTTGATGAAAGTGATTGTGGTTCTGGGGGCATCATGTTTGATGAGCTGCCCTGGGGGCAGCGTTCTCGCAGAGTGTGCGAGCGATCGGAGCACGAGCCTGTGTGGACCTTTGGATGTGGTGATTGTACAAGTTTACATACAAATCGCCGCCACCGAAGGTCATTTACTCATCTTATTTTACCTTAAACATGGGGAATTTCAGTTGAAAGTGTTTGAAAGTGGGTTTTCTTGGGGTCCAGGAATGGATTAATTCACTTTCCATTATTTCTTATTGGGAAAATAGTTTTGGAATCCAAACTTTTTGCAATCCAAACAGCCTCCTGGAACGAATTAAATTGGGATTCTGGGGGCACCACTGTATAGGCAAACACCTATACTCCGATCTCTAGCGGTAGCGCACGGTCGACACAGACTGCCAAGGAGGCTGTATGTAGGACGCACGGCGGGCGTAGGGGAACCGTGCGTCGACCCTGCGTTGCCCGCAGGTAGTCACACAGACCGCAAGGCCACCGTACGTTGAACACAGGGACGCCTTAGGACTACCCACGGCGACCGTGGAAATAGTGCAGCCACCGTAATTTTTTGGGGATTGGCAAAATTCATTTTTCATTGATAAGAGCCTACGGCAGCTGCACGAATAACGCAAGCCCACCGTACGCCCTACGTACGGTCGACGTGGAACACAACAACATCACAGCTTGGCTTGTTGAATTGCTACGGCCAAGTAGAAATGAAAAAAGTTATAACTCTGCGCTATAATTCCACTGCGACCCCTACGGCCTGTAAAATATAGCCATATGATGTAGGGCCACCCTGAAGCCACCGCAGAAACTCTGCGGCCGCCGCACGTTTCTGTCAATTCAGGGGGGTACGGCCGCCGTATCCTAGCCGTAGAGCAAATGTGACTTAGGCCTAAGTGATGCCGAATCTTCAACATTTCGCTGTCAAGAGTGGGGTGCGAATCCCGCCACCACTGAATCCTTAACAATACATACATACATACATACATACGTACAAGATGAGAGGTTTAGTAATACATATACATGTGCATAAATATATTGTTGCTGTTCTTGGAACCGCATGCCTCCAAGGCAACGGTACACAACAGATAGTGGTCCCAAGACAGTTATTCCATTAATATATGTGTAGATAGTCCCTTCCATTTTGTCTAGCGGGACAACAGGGGCATGCGTTGCAAGGATCTTGGAGCTTGGTTTGCTTACATCATTATTTCTTCATTTCAAACTTCATTCCTACTCTTCTTTTCTGATTATTCCTGAGGTAAATCTGAGCCACATGCGGCCTTCGCTGTTAGATGGGTCCTCAGCAAAGGCCAAACAGGCATTATGCTGGACACCCCTCCGTAGAAATCACAGCCTGCCAAACGCACGTGGAGCGGTAATTTCCACACAATGGATGGGAAACACACCCAGCACGACGCCCACATTGCACGCAACACAAACCGAGGAGACCGAAGAAACAGCACCTTAAATGCTGGCAACTTTCAGTATACACGCCGCTGCGAAGATACAGCGATACTTCAAACTAACTTCTGCGGGGGAGGGGCATAGAAAGGGTGCTCGAACACCACATGAGCGTCAATAGTATAGAGCTCCCGTCCTCAAGCGAGCCCTCAATCGAGGCCGATAAAAGAAAAACAACAACTACACCACGTTGTACAGAACACAAGTGTGTAAGACATAAGTGGCTCGTTCTGTTCAACCCATTTCTGGAGAAATTAGATCGATCGGGTTTCGCCCCGCGCACACGATAGCAGAATCGGGCGAACACGAGCACTGGCCACGTGTGTAATGGCGGATCTATGCGCACTGTACGGAATGTGCTCGAGGCGCCATGTACGGAATGTGCTTGAAGGCAGACCCGTGCGCCGCTCGCGTCACCTTGCCGGAAGTGGAATGTTGCTGCTTCCGGCAATTGAGGCCGGGCCGCGTGGGGGGCCAGGGCCAATCAGAGTATACGGTTCGGGTGACGGCGCATCGCTTCGGGGTGCCCCCCCCACCCCGCAACGCGGGGGCTATAAAGGTCAGAGCAGGACCGTTCGTTCGATCTCTGTCTGCGCTTCCTCTCCCATTCAAGCTGGACTTCGATTCCGCCTTTTGTCATCATCGCTGGACTCCTCCTCCTCTTCTCAGTCCACACGATGCTGACTCCACCCACCCACCTGGTCCCACCTACCACTCTGTACACTCGCTCTGGATTCCACCCTCTTGACTCAAGCCCCTACTTCACGCCCACGGTCTCGATGCGAGCTGCCCGGAGCAAGAGATGATGCGCCAGCTGTCAGGGTGGTACCGCACCAGGGAGCATTCCCCCCCAAACGTATTGGTGGCACGTTCGGGTACCGTGTATCAATTATACCAAGATACCGAAATACCGTAGCCTCAACTCCTCTCCTGTCTTGCTTAAATTCCTCTTCATCGGGTTGTGTGTATGCGTGTGCGTGTGCGTGCGTTTTCTGGTGCCTGTCTATTTAAGTCAGCCTGCAGAAGATTGTTATTATTATTTTTGGGTTAGGTCTGCTCTATGTCCACTTTCATAAGTTGCTTGATTATTGTCGCACCACACCTTTCTTCCCTATCTCTGCTTGCACACCCCAATAAATCGATTGATCGTAACACATACCCTTCCTCACCTGCTTGTTAATAAATCATTACCAGAAATGTTCCCTGCTCATTTTTGTCTTTTCCTTCATTGGTCCAGCATGGTCCGAATCCTAGATTAGCCGGGACTTTATTCCCAACAATCCGTTCCTTTTAGCCGTTACGTCCTTGGCAGTGTCGCTCGGCTGCATCCGATCCGGTAAAGTGATCCGGTTCGGACAAGGTGTACCGAGGGCGTGTTCTCCGGTAATTAAATCACGTGATTAATTAGGTAACCCGGTTACCATAGACGGGAGGACCCTGGGTCACACAGTAGAGTTATTGGCGTTCACGGTCGGTTAAGCGACCCGCCGCGTCACGGAATTATCCATGTGCGACGGCCTACAATTCCGGGGAGTCTGGTGGGAGGCAAGATCGCTTTCCCCCCTCGTGGTCTTCTCACCGACCCCCCCCCCGCCCGCAACAATACATATATATATATATATGTTTAAATATATATAAATAAATATATATAAATATATATACATATATATATATATATATATGTTTAAATATATATAAATAAATATATATAAATATATCCTGTATATATAAATATACATCTTCTTCTTCTTCTTCTTCTTCTTCTTCTTCTTCTTCTTCTTCTTCTTTCAGCTGCTCCCGTTAGGGGTCGCCACAGCGGATCATCCATATGATCCGCATAGTGATTTGGCACATGTTTTTACGCCGGATGCCCTTCCTGACGCAACCCTGGTTGCCTCTTACGACACAGGGATATGGTACACCTATTTTAACCAGGGTATACACCGGCCCAGTATACTGGTACTCATTTCGCCGACCTCGGAAGGATGACAGGCTGAGTCAACCCCCTGGTGTATTAATTCAGTGGCCCAACGGGGCTTGAACTCAGGACCTTTTGGATCCCAAGCCGCTGCCCTAACCACTGTGCCAACACCAGGCTTATATATAAATATACATATATTTATATAAATAAATATAATAAAAAATATATATTGTTGTGGTTGACCAAATTCGCAAACCACCATTCAGGTCCCTTAGGTGAGATATCTCGGTAAGTATATGTGTAGTTAGGCCCAAACCCGTTGTCTAGAGGGAATAAATGTCATTCATGAGGGCTGCGACTCTTCAGGATAGCCGTTTTTCTTTTGCTATCTTTATTTTGGACCAACTGCCATTATTACCACCACCAACCACGTCTCAACAGCCATCACAACAACAACCACCAACCACAACGCCGCTTCACCACAACCGCCACGACCTTTACCGTCACAACTCGCCACCATCGCATCACCGTCATCTCGCGCCACTCGTGGGCACCGATGGTTGGACTCGTGTAGGGCGCGCACCGTGCAGCGTGTTCAAAAGCATCGCGGACTTTCCGAAGAAAAACGGATCAAAAACGACTCACGCCCACTTTTGTTCCGTCCAATCGGTGAGCGAGGGGCGGTTTGGCCCCGCCTCCAGGGCGTTGGAGGGCGGTCGCTATATGCAAATTCATGGATCAAAAAGCATTCACGCCCACTTTTCCTCGGGCCAATGGGGAGCGAGGTGAAAGGTCGGAGGCAGAGGGTCAAAGATGAAAGAGCGAAGCCACGGGGCTTATAAAAAGGACTGCGTTCGTCAGACGAGTTGAGTTGGAAGTGGAGAAGAGAGCAGTTCGCAGTTAGCAGTTCGCAGTTAGCGAGTTCAGTTCAGTGCAGTTGGGAGTTCGCGGAGTCGGAGTGAAGAGGACGGAGCTGTGGAGAGGCGGCGGCGGCGAAGGCGGACGAGGGGGTGCTCGCGTCGGATTCGAGGAACTGCGGAGGGAAAGGCCGGCGGCGCGACCGAGGTCGTGGTGGAGACGCTCGTCGCGGGACCCAAGATTTTTGTGAAATCCTCCTTTCCCCGAGCATCAGCAACCCCCTCCTGTTTCCCCCCACGCTGAGATAGTGCGACAAAGGGGGCCCCCTTCCCACCCCCTACCAGACACTGTCCGCGAGGCCCGCGGAGTTGAGGCACCACCGCCGCTCCGCGTCTCATCATCAGACGGGTAGGCCCGACACGGTCTCGGCCCCAGGCCCGCCTACCCCCTCATCCTGGAGGGTGGTTCTCTTTTCTTTTGCTTTGGGAATGTGTGTTGTCGGCGCCGTCTGTGAAGTAAAATTGTATAAGTGTTGCCGAGTGCCCGGTAGTCGGATAGATCTGCATTGTCGCATTTGCTTTTTGTCTTCTTCTTTTCCATGTGCTTTTGGTGGAATTGTATATGTGTGCTTTCCGTTCATCGTGAAATAAATGTGCTTATTATTGAACTGTTTTCCCGCTTCGCTTCGTCATTTCTTTCATTGAATCCCCATCTTGCTTCACGTAAAGGGTTGGTCGTGGGCTGAAACGCCCGATAATTAATCAAACCGTCGAGGCCGACGAATAACACCGCTCGGTTATCCCGATAGTACGGAACAGGTCGCTTAAGTGGCCCGTGTCCGAAGTCGACCTGCGGCGAGGTGCGATCGCCCGGTCTACCCTCCGTGTGGGTACTTAGGTAGGTCGAATTTGGCGAGCAACCCTATCCCACGCGGGGGCCGATTGGCACGATCGCGGTGAGACCGAAAGGTCCACCCGTGACTGGTTCCCGGCGTTAGTCCGAGAGGGTCACGACTGGATTGTCCGTCCGGTGGGCGACGTGCCGCGATTCGAGTTGCGTGGCCGTTCGCACGCCGGCGGGCGCGAATCCGCAACACTGGTGTCAGGTCGTGCGATATAAACCCATCGCCCTCCTCGCGGCACTGGTATTGGAGAACGGGAAAACAGGCTCTCCTGTCTCCGGCTAAATTCACGGGAATCGGTCCAGGGGTGAGAGGAGCGACCCCCGATTCCCTCCAAATTACGAGCGAGCTAAATTAACCCTTTAAGAGAAGCAAGATGGCGTCTCAAGGCGAGCGGGAGCCGGGGGTATTAGAAATGGATGTAGAATGTGTAGGATCCATGGCTCAGGATGAAATCCCCGTGCAGGAAATGTTGGTTGTACAGGAAAACGAACTCGCCCAACTGAACCCAGAGCCCGAAATGGGTGCGGCAGCGGCCGCGGTGTATGATACCTCCCCTCCCCCTCTCCACCAAAACCCTTCCCCGACCCCTGCTGAAACGGCTCACCCAAGCGCACCCGACATGGCCCAGCTATTCACCATGCTGGCACAAATGAATGCGGAAATGACAGCGAAGATGAATGCGAACATGAACAAGCAAATGGACGAAGTGAAAACGAGGATGGATGCGAATACACAACAAATAAATGCGGATATGAAAGACGAAATGAAAGGCATGAACGAAAGGATGGATACAAATACAAATGAAATGAAAAACGAAATGAACAAGCAAATAAACGGAATGGAAGCAAACATGAAGGAGGAAATGAAAGAGCTACGGGGTGAGACGCGGAACATGGGCCGATGCCTGCAGGCGGGCATGAAGGCCGTGACCAGGGAGATAAGAATGGCGACTCCACGTGTGGGAGCAAACGAGCTGGGAGGGGGTGCCTAACCCTAACAAAAATTAAATGGGGAGACCAAAACGTGTGAGACGAGACACGAGGTGACGACAACGGAAATAATAGTTGAGACAAGGGAGGTAAAGGGTGAAGAGTTGGCAGAGACACGGGAGACAGAAAAAATAGAGGGAAGACTGCACGATGAAGACGGGGTAAGTGACGCACACACACACACGGAGGTAGTGGAGGACAATGGGGGTGAGCTAGTGGACTGGGTGGAGGCCCGATGCCAGCAGCTGGATGGCCTCCTCCAGGAACGAGGGGAGGGAGTATTCCCCCTTGAGGCGAGTCACGACCAGGTGAGTTCGGTCGTGCTTTGCGAGGTTGAGGGGACGAGTGCTGTGAACGGGTGCACGGAGAGCTTGGGGGGTATAGAGGCCCCGGAGACCCTTGTGGGGACACTAATCCCCAGTGTGGTTGTCGCTGCGTGTGTGGTGCAAGGTGTGAGTGCGTCCCCGTGTGTGGAAGCGACCCCGTGTGTGAGTGGTGTGGTGGCGATGGAGCCGGAGTACGTGCTTCCCAGCACGCCGTGTGTGGATGAGGCACCGTGTGTGGAAGAGGCCGTGTGGGTGGATGAAACGGCCAGTGTGGATGAGGCACCGCGGGTGAGTGCCCCCGCGTGTGTGAGTGAGGCACGGTGTGTGGATGAGGCACCGCGGGTGAGTGCCCCCGCGTGTGTGGGTGAGGCACCGTGTGTGAGTGAGGCCGTGTGTGTGGATGAAATGGCCAGTGTGGATGAGGCACCGCGGGTGAGTGCCCCCGCATGCGTGAGTGAACGGCCGTGTGCAAGGTCGCTGTGTGCAAGGGAGACCGTGTGTGTGAGAGAGCGGTATGTGAGGGAGATGTCGGTTGGCATGCGGGAGCACGCAGCCGCGTCTCCCGGTGTGAATGTAATGGTGAGGAGTGTGAGCGTCGTAACACGCGGGAGTGCGTGTGTCGAATGGCGACGACGGCGACATGTGAAGAAAGAAAGCCGAGTAGCGGCTGTAGTTTCGGGGACCGTGCCGGGTTCACCCAGCAGTGAGCACGAGGTCCGTGCTGTGCAACGCACGAGACCCCCACGTGCTCGCTTGCGAGGGTGAAGTCCCGGTCCGGAAACGCCAGCGGTGGATTTGCCGATCCCGCGGACGGACAAAGTTTAGGCAGGATAATGGATTTGGACCGGACGGGTTCTCCACGCGATCGTGTGTGTTAAGCTCCAACGGGCAAAGCACATGTGTTCGCGTGGGGAACCCCTCGAGACGTGGGGCTTGTGTTTTTTTTTTATGCGCACGGTGACGTCATGGCTGCACGTGGGGTTGGAATCCGGCAGGAGGGGTATCTCTGCCGGATGGTCCCGTCCAAGGAGGGACGAGGAACACGTGCAGCTGCATGACGTCACGGGCAGGTGCAAAGTGCGCGAGTTGCCGCGCTGGTGCTGTGCATGTAAGAGAAAAAAAAAAAACAAGCCTCACTTTCGGGTGCACAGGATTCCTGGGCAAGGGGTGGAAGACCCCCTTGGACCTGGGCACAGGATGGAAACTAGTTAGGGGGAAGGGTTAGCTTAGCTAGACCGACTTCATGGGTCAGGGGTAAGTCCTCATGGAGTCCGTGGAATGGATTAGGTAGAGGGATTTAGTGAGCTTTAGGTTGGGAAATAAAATGATTGATTTGGAGACAGTGACAGACTTGTGAATGTGTAGCGGGGACGTAGTTTAGCTACGTAGTGTTAAAAGGAACGTGCTGTAGTTTTAGGAACGACGTGGGAGCACGAGTTAGTTAGGGGATGTAGATAGAAGGATGGCAGAGTTCAGTGGTGTGTGTGTTGAAGAGTTGTTGGTGAGTGGATTGGAAGCATGTGCTTGGTGAGTGAGTGAGGCCAGCGGGTCTGTGTGTATGGAGCGAATGGGGAATGCATGGTGCGATGAGTGATTGGGGGGAGGAGTGACTCCCGCCCAAGGGACCCCCGGGGTCAGTGTAGAGTGAGTTAGCTGGGTTAGTCAAATTGAAAAATGGAGGTCGTTTTGTTGTTGGTGGGAGTGTAGGCTCGAAACCCGTTTGGAGGGGTGCAGGAGCCCTGTTGACGGGCTGGGAGCGTGGCTGCGAAAAGTGAGTATCGCTGAGTGGGTACCCCGGGCACCAGGCTAGTCGGCCGTGGTAGGCCAAGGGCCCATGGGGGGCCGGGATAGCGTAGTGGGCACGGGTGCGCCTGCTTGGTGTGCGGGCCCGGAGCGCCATTGGCCGCGTGGGCAGTGTTGTAGGCACGGGTGACCCTCGGAAAGGGGCCCGGGAGGCCAGCCTGCCACGTGTGCGTTTCAGGGGAGGTGCCATGGGGGGCACTCCCCGGTGTTAGGGAGCTGGTAGGCTCGGAGGCAGTGTAGTGCCCGGGGGTGCCATCGTCGGAGAATCGGCAGAGGGTCGTGCCTGCCAAAGGGAGCCACGTGTCCCAGCCATGAGACCGTGTGAGGGCACGGAGAGAAAATTGGGGGGCAAGGCCCGAAATTGTGAGGACACCAACACAGGCGACGGGAATCTGGGTTGTTAGAACCAATAGTTTAAGCGAGAGGCGCTTGTTGGAAGCCCCGGGGTAGTTTAACAGTTAAATGGTTAGGGTAGATTAGGAAGTGTACCCCTCCGCACCATCCATCCCCTCGCTGTCGTTGTGGGCCGCTGGACCCACTTTGGTTATCGATCGCCGAACTCTGGGGAGGCCATTCTGAGGCTTCGTTGGGCCTCGGCACAGGACGTTAGCTCTCCCTTATTCCCCTCCGGGAAGGGAATGTAGGGGTTGGGAGTAGGCTAGGTGACAGGATAGGTTAGCCGAACAAGGACGATAAAGGGGGTTAGGGGACGATTTATAGTGGGGAAGTAAAAATAAAAACAACAAAAAAAGAAGTTGGGGCTAAATTGGGGTTTGACAAATTAAGGGAGTGGGTATGTACAGTGACAGGCAAAGGCGATAGGTTGGGAGGGAGACAGGTAGGTAGGTCCGAGCCCGCCTTCCGAGTGGCCAGCACCACCGCACTCCCTCCACCAACCTCCACTGAACGGCAAAGGCTGGCCACTTCATCGGCTGGCCGTGTTTTGCTTCAAGGCCTGTGCCGGCCACTTCAGCCGGCTGGCTGTTTTTCTTCAAGGCCTGTGTCAGCCCACTTCATCGGCAGCTGTTGTGTTGCTGCAAGGCCTGTGCCGGCCGGATCATCTGCAGCTGTGGTACTTCAAGGCCTGTGCTGGCCAGTTCGTCTGCCGGCTGTGTTTGCCTGCAGCGGCCTTATTCTGCAGGCTGTGTTTGCCTGCTGCCTTTGCCATGCCATGCCCACTGCCCCTGTTCACCAGCCCCGTTCAATTTTTGCTTTGCCCCCCCCCTGTTCATTGCCATGTGCGCCAGGATCAAGGCAACAGTTTGCAAGCTGCGAGAACTGCCCCGTTGGCAGCTACAACACGGGCCTGCAGTGGCGGCCCGTGCACCGTGTTTGTGTTCATCCATCCATTCGTTGTGTTCATTGCGTGTGCCACTTGAGCTGGCACGGAGACTACGTTTGTGCGGCCCATGCACCGTTGTGATTCACTGCGTTCAGTTCAAACCATTCATCCATCCATTCGTGTGTTCATTGCGTGTGCCACTTGAGCTGGCACGGAGACTACGTTTGTGCAGCCCATGCACCGTTGTGGTTCACTGCGTTCAGTTAAAAAGGGAAGGCCTTGGACTGCGTGTGAGCAGCCGGCCACGTTCCCTGTCACCTGCATTGTTTTGAGCCAGAGACTGCATGTGGGCAGCCTGGCTCCCTGCTAACTGCTTTCTTTTTGCAGAGTTCAGTGATCCTGGGCCATGGTTTAGTGTAAAATTTGTAAGTTAAGGTAAGATGTACTGTACATATGAGTGCGCCCCCGGCATGTTTGTCTTAGCGCCGGCAATTTTATTTAAGTCGTCCGTGTGAGTGAGTTTGTTTAGGTAGTTACTCAGCCCTTAGGTTATTTATTTTGGGGACACGAATACCATGAATGTCGCACTCAGGGATCCGTAGGTAAAATGTACTAGGGGAAAACTACACATGATGGCACACGAAAATTTGACGACTCGGGACGAGTCTGTAAAAAGGGGAGGGGGTAGTGTTGTGGTTGACCAAATTCGCAAACCACCATTCAGGTCCCTTCGGTGAGATATCTCGGTAAGTATATGTGTAGTTAGGCCCAAACCCGTTGTCTAGAGGGAATAAATGTCATTCATGAGGGCTGCGACTCTTCAGGATAGCCGTTTTTCTTTTGCTCTCTTTATTTTGGACCAACCGCCATTATTACCACCACCAACCACGTCTCAACAGCCATCACAACAACAACCACCAACCACAACGCCGCTTCACCACAACCGCCACGACCTTTACCGTCACAACTCGCCACCATCGCATCACCGTCATCTCACGCCACTCGTGGGCACCGATGCTGGACTCGTGTAGGGCGCGCACCGTGCAGCGTGTTCAAAAGCATCGCGGACTTTCCGAAGAAAAACGGATCAAAAACGACTCACGCCCACTTTTGTTCCGTCCAATCGGTGAGCGAGGGGCGGTTTGGCCCCGCCTCCAGGGCGTTGGAGGGCGGTCGCTATATGCAAATTCATGGATCAAAAAGCATTCACGCCCACTTTTCCTCGGGCCAATGGGGAGCGAGGTGAAAGGTCGGAGGCAGAGGGTCAAAGATGAAAGAGCGAAGCCACGGGGCTTATAAAAACGACTGCGTTCGTCAGACGAGTTGAGTTGGAAGTGGAGAAGAGAGCAGTTCGCAGTTAGCAGTTAGCAGTTCGCAGTTAGCGAGTTCAGTTCAGTGCAGTTGGGAGTTCGCGGAGTCGGAGTGAAGAGGACGGAGCTGTGGAGAGGCGGCGGCGGCGAAGGCGGACGAGGGGGTGCTCGCGTCGGATTCGAGGAACTGCGGAGGGAAAGGCCGGCGGCGCGACCGAGGTCGTGGTGGAGACGCTCGTCGCGGGACCCAAGATTTTTGTGAAATCCTCCTTTCCCCGAGCATCAGCAACCCCCTCCTGTTTCCCCCCACGCTGAGATAGTGCGACAAAAGGGGGCCCCCTTCCCACCCCCTACCAGACACTGTCCGCGAGGCCCGCGGAGTTGAGGCACCACCGCCGCTCCACGTCTCATCATCAGACGGGTAGGCCCGACACGGTCTCGGCCCCAGGCCCGCCTACCCCCTCATCCTGGAGGGTGGTTCTCTTTTCTTTTGCTTTGGGAATGTGTGTTGTCGGCGCCGTCTGTGAAGTAAAATTGTATAAGTGTTGCCGAGTGCCCGGTAGTCGGATAGATCTGCATTGTCGCATTTGCTTTTTGTCTTCTTCTTTTCCATGTGCTTTTGGTGGAATTGTATATGTGTGCTTTCCGTTCATCGCGAAATAAATGTGCTTATTATTGAACTGTTTTCCCGCTTCGCTTCGTCATTTCTTTCATTGAATCCCCATCTTGCTTCACGTAAAGGGTTGGTCGTGGGCTAAGACGCCCGATAATTAATCAAACCGTCGAGGCCGACGAATAACACCGCTCGGTTATCCCGATAGTACGGAACGGGTCGCTTAAGTGGCCCGTGTCCGAAGTCGACCTGCGGCGAGGTGCGATCGCCCGGTCTACCCTCCGTGTGGGTACTTAGGTAGGTCGAATTTGGCGAGCAACCCTATCCCACGCGGGGGCCGATTGGCTCGATCGCGGTGAGACCGAAAGGTCCACCCGTGACTGGTTCCCGGCGTTAGTCCGAGAGGGTCACGACTGGATTGTCCGTCCGGTGGGCGACGTGCCGCGATTCGAGTTGCGTGGCCGTTCGCACGCCGGCGGGCGCGAATCCGCAACAATATCTTCTTCTTCTTTCGGCTGCTCCTGTTCGGGGTCGCCACAGCGGATCATCCGTATGATCCGCATAATGATTTGGCACTTGTTTTACGCCGGATGCCCTTCCTGACGCAACCCTGGTCGCCTCTTACGACGCAGGGATATGGTACACCTATTTTAACCGGGGTATACACCGGCCCAGTACACTGGTACTCATTTCGCCGACCTCGGAAGGATGACAGGCTGAGTCAACCCCTTGGTGTATTAATTCAGTGGCCCAACGGGGCTTGAACTCAGGACCTTTTGGATCCCAAGCCACTGCCCTAACCACTGCGCCAACACCAGGCTCATATATATCTATCTATCTATATATATATATATATATATATATATATATATATATATATATATATATATATATATATATATATATATATACATATATATATATATATATATATATATATATGATATATATATATATTGATATATATATATATTGATATATATATATATTGATATATATATATATATATATATATTGATATATATTGATATATATATTGATATATAAATATATTGATATATATTGATATATATATTGATATATATTGATATATATTGATATATTGATATATATTGATATATATATATATATTGATATATATATATATATATATATATATATATATATATATATATATATATATATATATATATTGATATTGATATAAATAAATATACATATATATATATATATATATATATATATATATATATATATATATATATATATATATATATATATATATATATATATATATATATATTGATATTGATATATATATATATATATATATATATATATATATATATATATATATATATATATATATATATATATATATATATATATATATATATATATTTATTTATTTATATATATATATATATATATATATATATATTTATATATTTATATATATATATATTTATATATATATATATGAGCCTGGTGTTGGCGCAGTGGTTAGGGCAGCGGCTTGGGATCCAAGAGGTCCTGAGTTCAAGCCCCGTTGGGCCACTGAATTTATACACCAGGGGGTTGACTCAGCCTGTCATCCTTCCGAGGTCGGCGAAATGAGTACCAGTATACTGGGCCGGTGTATACCGCGGTTAAAATAGGTGTACCTTATCCCTGTGTCGTAAGAGGCGACCAGGGTTGCGTCAGGAAGGGCATCCGGCGTAAAACATGTGCCAAATCACTATGTGGATCATACGGATGATCCGCTGTGGCGACCCCTCACGGGAGCAGCCGAAAGAAGAAGAAGAAGAAGATATATATATATATATATATATATATATATATATATATATATATATATATTGATATTGATATTGATATAAATAAATATACATATATTTATATATAATGCAGTGGAGTTTGTTTGTATGTCCTTCTCCAGCACCCACAGTTTGCAAGCTAGACCCGACAAACCATGTATTTTCTAAACCAGCATGATGCGGGAAAGGTTATAGGACAGGTCAGTGGTGGATCCAGGGGGCTCAGGGGTTATAGGACAGGTCAGTGGCGGATCCAGGGGGCTCAGGGGGCTCGAGCTCACCATGTGTAGCGCCCACAGACTGCCGAGGTAAATTATAAATCCAACCTTACCCCCAGTGGTGGGAGAGAGAGGCGTGCCTGCAACCTGGACTGTGCTCATAACGAAGGAAACGAAAGTGAAAGTGACAGCGTCACGACACGAAATGAAAGTAACAGCGTGTTGTCTGCGGCGAACACAAGTGATTTTTGTGTTGTCTGCGACGAATATACAACGTGTCCAACGTGTCTGGAAAGTAAGTGGTTTGAATATACAATATGGCATGCCCGATGCCACCCACAATTTCCTCTCAAGCTGCCGCAACTCCGACTCCAGAACAGGTACTTCATGACGCACGCATGTAAACTGACACTATTCACCAGCAGTTACTGTCTAAAATTTCCGTCGTAAAACATGGACTGACCACAGCTGCATCTCACAAGGACACAAATGATGCAGTTGCCAGACTTCAAAACCTGGAGACATTTCTTACGCTTGAGATGAACACTTTGAGAGATAAGCCATACTTCATTGGTCGTGGATTTACAAATCAGGACATTCGAAGGATAACTTCCCAAGAACACACCATTGCATATTTATGTCAACTTTTCCCTTCGTGTTTCCACCAGTGTCCATTCAGTCCACAGTCATGTAATTGATGCTGCTGTAAATCATATCTAGAATTTTCACATTTTCCATGGGTATTTTCACCATAACATGTGACCGTAGTCCACTGTCGTGTAACTGGTGCTAATGTAAATCATATCTTTGAACGATACACTCAATACAGTTTATTTGGGGGAAAAAATGACAGCTTTCTTCTACCCAATTCCCTTCAGATGCCGAAAGACCGCCCTACTCGAAGAAACATGGCGGCTGTTGGTTGTAATTGCCCCCTGGATTCCCCTGGATCCATTCGTTCGTTCGTAAACAAACATGCCCCGTAAAGAACGATTAGGACGTAATTCTGCTGCAGCCGATGCCAAGAAGAGGGCCCGAATGACAGAGACAGAAGATTTGAAAACACTGCGTCTTCTCCGAAATAAAAAACGCAATGAATCTGCCCGAGCAGCCGAGTCTCCGGAAAGCAAAGCTCGCCATCTTGAAGATCAGCGAATTCGAACCACTCGACAAAGAGAGCGCGATGCTGCCACTCGACCAGCACTGACTTATGACCAAAATGACCTCCATGTTAAAGCAAACATTGGGCCAATGGACAAGCTCTGCTGCCACTGTGGTGCAAAAAATTTCAAGGCAGAAAGGACTGGCATTTGCTGCTCAGGAGGCAAGGTTATCCTGCAGCCATTCCCTCCACTCCCTCAAATCCTTCAAGAGCTCTTTTCAGGAGAAGACCCCATGAGCAAGACCTTCCTGTCCAATATCCACGAGTACAATGGCTGCTTCTCAACGACCAGCTTCGGCCACAAGGATGCCTCTGTGCAGGGATGGAACCCAAGCTTCAAGATTCAAGGCCAGGTGTTTCACCGCATCAGCAACATCTTACCGCCACAGGAAGGCCAGCCCAAGTTCCTCCAGGTGTATTTCCTTGACAGCTTCGCACAGCAGACTGAAATCAGGGGCCAGAACAGGCACCTAAATCAACAGCTTCTCAGGAACTTGACTGAGTGGTTCCAAGACAACAACAACTACGTCCAACAGCTCAAGACCACCAAAGACATCATAGAAGAGGACAATACTGAAGAATGGAAGATCGTGATCAGAGAGGACAAGAGGCCCCGGGGTCAGGATGAACGACGATACAACGCCCAGACAGCAGCTGAGGTGGCCATACTCATGGACAATGAACCAACGGAAAATCGCGACATCGTCATTCGCCTGAAGGACGGCACCCTCAAGAGGATCTCTGAGCTCTACACAGCCTATGACCCACTACAGTATCCACTCCTCTTCCCTGATGGCACAGATTGTTACCATATCTACATCACTGGCAGGAATGGACGCAAGGTGACTCAACAGCAATTCTACAGCTGTCACATCATGGTAAGGGATGGCAACTACCTTCTGCAAGGTGCGCGCCTCTTCCAACAATACCTGGTAGATGCCTACTGTAAGATTGAGACTGAGAGACTTCAGTTCTTGCGCCGTGAAGAAAAGGCTCCCATAGCAGACAGCTACATCAGCCAAAGAGACTCCATCCTGGTTATTGATGGCGACCCTCGGCAAGTCGGCCAAAGAGTAGTACTTCCGGCCACCTACATTGGCGGTCCATGCTACATGCATGAGAGACAGAGTGACAACATGGCATATATCTGAAGGATGGGCCGGGCTGACTTCTTCATCACCATGACATGTAACCCGCAGTGGCCAGAAATCACGGACAACCTCCTGCCGGGTCAACAAGCACAGGACAGACCAGACATGGTGGCATGGGTGTTCCGCCAAAAGCACAAGAAGCTGATGGAACTGATTATGAAGGAGGCTGCCTTTGGCAAGGTGCACGCTTGGCTGTACAGCATCGAGTACCAGAAGCGAGGCCTACCACATGCCCACATCCTCACCTGGCAAGACCCACAGTACAAAATCAGGCCAGAAGATATCGACTTGGTCATTGCGGCTGAGATTCCCGACAAGGACAAAGACCCACAGCTTCACAAATTGGTGCTGCACCACATGATCCACGGCTCCTGCAAAGCAATCAACATGAACTCGCCCTGTATGGTGGACCGGCAGTGCACCAAACATTTTCCCAAGACATTCCTTCAGTGCACAGAACAAGGCATAGATAGCTATCACAAGTACCGACGCCACAAGCCGGAATATGGCGGACACACAGGCAACATCAAGATGCTACAGCGAAGCAAATGCATCAATGAAGAGGTTACCAACCAGTGGGTTGTCTCGTACAACCCACTCCTTCTGCGGTAATTTAATTGCCACATCAACGTGGAACTCTGCAGCAGCATAAACTCCATCTAGTATGTACTCAAGTATATCACGAAGGGAACAGACCAGGCAGTTTTTGAGCTGCAGCAAACACATCACGACAATGAGCAACAGACCGACCAGCCAAGAGTGGTGGACGAGATCGCCCTGTTCCAAAATGCGAGGTACTTGGGCAGCTGTGAGGCAGCCTGGTGCATTCTGGAGTACCGAACGCATGACCACTTTCCACCAGTGGTTGGCTTGGCCGTGCACCTCCAGAATGGACAAAGAGTAATATTCACCGAAGCCAACACAATGAACATAGCTCAAGGGCCACCCCCAGCCATCACCCTTACTGCCTTCTTTGAACAATGCAACAATGATATATTCGCCAAACTCTCAAATACGCTGATGTCCCTGAGTACTGCACTTGGAACCGAAGCACAAAGAAGTGGATACGGCGCAAGAGGGGTGTCCCATTAGACAGAAACGACCCACGAAATGAGATCTGGCGGGCTCCAGCAATCGGCCGCATCGACACCGTCAGT
>NC_140964.1:113735605-113870605 GCF_056783735.1 Eptatretus burgeri
TATCTTCTTCTTCCTCTTTCGGCTTGCTCCCGTTAGGGGTCACCACAGCGGACCAACCGTCTCCATTTCGCTCTATCCTCCACATCTTCCATTGACACTCCAACCACCCGCATGTCCGCCCTCACCGCATCCATGAACCTCTTCTTTGGCCTTCCTCTTCTCCTCCTGCCTGGCGGCTCCATCTTCAACATCCTTCTCCCGATATACTCTGTTTCCCTCCTGTGCACATGTCCAAACCATCTCAATCTCGCCTCTCTCACTTTGTCTCCAAACCGTCCTACCAGCGCTGTCCCTCTAATACACTCATTTCTTATCCTATCCATCCTCGTCACTCCCAACGAGAATCGCAGCATCTTTAACTCTGCCACCTCCAGCTCTGCTTCCTGTCTTTTTGTTAGCGCCACCGCCTCCAAACCATACAACATAGCTGGTCTCACTACCGTCTTGTATACTTTCCCCCTTCACTCTTGCAGCTACCCTTCTGTCACAAATCACTCCTGCAACTCTTCTCCACCCACTCCATCCTGCCTGCACTCTCTTTTCACTTCTCTCCCACACTCTCCGTTACTTTGGACAGTTGATCCCAAGTATTTAAACCAATCCACCTTCCCCACCTCAACTCCTTGCAAACTGCACCATACCACCACCCTCCCTCTCATTTACGCACATGTACTCCGTCTTACTCCTACTGACTAACATTCCCCTTCTCCCCAGTGCGTACCTCCACCTCTCAAGGCTCGATTCAGCCTGCTCCCTACTCTCCCTACAGATCATGATGTCATCCGAACATCATGGTCCATGGAACTCCAGTCTGATCTCGTCCGTCAACCTGTCCATCACCATTGCAAACAGGAAAGGGCTCAGAGTCGATCCTTGGTGCAATCCCACTTTAACCTTAAACCGGTCTGTCATTCCTACCGCACATCTCACCGCTGTCACACTGTCCTCATACATATCCTGCACGATCCTCACATACTTCTCCAACACTCCCGACTTCCTCATACAATACCACAACTCCTCTCTTGGCACCCTATCATAAGCTTTCTCTAAATCCACAAACACACAATGTAACTCTTTCTGGCCTTCCCTATACTTCTCCATCAACATTCTCAAAGCAAACATCGCATCCAGTGGTGCTCCTTCCTGGCATAAACCCATATTGCTGCTCACAGATCATCACCTCTCCTCTCAACCGAGCTTCCACTACTCTTTCCCACAACTTCATGGTGTGGCTTAACAACTTTATCCCTCTGTAATTTCCACAGCTCTGCACATCACCCTTATTCTTGAAAATCGGGACCAGTACACTTAATCTCCACTCCTCCGGCATCCTCTCACTTTCCAAGACTTTATTAAACAATCTGGTTAACAACCCCACTGCCATCTCTCCTAAGCACTTCCATGCCTCCACTGGTATACCATCTGGGCCAACCGCCTTTCCACTTTTCATCTTCTTCATAGCAGTCCTCACTTCATCCTTACTGATCCACCCCACTTCCAGATTCACTATCTCCACCTCTTCCAACCTTCTCTCTCTCTCATTTTCTTCATTCATCAGCTCCTCAAAGTACTCCATCCACCTTCTCAACACACTCTCCTCGCTCGTCAGCACATTCCCATTTGCGTCCTTTATCACCCCAACCTGCAGCACATCCTTCCCAGCTCGGTCCCTCTGTCTTGCCAATCGGTATAAATCCTTTTCCCCTTCTTTTGTATCCAACTTCTCATACAGCTCGTCATATGCCTTTTCCTTGGCCTTAGCCACCTCTCTTTGCTTTTCGACGCCACTCCTTATACTCCTGCCGACTTTCTTCATCTCTCTGACTATCCCACTTCTTTTTCGCCAACCCCTTCTTCCCTTATACTTTCCTGTACTTCCTCATTCCACCACCAAGTCTCCTTATCTTCCTTCCTCTGTCCAGATGTCACACCAAGTACCTTCCGAGCAATCTCCCTCACAACTTCTGCTGTCGTTGCCCAATCATCCCACCCATCTTTACCACCATCCAACGCTTGTCTCACCTCCTCCCTAAATTTCACGCAACAGTCTTCCTCCTTCAGCTTCCACCATCTGGTCCTTGGTTCAGCCCTCACTCTCTTCCTCAACCTCACCTCTAAAGTCATCCTACAGACCACCAATCGATGCTGTCGAGCTACACTCTCCCCTGCCACAACCTTACAGTCACTAATCTCTTTCAGGTTGCATCTCCTACTTAAGATGTAATCCACCTGTGTGAACTTTCCTCCACTCTTGTATGTCACCCTGTGTTCCTCCTTCTTCTTGAAATACGTGTTTACCACTGCCATTTCCATTCTTTTGCAAACTCTACCACCATTTGCCCTTCCACATTTCTCTTGTTGAGACCGTACCTCCCCATCACCTCCTCATCCTCTTTATTCCCTTCCCCAACATGTCCATTGAAATCTGCTCCAATCACCACTCTCTTTCATCCTTTGATACACTCTCCACCACTTCATCTAACTCGCTCCAGAAATCTTCTTTATATTCCATCTCACACCCCATATGTGGGGCATATGCACTGATGACATTCATCATCACCCCTTCAATTTCCAACTTCACACTCATCACTCGGTCAGACACCCTCCTCACCTCCAATACCCTCTTGACATGATCTTCCTTTAGGATTATCCCGACACCATTTCTCCTCCCATCCACACCATGGTAGAACAGTTTGAAACCACCTCCAATGCTCCTCGCCTTACTCCCCATCCACTTGGTCTCTTGTACACACAGTATGTCCACCTTTCTTCTCTCCATCATATCAGCCAACTCTCGCCCTTTGCCAGTCATCGTCCCAACATTCAGAGTTCCAACTCTCACCTCCACACTTCTACCCTTCCCCTCTCCCACTGCCTCCCGGACTCGCCTTCCCGTCTCCTTCTCCTCCTTCGCCCAGCAGTAGCTAATTTCCACTGTGCCTGCTGACCACCGGTACCGGTGGCGGTGGGTGGTAACCCGGGCCTCGACCGATCCGGTATGGAACTTCGTTTTGTTGTCCCCATAATGATTTGGCATAGGTTTTTACGCCGGATGCCCTTCCTGACGCAACCCTGGTCGCCTCTTACGACACACAGGGATATGGTACACCTATTCTAACCGGGGCATACACCGGGCCCAGTACAACTGGTGCTCATTTCGCCGACCTCGGAAGGATGGCAGGCTGAGTCAACCCCCTGGTGTTTTCGACTTGGTTTGTTTATATACATATATATATATATATATATATATATATATATATATATATATATATATATATACATATACATACATATATTAATTCAGTGTCCCAACGGGGCTTGAACTCAGGACCTCTTGGGTCCCAAGCCACTGCCCTTACCACTGCGCCAACACCAGGCATATATATATATACATATATATATATATATATATATATATATATATATGTATGTATATATATATAAATATATATATATATATATATATATATATATATATATATATATATATATATATATATATATATATATATATATATATATATATATATATATATATATATATATATATATATATATATATATATATATATATATATATATATATATATATATATATATATATATATATATATATATATATATATATATATATATATATATATATGTATATATATATATATGTATATATATATATGTATATATATATATATATATATATATATATATATATATATGTATATATATATATATATATATGTATATATATATATATATATATATATATATATATATATATATATATATATATATATATATATATATATATATATATATATATATATATATATATATATATATATATATATATATATATATATATATATATATATATATATATATATATATATATATATATATATATATATATATATATATATATATATATATATGTGTATATATATGTATGTATATATATATATGTATATATATATATATATATGTGGATATATATATATATATATATATGTATACATATATATGTGTATATATGTATATGTATGTATATATGTATATATATATATATATATATATATGTATATATATATATATATATATATATATATATGTATATATATATATATATATATATATATATATATATATATATATATGTATGTATATGTGTATATATATATGTATGTATATGTGTGTATGTATATATATATGTATAGTATATATATGTATAATGTATATATATATATATATATGTATGTATATATATGTATAATATATATGTATAATATATGTATAATATATATATATATATATATATATATATATATATATATGTATAATATATATATATATATATATGTATATATATATGTATATATGTATATATATATATATATATATATATATATATATATGTATATATATATGTGTATATATGTATATATGTATGTATGTATGTATATATGTATATATATGTATATATGTATATATGTATATATATGTATATATGTATGTATATATATATATATGTATATATGTATGTATATATATATATATATATATATATGTATATATGTATGTATATATGTATATGTATATATATATATGTATATGTATATGTATATGTATATATATGTATATGTATATGTATATATATGTATATGTATATGTATATATATATATATATATATGTATATGTATATATATATATATATATATATATATATGTATATATGTATATGTATATATATATATATATATATATGTATATATATATATATATATATATATATATATATATATATATATATATGTATATATATATATATATATATATATGCTTGTAAGGATTCCCCCATGGGCCTTGCAAGGTGTTGCATATGTGAGGCAAAATCCAATTTATTTCGAAAAAGTAAAAGCATATACAGTCGTGATCGAAACGTTCATTGAGGAGCTTGTACATGTATTACATGTTGGACAAGGACATCAGTACACGAGTTACAAAGGAAAGGCAACTGTGGTCACAGCCTCATGAGCTCAGTGTTCATGTTGGAATGCCAATTACAAGCTTACCCATTATGTAGAAATAAAGCCAATTATTTCATAGGCAGCAACAATGCCTTCTGATATGCAAACTCAAACAACGTTTGGCGAATGTGCACCAACATTGAACAACATGGATGTTGCTGGTTTCGACTTGAGAACGGTTGTGCCAGTGTAATCTTCAAACAGAACTTTTATGCATCCCTTCGTGTATCAAGAGAGAATTTAAAAGACATGATCACATGGCCCATGCCACTTTCCAGGAACCATATCCCCAAAACCAGGCAGCGCCCACTGTACATCCCAATGATGGACATGGACAGGAAGTGGCTCAGGGCTATCCTGGAAAACAGGAAGCTCTTTGCTAAACGGGCTGTCACAGTGGGTGGCAAACAGGACGGCAGGAAGAGCAAAGCAATGAGTTCCGTATCCTCTGGAGTCTGGACTACCAACTGGGAGAGACCTTCATTTTCCAAGCAGTCTTGCTCAAGTAGAACACCTCGAAAGCCTTGACAATGCATTACACTTGGTAAAGATAGCAAGTTGAACAAGAAAAAGAGCAATCACAGATTGCATCCCCTCACCAGAACTTGTTTTGTGTGGTGCTTGTGTGGTTTTGTGTGGTGAATTTTATGGGATGTTTGTGTACTGGTGTGTTACGTAATGAATGAGACATAATTAGAACTGCAACTTTATAACTGCTGGCAGTGATGACCGGGTACCAAGATGTCCCGCTTTGATGCAACCCCGCTTTGATCGGCCACCTGACTCTGACCCATGACGTTTTTTAAAAATTATTATTCAATTGAATTTGGAATGGGATTAAAATAAATTCAATTAAAATCAAATGGAAGACCAAATAGGTACATTCCTGCATTGGAGTAATCAGAGGGAACCCAAACAAGCAATAAGCAAAGATGAAGTCATGAGGAGGAACCTGGATTGGATTTGCATTTCAGCTGCTACTCCTCCACCCTCAAAGCAATCCAGGCACAGCCAAGTGAGCCTAATTATATTAATAAAAAAAGCCAGATCAAAAAATTTAATAATTCTGGCTGCCACATCATGTTGAAATTTAAATTTGTGTTCCCCATCACTACTAGATCATAATTGTGGTTTCATGTCGATTGATTAAGCGGTTCCAGAAAAAACATTATTTAATATTTTTCTTCAATCTAATATGGCTGCCAAACCATGTAACCTGTGATGTCATATGTGTGAACCTTTTGTTCCTCGTGGATAGGCGGTAATACATGTAAAGTTTCATCTCGATCTGTTTAGCCACTTCAGAGATGAAGATTTTTAAATTGTCATACTTATCAGATGTAGCGTTCAACACATGCAATGATGACATCATAACGAAGGCACCTATGACGTCATAAATAAATCACACTTATTCCCCATGAGGAGTACTTGCCATGTGCCAAGTTTCAATTTTTTTTGTTGGTGCGGTTTCAGATACAGAGGTCCAAAGTTTTTTTTTCCGTTTTTCTAACATGGCTGACACACCTCGTGACCTATGACGTCATAAGTATGAATAAATCATTCTCCACGAGTTGTTGCTCCTTTGGTGATAATTTCATCTCAATCCGACAAGCGGTTGCGGTGAAAAACATGAAAGTTCTGTGTGGACAAACAAACAGACAGACAAACAGAGACCCAAATGCAATGCCCTCTCCTTCGGCGAGGGTAACAACGAGGTCCAAATCCGAATAAAGGTCTCTTATCAAGATTGTGGCTCAGAGGCTGTCCTTTTGATGAAGTCAGGGTTCTGGTAGTCCTTTTCATGAATCTAACACCAAAACCCGGTGTTAAACACTGACTGTTGATGGAAGCTTTGGCTATCCAATGGGTGATCATTCCAGTACCTGTTTGAATATTGGTCCATACAACACCAGCCTTTAAATATCTGGAACTCCCCCTGCAGCTGCTGTCTTACCCTGATAATAGCTATTATTTTATAAATCAAATGAACACACAGATTTGCAGGCTCATCTGAATGACAGAAGCATTCATGATGTCACTTGTTATACAATGGTTTGGCCTGACTTGTGACACCATTCAGCACCACATGCCATCCCGGGAAATGAACACAACACCTCGTAGGGCTTTCCAGCACCTAAATCATCTTATCTATCCAACTGCGGGTACATTCTGGCTCTCAGCCTAAAAGCCAAGGCAGATGGACTCGTGGAATGACTACGAAACCAGAGGAGAAATCAGATCCACTCGGCTCTGCCGTGGTGTCTCTCCCGGGGGAGGCAGAGCCCGGGGGTTCCCACTCGGGCCAGGTGGCTGGAGAAACTCGCCATGTGCCGCTGCCCTTGTAACCTTATCCCTGCTGGCCCGTGCAGCCACCACCGTGCCTAATTGAGTGGCCTGTGACACTCAGTACCCATGGCCTTGCAAGATGTCCATTTAACCCCAAATTGTGACCCCGCACTAGCTCTCACATGCAGGTGATCTTCGCAGCCAACGTACCTGCTCGGCATTTAAATTAGAGATGACTGTCAACATTGTGTGCAGATGTCTTGTATAAAACCCTGAGTCTGTGGCAAAGGCATGCGTGCCAATAAAGCGATGGACGCAACGACTGTTTGGCGAATCGTTTTACGATTATCTTTTCCGTGTTATACAACAATTAAAGATCCATCGTGAAGACATCTCGGAGTGGTAATAAGCAAACGAGTTCATATTTTCATCCACGAATGAGAAGTTCCAAGTCTGCTTCAGTCACATTGACCTGAAGTCTAAATAACTTCAGAAAAGTTCAGGGAACTAGTGACCTCCTGCTCATTCTAAGATTGCTACTTGAGATGTGAAGTGTTCAAAAGACAATGACCTCCTCGAAAAATAATAATCATTTTAATGCCCGCGAGCTCTCATATCTGAACTGCATACATGCGATACTGCGAAAGTCTGCACTGGATTGTTTCATGAGCTGAGAACGAGTTGGGAGAAGTCTGCGCAGCCCCTCAATGTTATCCATTCCGTTGTCCTGAGCCTGGCCTTTCAGGTTCTTTCAACTGCATCACCTCGAATTGATGTCTCGTTATGATGACTCAACTTGTATCTTTTGCAGTGGAGCCTGACGTCATAATACTACAACTATGACTACAACTATACTATGACTATAACTATTACTAAAACTACGACTACAACTATTACTACTACTACTACAACTAAAACGACGAGTCCTATTAAAACTACGACGATTAAAACCAAAACTACTGCTACTACTAAAACTACTACTACTACTACAACTAAAACGACTAGTCCTATTAAAACTAAAACTATTACTACCACTACTACTACAACAACCACGACAAATAAAAATACAACTATTGTACTACGACTACTATTAAAACTAAAACTACTGATACTAATACTACTACTACTAAAACCACCACAATGACTAAAACCACTACAACTACTAAAACGACTACTACTGAAACTACTAGTACGACTATTAAAACTAAAACTACTGCTACTACCATTAATACTACTACTAAAGCCACTACAACTACAATTATTACAACTACCACTACTGAAACTACCACGATTACTGCTACTACAATGGCCTCAATTATTTTGACCTTATTGTGAGGTGGGCCAGCGAACATTTTTGACACATGACCTTCACGAGCCGACTGTCCAGGCTTGACGTTCGACTGAAGGTGACAGGAATTCTGGATTTGTTCAGGGTCCAGGTGACAACTCGCCCAACTCTTTGTAAAGGACACCCACCATGGGAACTTTACATCCACCAGCGAATGCTGGCATCCGGGGCCACCCCAGTCTAACGGGAGACCGATGGACGGCACACACACTGATGGCTCACCCGACCTGCAATTGTGGCAGGGTCACTCTTTACTTTCACACCAACAGACCCAATATAGTAGAGAACATGGAGGTGGTGTAATCTAATTTGGTCCCACGGACCTTTTCGATGCTGCAGACTGAAGGGTCGAATCGTTGGACCTTGTTGCGGTGAACCCTTGTGAGTTCGACAAGGACAGGCAGGTAAAGGGAAAAGGATCTCTTACATTTTTATGAATGAGTGGATGAAACATTCTTACCGTACACACGAGAGCAAAAAAGGCTGACGAGATAGCATACGATGAGGTTCCACTACCTCATTACAACATAGAACCTTACTGCTAGAGTTTCGCAGGTGTGGTTTGGCATCAATGAGTGTGCCACCCTTTGGAGTTTGGAGGGAAGATTCAAACAATTGTTCCCTCTGTAAGTATTTGCCAGTGGGGTTCATTCATTTTGTATGCAGCTCGGGGAGGTATCATTGCTGGGTGCACGGCTGTCGCTGATGCAGTGCCCCCTGCAGATTAGAACTGGAATTTGTTCATGGTGCCGGCGATAGCTCGTCTACTCCTCGCGAAGGACACCGTAGCATCTTTAACGTCCACCAACAAAAAAAAGCCGGCAGACAGGACGCCCAGCTCAAAGTTTGTCCGAGGGATGGCACACACATTGATGAATCACCCTGCATGCGAAGCACCAGCATGGCAGTTTATAGGTGGGTTAGGTAGGATTCCAACCGAGGCGAGACAGCTTCGAGGCGAGTGTAGCTCGTGAAGTTAAAGGGACACCTGCGTCTTTGGAAGGGTAAAACTAATGTGTGCAGGTAGTCGAGCCAAGTTCCAAATTCCTGTCCTAATATTTCCACGAACGTCAGGCCTGTCCAGCCCTTTTGTAAAAAGTTATGGCAACCCCAACATGCACGTCGAAATGCCGACGAGGCTCCAGGACATCCCCAGAATGATGTTTTTTCATACTATTACCTCCATTCCCGAAGGTGAAGGAGGTTATGCTTTCACCCCTCTCTGTCTGTTTGTGTACAGGATATCTCAAAAGGTTGGGGACGGATTCGGATGAAACCCGGTGGACATGTTGGGTCTGTGACAAGAACAAATTGAGCAGAGCGTGGCAATAATTGGCAACCCCACAAGAACGTGGCAATAATAATTGGAAGAAAAACAAGTGGAGTTGGAAGTAATTGTGGGGCCATCTTTAATTTCTGTAGTTTGATCTGTGAAAATAATGACTTCACATCAGACATAATTGAAATGGGTCAGAATACGGGTTTCAAAGATGCTCAGGCAGAGCATTTCACCTGCCTCATCCTCAATCACTGACTCCAACACAATGGCAGGAAGATCTCTTTGTTCCAAAACTGTTCTTCAAAGACACACCTGATGAAATGCCCTTCCGTGCTGTGGAATGCCTCTCCTTCGTTCAGGAACTGGAAAACTTGACTGCCAAGAGCAACAGAGTTTCAGATGGTGGCAATCGGAACAAAACAGACAGTGTGGGTTTCTTCCTCATTTACTGTGTTGTTTGTGCTCGGGTGAAGGCTCGGTGAGCCAAGTTCGATTCTATAACAGGGGGAAGCATAAGGTTCATGATGCATGATTATTTTTGTTTGTTTGTTTGTTTCTCTGTGAGCAGGATGTCTCAAAAAGTTGTGAACAGATTCGGACGAAACTTGGTGGACAGGTTGGGTGGGTGACAGGAACAAACCGATTAGATGTTTGGTTCAGGTACGGATGCAGATCCGGCCTATAATTGGGATACACAATGTAAACTGTTCAGCTTGGTGGAGGTATGTGCTCCACTGAGTGCCGTTCTCGTATAACTAATATCCATGAAGTTTCTAACATGCACAAATGGCCAAGGAAATTCAAGCTTTCATTAAATTACAGAGTTAACAGAATTCTACATCTCATTTGACCGAAATAGAAATCCAATAGATCCTGGACAAAATAAGGATTTTAGAAGATAATATAACATTTTAGAAGATAAGATAATAAGATTTTAGATAACAGGGTGGATCTATCTCCAGCCACACAACTGTGTCAAACGTGTTTGGATTTCCATCTATTACTAAGAGACGACGTGTGCGTGTGTGTGTGTGTGTGTGTGTGTGTGTGTGTGTGTGTGTGTGTGTGTGTGTGTGTGTGTGTGTGTGTGTGTGTGTGTGTGTGTGTGTGTGTGTGTGTGCGTGTGTGTGTGTGTGTGTGTGTCACACGAATGAGTAGCAGCATCACAACCTCAAGCTTTCAAGTTTACTGCTTCTTTTTTTTAATGCAACGTCAAGGCTCGTAGAAGAGCTAGAACACCGAACGTATCAGGATGCAACAGAACAAAAAGAACAGTAGAAAAAGGGGGGAAACACCAGTGGCAGAGTTGAAGGACAAGATATAGGGAGACTTGGACAAATAAGGGAAGTGGAGAGGAAAGAAGGGTAGGGGAGGATGCACGTGGTGTCGAAGAGACGAGAAAAAAAATTAATGGAACGAGAAACAACCTCAAGACCGAGAGAATTTTGCTCGCCGGCTATGTGAGTGGTTGGCCTGAGCGACACAAAAACAAATTTGACAATATAGTAAAACAAGGTATGATGAAACACAAAAATTTTGACAAAAACACAAACAGCAACACAGACACTGAACAAGAACAGCACTCGGTAGAGCACGTACCTTCGCCAAGTTGAACAGTTTACATTTTGTATCGCACTGATAGGCCGGATCTGTGTCCGGAACCTGAAACAAAATCTAATCAATTCGTCCTCATCACACACCCCACCTGTCTCCCAAGTTTCATCCGAATCCGTCCATACATTTTTGAGATATCCTGCTCACAAGAAGACAAACAAGGATGAGAACATAACCTCCATCTACGTTCGGTGGCAGAGGTAACTTCATGTTATTAAAAAAAACAAAAACATTTTTTTAACCTGTTTCATTTGATTTTCCATCCTCGTAGATAGACATGCATTATATTTGTGAATTACAACACGCTGCCTTTTGATTAAAGCCGTCAGCGAAGCGACGGGTAGGCTCGACTAGTTTTAATGAAAAATACGGCATTATTAATTTGTCCTTTCACTTGGGCCATTCGGAGAACCGCAGGGTGTCCTGTGGCATCTCACCACCTTTCATTTTAACCGCAGCTCGCAAGTGGGTCAGAGTTGCTTTCCTGCTCCATGGCAACCAGGTGAGATAGACAAAAGTCTTGAAGCCCAATGCACGCTTGAACCATGTCTGGGGCATTAAAGTCTTTTATGGAGGTGCTATTTGTTGAAGATATTTGAAACACACCTAACCTCCCCAAAGTACACAAGGAACATAAATGAATGGCTCATTACAGCCATTGGGTAGAGTGGTTTAGTTGCCCATGTAAATGCTTCCTTTTCCACGTGCGCTCGTTAGCCACCCACGGTGTTCCATTAGCAATCAATGGGTCTATTTTGAAATCTCGGCAAGATGATGAACAAATTCAGATTGTGCAGAAAGCCAAAAGGGGGTGGTGGAGGGAGTTCAGTCGATGAAAATTTTTATAAGAAGGGAAGAGATGTAGCAGAGGATCATACGCAGTACCGATCAGCTATAAGATCATTGCAATATTATGGGAATTGCATTTGCCATATTGAGCTTAGTCGTAGTGACCCATTCATTGATTACTTCTGCCACTGAAGGTGGACAGACGGAGATTATGTTTTCACCCCTGTCTGTCGTATACATTGTATGCATCCTATGGCTGCTGCTTGAATCATTGCTGGGAACACAGTTGTAGCGCTGATGCAGGTAAGGCCCCTGTAGGTAAGGGCAGGAGTTTGCTAGACAGCAAAGAGGTGAATGTGTGTACTTCCAAGCAGACTTGCCAGCGTATGTGTGAGTGAAGGAAGAATGACAAATGTCGTGCTGATGGTCGTGCGACTATCAAAATTAGAGAGTTCGGAGAACACACAATACCCGCTGTCTTGAGAAAAAAGGATATGCGTGAGGAATACAAGCGGCAAATTTGATTGGGCGCAGCGACTTAAAATGCCGGAATATTTTGTCCTTGTGCAGCTAAACATAACGGTTTTGAAAGTGCCCAAAACGCAATTTGTGTTCCACAATGTTCAAGTATATAATTCAATTGAAATAAAACATTGATTTTAAAGGTCGGAGAAAATTTTTTTTGAGAAGTGTACCACCGTTGGTGCAGTATCTTTCACACGACCTTGTTGAACACATTGCATTACTTCTTCGTGCCTGTTGTTTGTGTCCATTATGACGTCCATAAAAACAATAAGTTTCCTGTTTGGAAAGATTTTCAGTTTTGATTCACTGCCAGACAGACAGACACAGTAAAAATATTGTCTCACTCCTCTTTGCATGCACAATCAGGACAAATTCAAAGTACTACTAAACTACAGCTTTCTTTTCCGATTCACGTTCAAAATACAACATTTAATGGAAATAAAGTTGTTCCTCAATCATAAACTGACATTTTAGACAGACAGACAGACAGAGACAGACAGACAGACAAAACGAAGCAATTGCTTAACCCAGGTTCTCGTTTTGCATGCATGAGGTAATGTTTCAGAATGCAATACCCTTCCACAATCATCTGTGACTCCATAATCATTGTAACTCGGTGTTTCATTAAAAAAAATAATGTTAGCTTCATTAATGTCAATTTAAATCATCTTCTTTTTTCTTCCAACAGAATAGTGCTTTGCGAAATGCTCATTTCATTCAGTTGTGAAATTGCATTGGTTTCGCTTGGCAAGAGGTCAACCGTGCCAAAAACAATGTCAACAACAATCGGGTGGTTCCGTGACCCCTCGCAACTGCTGCCAATTATTTACCACTTACTGAGGATTGTTAGTCTGGGAGTGCAAAGCCATTGTTTTCAATACCTCACAAGGCACAAAGTGATGCAACCGATCATTTTTTAATCACACAGTGGTCTTCTTAGGCTGTGGCCACCACTTTCCTCGTCGTTGCATTTTTTCAAATTGACAGTGTATAGGATAACTAAATACCCTTTGTACACAGTGTACAGGGTATAAATATCTATCTTTGGAATGCATGTTCGATGAAATTAAATTAGGAATTTGTTCCGCCAGAGAACCGCATCTACGACGCTGATGCAGTGCCCCTGTACTGTAAATGAGGAGTGGAATTTACAATTCAGCCAGGGTACCAGCACACGATGACCTGTTATTTTTGAAAAGTAAATATGTCAGCTTAGTTTGTACACAGGTGTCGCAAATATATGCGTGGAGTCCTGATCGAGAATAATAATTTAAGCATCTTGTAGAGACTTCACTTTGTTTATTTGAAACGATATTATTACAGTGCTATTGATAAATGTGTTTCATTGCTTTTGTCCAAATGTTAATTGCATTTCTGTACCATGGTTTATAGCGTGCTCACATCTGAGCCATCAAATCTCAAGTTTGATGTCTGATGGGATCAAATTCGACAAAAAATGCTTTCAAGGTATTTCAAAATTCTGGAATCATAGGAAATATTTTTTTAATTTATTTCATTTTTTGAGACAATGCCTTTGAGATGAATAGGACATCGTGGACCGATAGAATGGCTCCCCTCCCAGGCCTGATTTAACGCCACTTGGATTTTGCAATTGGGTACACATGAAATCAGTGGTTTATACCACAAGACCACGGAGTAATGAAGATCAAAATAATGAAATCAGAAATGAATTTGCGAAAATCGATATGTCAATGCAAAGAAACGTACAAATAAACATACGTACAAGAATTGATGTGTGTGTTCATGTCAGTGGCTCGTAATTTGAGCAAATGTCCTCCTATAATAGAGAGGGAAATAAACACAGGGCTGGGCCGATCTCTACCAAATTTTGCATATGTGTTAGTAGTACCCAAGTTCAATTCGACAATTTACAATTTTCACCTGTACACATGCCACAGTGCAAGTGGTTTACTAACCCCTGCTGCAGACAAGGGGGGGGGGGATTATATATTAGCCACGGCACAAACTATATTTGCTCCCAGGCGGCTCCCGAAGGGAGCAGGTATTTATATTTAAATAAAATTGGAAAATAAGTATCCCTAAGATTCCAGACTTTTGAAACATACTGCATCATGGAGCTTGCCAACTTTCACAGAGACAATTTAAAGCCACCTGTCCAGTTTGAATGTAGAAGCTAAAAGTCCTACCGTTAGCAAAGAGTTACACGTTTGTGCCAGCACCATGGAGAAATTCCATATTCTACACAATATGGAACAGATCCACTTTGTTTCATTCAACCTTTTCCTGATCCATATTACTGCCTCAATGGTGTCATGAAACTCCAAATGTTGGATCTGTGAACGAACTTTGAGATTAAACATTCACCGTCATTATGGACGGACGGGATACTGATGAGAAAATATAAGGGTTCATGCGTTCGGCATGGTACAATGCAGCTGAAACAAAGTTAACCCTTAACTTGGTTGAATATTTAGGTTGTGAGAACAAAACCAATCTGTCCTCCCAAACGCCCACAATGACCATGGCGGATCGCCCACACACATTTCAAAATTCACTCTAATAGCAGGATCAACCTTCACAGAGCGCAAGTACAATTTATCTCTGCGGGGTGGGGTGGGCAGAGTATTTCAAACCTCACAGAAACAGCCACTTTGTTGTATTATTTCGTTGTTTGTGGTTAACACCTGAACCGAGTTGTTTCATGCAAACGTGGTAATGTTTGACAAAAAGGCTGGGTGTGAGGACAGGCATGGTCTAGTACATACAGTGCCTATAAAAAGTCTACACCCCTTTCAAAATTTTCACCATTTGTTGCCTTTGGCCTGGAATTAAATTGCATTAAATCAGACTTTTTCCACCTTTATTTACACATCGTAACCCACAACTTACAAGTGAAAAACAAATTCTACAAATTTCAGAAAATTAATTAAAATACAAAACTAGAATATCTTGGTTGGATAAGTGACCACCCCTCTTATAATAGCAATTGTAAATTAGCTCAGGTGCAACCAATCACCTTCAAAATCACATACCAAGTTAATTGGCCTCCACCTGTGTTAAATTATAGTGATTCTCGGTATTTTTTCAGAATAAAATCAGCTGTTCCTGTAGGTTTCCTCTGCAGGGTAGTGAATTTCACAGCAAAGACTCAACCATAAGAACCAAGGAGCTTTCAAAAGACATCCGGGATAACGTTGTGCAAAGGCACAGGTCAGGGGATGGGCAGAAAAATATTTGAAAGGCCTTCAATATCCTTTGGAGCACAATCAAGACAATCATTAAGAAGTGGAAGGCGTATTCTACCACAAAGATCCTGCCTAGATCAGGCCGTCCCTCCAAACTCGATGAGGAAACAATGAGACTAATCAGATAGTCTTCCAAGAGGCCAACAGCAACTTTGAAAGCACTACATGCCTTAATGGCAAAGACTGGTCACTGTGTGCATGTGACAATAATATCCCAAGCACTCCAAAAGTTTGGCCTGCATGGTAGGGGGGAAAGAAGGAAGCCATCACAAAAAAAGCCCACGTCGAGTCCGTTTGAGGTATGCAAAAAAACACTCTGGAGATTCTGAAGCCATGTGGCAAAAAGTTTTGTGGA
The DNA here is from genome assembly GCF_056783735.1 of Eptatretus burgeri. NCBI lineage: Eukaryota > Metazoa > Chordata > Myxini > Myxiniformes > Myxinidae > Eptatretus > Eptatretus burgeri. The sequence continues at coordinate 113,752,054 of NC_140964.1, forward strand.
CTGATGAAACAAAGATGGAACTTTTTGGCCTGAATGCAAAGCGTTACGTTTGGCACAAATCCAACACAGTACATCAGCCAAAGAACATCATCCCTACTGTGAAGCATGGTGGTGGCAGCATCATGGTATGAGGATGTTTCTCAAAATCAGGGACTGGGGCACTTGTCAGGACAGAAGGGAAAATCCATCCATCCATTGGGACCATACTCTGTGCAGAGCGTTGGTGCTGTCTAAGCAGTCTCCTTGGCTATTGGAAACAATCCTGGACAGGTCACCACTCCGACACAGGATACCAGTAAGCTGGCACTCATTTTGCCGACCTCGGAAGGATGACAGGCAGAGTCAACCCCACCTTGTATTAACTCAACAGCTAAGTGGGATTTGAACTCAGGACCCTCAGATCCCAAGCCCACCACTCAAGCAATTAAGCCAACACCAGGTGTAAGGAAAAATGGATGGAGAAAAATACAGAAAAATCCTGATGGAAAACCTGCTGCCCTCTGCATGAAAGCTGAAATTGGGATGAAAGTTCACCTTTCAGCATGACCCGAACCACACAGCCAAAGCTATACTGGAGTGGCTAAAGGCCCAGTCACAGCTTGACGTTTTCGCCAGCTTATGCCAATTTTTGGAAAATTTGTCGAAAACGCTGGGACACGTCGAATACGTTATGGGTAAGTTTTGATAACATTGAGAGCACGCTGAAAAACACTGCCATACGTCGTTGTACGCTGGCTTTAAACGTTGTACTTTTCGGTTGTCCTCAAATTTTCCATGCTTGAAATTTTAAGACTTATGCCAGCGTATGACTCACATGTTCCGCATAACGCTGGCCATAAGTTGTATTCACGTTACGCGATTGGTGACACACGTCGACACACGTAACTTGTAAGGTGCTCATAAGTCGAAACACATCAAGGTAATGGTTAGCGTCAATGTTCCAGACTTCCTGGTTTTATTATTTTTTTTTCTTCCTTCCTTCGGTATGATGGTGATTTTGACATTTCGATTTCTAGTGCGGTTATAATATAATATAATTAATAGGCTGCTGCTCAACGATTTAAATCATAACCGCACTGTACACTGAACACCATCATACCGAAGAAAAAAAAAACCGGGAGTCTGGAACACTGACACTAACAATTACCTTGACGTGTTTCGACTTATGAGCACCTTACAAGTAACGTGTGTCGATGTGTGTCAACGATCGCATATCGTGCGTACAACTTATTCCCATCGCATGCGGAGCGTGTGTCATACGGCAAGTACGTCGTAAAATTTTCAACATGTTTAAAATTACAAGACATACTCCACTTACTACGACGTATGATAGCGTACTTTAGCGTTCTATTCATGCATACCAAACTTACCCATACCGTATTCGACGTGCGCCAGCGTTTTAGACGCATTTTTCAGAGGTCGGCATATGTTGGCAAGATCGCCAAGGTGTGACTGCGATGTTGAAACTTCCATTTCTGCGATGGTTATGATTTGAATCGTTGTGCGGCAGCCTTTTCATAACCTACGCCACATCATCGTCGGCGATGCGTGCAGCGCGCTATGCCTAAGTTACACTATTGTTGGGCATAGGTTGTGAAGGCCGACAACAGGTTCAGCATTCGTTGGTATAAGTTATCTATAACACAACGAAACGTTCTGTGTTCGTTACTAATACGTTATGCATAAAACCAAGTCGTTATGAATACGTCCGAATCTTTAAAAAAAACATCAAAAGTTCAACGTAAGCCAGCGTTTTACATACATTTTAATACGTTGCCATTGCTGGCTAAAACGTCAAGGTGTGACTGGGCCTTAAGGAACAAAAAGATAAATGTCCTTGATTGGCTCAGTCAGAGCCCCGACCTATATCCAATCGAAAATCTGTGGCATGACTTGAAGATTGCTGTCCATAAACACTCCCCACACAAAATGATTGAACATGAACAGTTTTCAACTGAAGAATGGGCAAATATTGCCCAATCAAGGTGTGCAAAGTTGGGAGAGACCTATCCCAACAGACTCACAGCTGTAATTGCTGTCAATGTTGCACCACCAAGTATTAACTCAGGGGGGTGGACACTTATCCAACCAAGATGTTCTTGTTTTTTATTTTTAATCAATTTTCTGAAATTTGTAGAATTTGTTTTTCACTTGGAAGTTGTGGGTTTTGATGTGTAAATGAAGGTTAAAAAAAAAGTCTGATTCAATGCAGTTTAATTCCAGGCTAGAAGGCAACAAAAGGTGAAAACTTTGAAATCGGGTGTGGAGTTTCTATAGGCACCGTTTTTTGGCATGTTGGATATGTCTGGTACAGGTGTGATCCGTTAATATGTACCAAACCTCACGAGAAGAAAGCCATCTCATTACACGAAACATTCTCACTGATATGTATTGTACAAAACTAGAATTTCACCCTTTGAAGAATGTAATGATTTTTTGAAGATATATCTTGTACAGGTAGTGGACAAAAAAAAATGGAAACACCAATGTAAAGTCACTTTATAGGGCGTTGGGCCATCACGTGTGGCCAGTGCAGCCTGTATGCGCCGTGGCATAGAGTCCACCAGCGTCTAGAATTCTACAGGAGGGACGCAGCACCATTCTTACATGAGAAAGCCAATCAACTTACACCTGTTTGATAAACATGGAGAATGCTCTCAGGCATCATTCCAGAATATCCCTTGGATGCTCGATTGGGTTCAGATCAAGTGACTCAGAAGGCCATGACATGGATAACATCAGTGTCATGCTGATCAAATCATCGGATGATCACACATGCTCTGTGGATGGGGCATTGTCATCCTGGAAGACACTCCTCTAGACAGGAAAGAAATGATGCAACATGGGGTGAGCATGATCACTCAGTACCATTAAGTAGTGACTGATATTGACCTTGCCTTCTCAAAGAATGACTGCACCCAAAACATGCCAGGAAAATGCACCTCACAACATTACAGAATCACCAGAAACCTTCACTGTTGGAACTAAGCACTTAGGGTGGTAGAGTTATTTAGGTTGGCGTCACACGTACACTCGTCTGTTTGTCGAGAACATGGTGAAGGACGATTCATCTGACCATATCGCATTTCTGCCCTGCTCGGTAATCCATTGCCTGCCTTTGTTCTTTGTACCACTGACCTCACAAACGTGCATTGCCAGGTGTGATGAGCTGTTTGTACAGTGCAATCCAACTATGGTATCCCATTCTGTTGCATTTTCAGCAGACCATTTTTGATGAAACTGGCTGCTCATGCCCCAGGTTGAAATTTACAGTCAATTCATCTGCAGTTGCTCGCATGCTTTGCCTTGCACTTCAAATTAATGCACGGAAATTGCATTCCTGGAGTATGTGCTTCCGCCCCGTTTCCATTTGCTGTTGTTGTCTTTACCTCGGAGTTCCATGCTGACATCACCTAAGACACAGTTGCTCATGAAACATCAGCAAGTTGAGCTGGCTTTGTCACTGAAGGTCCTGCCAAACACACCCTAACAATAACCCCTCTTTCTAAGTCACTGAGGTCTCCTCTTGCAGCCATGCCAACCATAATTATAGGCAACAAGGCCTGTGCAGAATTTTTATAATGACCCTAAGCATGCTGGGATGTTAATTGCTCAATTAACACATAGGACACACCTGTGAAGAAGCTGTTGCTTTCAATATACATACTTGATGTCCCTTAATTTACCCAGGTGTTTCCATTTTTTGTCCACGACTTTTATATATATATATACATATATATACATATATATACATATATATACACATATATATACATATATATACATATATATATACATATATATATACATATACATATATATATATATATACATATATACATATATATACATATATATATATATACATATATATATATATATATACATATATACATATATATATATATATACATATATATACATATATATATACATATATATATACATATATATATACATATATATATATGTATATATATATGTATATATATGTATATATATACATATATATGTATATATATACATATATATACATATATATATATATATGTATTTATGAAAGCAATTTCTAACCACTGACTCACTCCCTCACTTACTGATATACAGTGCATATAGAAAGTCCACACCCCCTTCAAATTTTTCATCTTTTAATGTCATAGCTTGGAATTAAATGGCATTAGATCAGACTTCCCCCCCTCTCCCACTTAATTTTTTTTTTATTCTAGATTTGTATTATTAAATAATTTTCTGAAATTTGTAGAATTTGTGGCTTACAATATGTAAATAATGGTGGAGAAAGTCTGATTTAATGCAAATCAAGTCAAGGCTGTAAAGCAACAAAAGGTGAAAAGTTTGAATGGCTGTGTAGACTTTCCATACGCACAGTATATCTGTGCAAAATTTCAGGTAGTTCCATGAGGAAGGTCACATAACTCCAAAACTTAAGGCTATTTTGTTGATCATCCCATAGCCTACAGGTGTCCAGCATATAATGAAGTACTGTGGAATTAAATTGTATGTTAAATACTTATTATTATTTCGGGTAGCATCATTTGCCCCCAGTGGGAGGTGGGGGGGGGGGAGGAGGGCACAGCTGTGCCACTGATGCAAGGCCCTTGTTGGTGAGAGTAGTAATTTGGAATTTGTTCAGGGTGCTGGCGATACATCGCCTACTCTTCACCAAAGACACCATGGGATCTTTAACATCCAACAACTAAGGGTGGCAGACAGGATGCCCACTTTAACATCCTTCCGAGATGGAAGGCACACATATTGATGAATCAACCTTCCTGCAAAACACCAGTTTATAGATTTAAACCTCGGCTGGACAGCTTGGAGGAGAGTGTGTATACCTCATGGCTATCCTGCCAGCCACATCAAGTACACCCAGACCCCAACATTCACGGTTCCAACATTCGCGGGTTCCACGTATTCGCGGTTGCTAATTTGCGACATGCTCCTACATTCGTGGGAAATGGGCCCACATATTCGTGGTTTTGGTGGCGATTTTTATTTTCATTTTTTTGTTTCACGAGCCGTGAGCATAACAGTTCTAAAACACATCTTCCATGAGCCACGCACAAAGCAGCTGGATGTACATACAGTACTATACTGTATGTACACAAAAAAAACATATCTTCCATGAACCACGAACATGACCTTCTTCCTGTACATGTGTTGTGGCTTCATGGGATAAACATAGTTTCACGGGACGTCTCACGATATGGTACTGTACGTACTGTATTGTAGCTTCGCAGCATAAACATAGTTTCGTGGGATGTCTCACTGGTGTAACACGTCATTCCCTGTGATGGCATCCCTCGTGAGTTACTTACAGAATGAAAACACTTACAGCAGCTATTGATGTATCCAGGAATTACCAGGTTGCCACATACAGACATTACACAATGGAAACGTTCAGTGCATCTTAGTGTAAATCACCGTCTTGCTTACAAACAGCACCATCTGAGCTGTTACATTTTAAAAATGCTCAGCATAATCTGCCTGCAGACAGGAAAGATGTCATGTCCTGTGAGTTAAAGAATGGAAATGTTCAGCATATCTATTAGTGTAATTAGCAGCTCGCTACATATGGACTAATTACACAATGTCATCACTCACCACATCCATCATCAGCTGTCGAATACAGCATCACCCAAAAAATCCACCACAAACAATACACAGACTACTCACTGCTTCCTGGATCGCCATCATTCTCGTCTCGTTGCTCTAACCTGTGTATTGCCTCTCGCTCCGTTCATTCTTTCAAAATGGCCCCCAAGGATCGAGGACAACACAGAAGGGTATGCCTCTCAGCGGACCACTGATACGGGAGAAGGTGAAGCTCCTGAACAACCATCTCTCTGGTGTGGGTGGTGCAAGCACAAGCAGGGCGGGTACAAGCGGCACCTCCAGCACATTTACAGCGAGCAGGGGGTGGTTCCAGCGCTTCAAGGTGCGATATAATTTGCGCAACGTCAAGCTCATAGGGAAGCATGCCTTCACGGACCACGACACGGCCAAGGCATTCCCTGCAGAACTCGCGAGCCTCGAGTAGAAGGGGTACCTTGCGGAGAAGGTCTTTATTGCTGATGAGACCGGCTTGTTTTGGAAAAAGATGCTGACAAGAACGTTCATTTCACAGTGAGAGAGCAAAGCAGCCAGCTTTAAGGCCGCAAAAGACCGGATATCCCTTCTCCTCTGCACAAATGCCGAAGGGGACTTCATGATAAAGCCCATGATGCTCTACCATTCCTTGAACCCACGTGTGCTGAAGAACAAAAACAAGCAGGTGCTGCCCGTGTACTGGAGGGCAAACAGGAAGGCGTGGGTGACATCTGAACTTTTTATGGACTGTTTCCATAACTGTTTCGTTCCTCAGGTCAAGAGGTACCTGGCAGGAAAGAACCTTTCCTTCAAGGTACTCCTTCCTGCTGCTTGACAATGCTCCTGGCCAACCCACGGACCTGAACGGCGCTTTCCCGAACATGGAGGTCAAATTCTTGCCGCTGAACACCACCTCCCTCATCCAACCGCTTGATTAGGGGGTAATGTCAACTTTCAAGACTTATTACACCCGGTGCACCTCATCTTCATCATTATCTTGATCATTTTGCAAAGTTACATGTGCTGTGTTTGTTTAATAAAGAATTGAAATGGTACATGATGTTGTCTTTTTCATTTTGTGGTATGGTACAGGATGGTTGAGAGACTTTAAAAAGAATTCTTCAATAAATTTGAAACGGCACCTGGTGATGTTTTTTATTTGTAAGCATTTTTAATGAAACTGCAATCGTGCTCAAACATTTTAAACTTTAAAAACTTTCCGCTTTGAACCAGGAACCACCGCGAACCGATAACGATATCCTTCTTGTACCAATTCCTTGAAATTGGTGGTGTAACCATTTGCGGCCTTTTTCATGAACCAGGAACGGACATTATCCCCCTCATCTCCAATGTGAATGACAAAACACTCGCGGATTTTTTCCCCCACACTCGTGGATTTTACGTGAGTCGGGAAATCCCCGGAACCTATCCCCCCCATTTCCCATTGAAACAATGCCCCCACAATCACGGTTTCAATATTCGAGGGGTTTTCCCAGAACGTATCCCCCGCGAATGTCAGGGTCCTGGTGTACTGATTTGCAGTAATGGGTGACCATGATCAAATAGCCCATGTCCTCCAGAAAGGTCTTTGTAGACAATGGTAGGGCTGGAGTCTTGACCAAAGGAATGACGAAGGACTTGACAAGTCAGAACTCTTCAGTGAGTTCAGTCAAGAAGATAGACAATTAATGAGGAAAAGCTTAAAATAACACCTTTATCTGTAGCATAGTTTTATTGCCAAAAGTACCAGCTCATCAGTGCAAGGAAGAATGGTCCAAGGTCCAGAACATCTTTTGATGCCCTTTCAGTATTCTTTGTAAACTCAATAAACCATCAAAAAGGTAGACCTTAGAAATGTACAGTCCAGACAATTGTCCAAGTCATAATTCAACAAAATCATTCTGAAATTGTATTTAAACCATCAATAATTCATTCAGATTAAATCCTATTTCACATTTATAAGAAGTTATATTACTATTGATTAACTGCAAGTAAAAGAAAGAAACCAAACCATGAGTAGTGATACAAGCCCAAAGAGTTGCTCCCTGTGACCCTCCCCATTAACCGCAGGCATTGACCAGTTTGCTACATTTTACCAAAAAGAGTGGCAAAACATTTTTGGTGAACTGTGACCTCGAAGTCTTCTTTCTGTCTTCCTGTGTGATTTGTGAAAAATAAATGTAGCATTTTGCTGTGTTACCTTAACACCAATGAGAGAGGGAGCAGTAAATACAACAAAGGTGCCATCTCCTGTCCATTAGAGGAGGTTAAAAATATAGTTCAACTCTAATTTGCATCGTACTTGTTTCGATAAATTGAACGACTCATATCAAAATTCACCAACTATTTCAGAGAAAAAAAAAACAAACAAACATGGATCTGCATGCGTCGTTTTAACAATTTTGATAAATTATGGATCACTTTATTTAACTCTAATTCTTTCTTTCTGCTGTTCTGCCTGAATGAAGGTTCAATGCTGTCAAACCAGCCCGAAAGCAAGGATTAAACTCGGTGGCTTGGCTTTGTCTTCCCAGTGATCATCGGCAAAAATTTGCAATTTGGTCCAGGGTGCCGGCGAAAGCTTGCCTATGCTTCGAGAAGGACACCGTGGGATCTTTAACGTCCACCAACGAATGCTGGCAGACGGGAAACAGGTTTATTGTCCATCAGAGGGACGGCACACACATTGACACAGTTTAGAGGTGAGTGTGCGTACCTCTGGGCTCTGATGCCAGCCATATCTCTAATTACAACTTTAAACATTATATACATATTAATGTAAAATATTATAGCTCACTGTTTAAAGAAAGGACAATAGTAAGTTAAACAACTGTAGAATTCATTGTTCACACCTGCTGTTACTGGGTGGGACTCGCATGGAAGGAAAAACCAAAAGATAATCAAAACCTAAGCTTTCATCTTTCCTGAAAGTGTGGCTTAATTCTTTCAGCATTACCCAAATGATTGTTACAAAAAGAAAAGTTTTTAGAGCTCCAATTGAAATTGAGAAAAATCAAGGTCGGTGGCCCGTCTTCTTGTGAATCCCAAATTAAGTTTGTACAACTTTATGGGTAAAAAAAACATGATGTGCACTCCTGACTCCAAATATTCAAGAACTACATCGTAAACTGGTGATGACCATGTTATCATTTAAAGAACATTTGCGCATTGACTTGTGAATGGGTGAAAAAAAAAAAAAAAAAAATAACTTCATCCTTCAAATGCTCAATCTTTGACAAAGAACCATACCTCGAAGCTCCAATTGTTCACATGTTCCTCCTAAACGGTGTCGTTCATCGGCGCATCGTCTGTAAGACTTTCACAGCCCCACAAACCACCGCCTAAAGAATGATCTGGTTCTTGAAGCTGCGGTTTAGCTCTTTGTGTGGAAGCACGATTGAGTTGAGGACAACGAGCTCAGCTGGGATCGTCACATTGCACCCTGCATGCAGCCGAGTATAGAGAAACGACATATATGACGCAAAAAACGAACTACACAGTCATGGTTAAACAAATTGAACAATGAGACTTTTTCATTGCGATTCCCATGTTTCTGGTCCTTGACAGATGCACATTAATTACATTTAAACTAAAGCCTTACTGATCAGCATTTTTGCTAATCCCTAACACCTGTAATCCATAAAGAAAAGTTAAAAACCAAACAAATGTCAAAGCAATATACACAACATACTGAATGTGGTGTCAATCTACACAAGCAAAATATCAGCATTTTCTCTGTCTTGTTATATGGTGTTTGTGCTTTAGAAAGCCTTTAACAGTTTTGAGAAAGAGTTTCAAGGCCTGAAATTATCATCCTTACCACAATTCATGGACCGGTGTTTGTTTCTTTGTCACACTACTCCTCCTGCAGTTCTGGGGTGATTACATCCAGACTTGCTACATAGAATCAGCATGACCCCAATTAATGTATCGGGGTGTATTTATCTTTGCCAGTGGTCTTGGGGAGGAGGGGAGGATTTGGGGGGTGGGGGTGAGACGCAAATCCTCGATGTAAATGTGTATGGAGTAGCGCCACCTCTTGGTGTGGGAGGGTATTACAAGTCTCCACCATTTACAGTACAATATTGCTGTCCCCACATTTTTCAGTGCAGTGAGGCATTTTGAATTATAAGCAGTAGGTATATTTTTGCTTCATGCATGCAACTCGGGTTTCTTTTCTTTTTTTGCCTACACAGAGCTGTCACTTGCCAATAAACCGCCAAAATAAAGGTACGTGTCAGAAGAACGTGTTGCATGCTTGGAACAAGATCACCCGTCGGGCGGGTACTCTGCTCGTATTCATAAATGGGTTGTTAAAACAAGCTTGTTAAACCAGTTGTTAATCAATGGAACCTTTTGTGGCAGGTTAAATCAGAAGCCCTTGCAAAGGGACCCGGTGAAATGGTGGTTAGTAAATAATGAATATGATTATTTGTTGCTGCACAGAAAAAGTTTTTGATGTCAACATATTATTGACCTTTTTGTGCCTCGTAGTCAGGATGGAAGTTTAGGTTTAGTAATATTGTGAAGAGATCAATGTTGATGTGGACTTGGTCTTTAGAAGTTTAAATTATTGACGTCAGCTTTCTTTCGCTAAAAGGGCAGAGGTGTGTAGACTTTGAAGCTGAGATTGTTTTAATTATTGGCATGCTACAGGAGTGCTGCTGGGAGAATTCTGTTTTTGGTAAAGATGCGATATTGTTGATCACCAGAGTAAGTGATGTCGTGAAATCTCATTACCCGTGATAAAGCGAAATAGTCATCCTTGGGAAAACACAGGTTTTTCAAGGTGAAGGCCAACATTTTGTAGAGTTTGTCCTTGGGCCTTATTTATTATCAGGGCAAATTCTGGTTGAACTGGGAACTGGCAACAATGTAGCTGAAATGGTATCGTTGTAATTTTTGGAAATAGCTTACTTAAAGATGATGTAACTACACAACAAATGATTCTCAAAAGAAAGTTCCCAAAAGACACTCAGCAAATGAACCCACAATGTACGTATGGTTGACAGTGATTAATTTTGTTGTTGTTTTTTTTAATCAGAATAGTTGTAAAAGATGAGCGCTCAGGCCATTATAGTAAATAATTTGTTAGCACACGTAAAACAGACCCCATAAGATAGCACGGAGCAGGATCACTCGATTTTTTTTTTTAAGAAGAAGAAGAAGAAGCAACAGCAAAAGACATAGAAAGAAGATATAGATAGAAAGTTGGGTGCCCAATCATAAATAAGGAAAGTCATAAATACATGTATGTGCATGTATGCAAAATATTTGTTCAACATTTAAGTGATGGATCAGTGTTCAATGTGGCGTGTACGCCTCCAAATTTAATGCATCAAACCCATCCCGTTCTGTCCTGATATTACCCAGACGTACCTAATGTTGACTGGACTCCGACCTCACCGAGAAGGGAGAGAAAGTTCTGTCCATCCTGACCCTACTTTGGCGATGGACCCAGATGGCATCAATGTCCATGTTCTCAAATCCTGCTCTGCCATTCTTTGTCCCCCTCTATATTCTCTATTCAGTCTGTCCTCCTTTGGCTGCCTGCCCTGTGTGTGGAAGTCAGCAAACATCACACCTGTTCACAAGAAAGGTGCAAAAACAGACCCGATCAACTTGCTTCCAATTACAGGAAAAGCCATGAAATCCATCATTGCTTCCGATGTCAAATATTTCCTTATTTCAAACAGTCTGCTCTCACCATCAATTTGGAGTCCATCCTGGCCACTCTCTGCTCCTCTCTCATGTTTCAAATCCCTCAATCTCAAACAAGATGTTAGAACTGTTTACCTGGATATATTATATATCTCAAGCAAATGACAGTCTGGCATTCTGCTTTGCTTACCAAGCTCTCTGCCTGTGACATAGAAGACAGTCTTCATTCCTGGATTTCTGACTTCATCTTCTCACACAGTCAACATGTTGCCATCATCAAGGCTGGAGATCCCCAAGACAGTGTTTTGGGCCTAATCTAAATCCTCATATGTAGCAGTGACCTCGAGAAAACGCTCTTCCTTTTTGCAGACAACTCCATATCGTGTCATGCAGTATAGTACTGCAGCATAGCAAACCAATTGTTCAAATTTGCATAAAAGCACCAATCTGAAATATCAGACTACGCTGCTGGACCAGTAGCCATCCCTTTACGAGAAAGACAGCAGTCTCTGTCTCTGTCTCAATCTGGAAATTATTTGACTCTTGACCAATAAATGGAACATGTCCTTAAAACCTGGAAATATCACAGTCTCACTGTATCACTTTGGATTGATTGTCAAATTAACCCAACAATCTATTCCCTTGGTCATCCACTGGAAGAGGTTCAGTCTCTTGAACTTCTAGACCTCACCATCAGCCATGACCTTTCCTGGGTCAACTACATAGCAAAGCTGGCCTCCAAAGCCAACCACAGACAGGGCATCATTCATCGATCCAAGTCTTTCCTTGGAAAATCAGATCCGGAGCTCAATAGAGAACTTCTCTCAACTATGGCCTGGTTACCTGACATCACATTTGTCTCTCTTGGATTTGTGGAAACTAAAACTCCAAAAACGAATGGAAACTGAGGCCAAAGTTCAAGGTTTGTTACTCTCACATTGCAGACGGATTGGTGGTCTCAGTTTTTCTCCATCATTACTCCCTCTGCTGTCTTTATCCTCTAACCCTCCCCAGCAGCTACAGAATGCACACACTCTTTCAGTAACCCCCTCCTGGTTAAACTTCCAAAATCCAGGCTGACTGCACACCTCAACTCTTATTTCTCACTTCACCAGTCTCTGGAACCACCTTCCAGATGCTGTTCTGTCTCACTATTCCCTGCAGGAATTCAAGCAAGCAGTGTGTCACAATGTCATGTCAAACCCAATTCTGACCCATGATCTTTATTACCCCCATTAACCTTTCCTATCTCAACCATCTTACTAGTTTCAGTGTTTCATCGGCTTCTCCCTCTCCTTTTTTATTTTTCTATTTTCCTGCTTATTACCTTGATGGCTGTCGAAATTGTCAGTTCTACCTTGCTGTTCCATGAGATTCACTGTTGTAAAAGGACAAAGAAAAAATAATAATAATAATCTTGCACATTTAAGAATGAGAATAAATAACTGAGATAAGGCTTGGTTGTGGGTCAAAATGATGTAGACGTGGCAGGTATGCAATATTGCCTGATGGCATTGGTGAGAAAAGTACAACAAATTAATTCACATGTTCCACTCATCTGGATCCAACTATGGATTAAAAAGAGTGTTTAGAGGAGATCAGCAGCAACCATGTCCTGTTCAATTGCAGATGCATACAGTACCTATTTGACATACAAATTAGTTTAATTACCAGATGTCCGGAAAGCACATTCATAGCGAGCGACTCGAGGCATGCTCCATCGGGACAATGGAATCGGAGCTCATCAATAGTCTCGCACGACATAAATAAATGGTAGTATTACTTATTCGTTGAATATTATGTCTGACGATTGGCTTCAGGATCAAAGGTACTGCATGAAAGTGCTGGTATTTAGGACAAGGCAGAGTTGGTCAGGCTTGAGAGATTTTTTACCTCCGCCACCAAAGGTGGACGGAGGTTATGTTTTCATCCCTGTCTGTTTGTGAGCAGAATATCTCAAAACGTTATGAATTGCTTCTGATGAAACTTGGTGGGCAGGGTAGGTGTGTGACAAGGACAAATTAATTCGATTTTGGTGAAGATCAGGATCTGGAGACGAGAATATTTTTAATTGATACTTCACCATTGAGAAATGGAGCCCAAAAACGATATATAGCATGATACTTCAAAACGTTATGGACAGATGACAAAACCTGGTGGACAAGTTGGGTGGATGACAACAACAAGCTGATTAGATTTTGGTTCAGGTCCGGATACAGATTCGGCCTATCAGTGGAATACAAAATGTAATCTGTTCAGCCTGGCAGAGGTATGTGCTCTACCTAGTGCCATTCAAGTTGTGAGCTGCAGTGTTAGCAATTAGGACAGTTTCAGAGAACCAAACGTGGAATGGAATTCTTTAAAACCCAACCGAGCCAAGCCACAGTGAAATGCAGTGGAGGTAGAGTCCAATAAGATATTTGATTGAGGGTAAAATGCCCACCTGGCATGATGGGTTTCATTTAGCCTTGGCATTGCCCAGTGATGCATGACAAATTGTGTTAACAGCAAGATAATGACCCCAAGCGATGGGTTTACATTTTGTCTCCATAAAGGGTTCACACTTACTCTGCAGTGTCTCCATTCCAAAGATTTTGCTCTTTGAACTCATTAGCAAAAAGCTGCTTAAGCCAAGAGTCACAGTTCGTGCCACGGATATCAATTCTCGTGAGTGCTGCAATATGCCATTAACAAATGACTGCAATCATATTGTATGGTCAGTTGTCATCGCAAGACTTTAAATCCATCTTGTAGTCAGGTAAGTAATTAACAATGAGAACAGCAAGACAACCACATTGTCCATCATTAGCATACCCTCACAAAAAGCTTTAAAATACATCACACATACACCGAGCATACAACCCATGTAAATTGCACAATGAGGTGGAGCACTGGGTGCTTTGAAATGATAATGGAGATAACATGCGATTTCTATAATGGATACAAGGTGCTTATAATGATAATATCCTTTATGGTCCTCCTAATATGTCTGGTATCCTGAGCGTCCACAACAAAAGGCTCTCCAGCTGACAATACAGTGGACAATTTCAAATGACAATTGTCCAGTATCTATATACTAATAAATGTCTGTGTGTGTGTGTGTGTGTGTGTGTGTGTGTGTGTGTGTGTGTGTGTGTGTGTGTGTGTGTGCATGCGTGTCAGTGTGTCTCCTCCATAACCCCAAAACCATAAAACCTTTCAGCCTGAATCTTTGCATGCATATCAAGAAAACTCCAAGGAAGTGCAAGAGTGAAAATTGAGTGTTTGGTTTAATTAAAATACCCCTTTTGAAGATAATTAACAGCCTTATTTAATTATATCCTTTATCAGGCACATCCTCGGTCACCACTCTTAATGGACTCTTGTGGCGTATGCATGGTTACCTCACTGGGGTCTGAAGCTGACATCTTTTTGGCCTGCTCAACCATGATTTGACTTGGAACATGCCACAACGATTTTTTCATGAAGGTTTTGTTTCTCTCTCCCCCCTCCACCCCCTCACTCTCCTCACTCATATTAAATGCCTCTTCATCATAGCTGCAAATCGCTAAGTACATTGCAATGCTTATAAACACCTGGAGACAGCGTTCGTTGCTTTATTTCATTTCTGCACATGTGATCACCGTGAGAATCATTTAAACTAAGCAGAATTACAAAACATGCTCCAGAATTAAACTTGCAAGCAGTTTCGACTCTTAGAAAAGTGTTCATTTGTCCATTTTGGACAAACACCAAGTGGCCAAAAGTATACGGACACCCCTTCAAATTAGTGGATTCGACCATTTCAGCCATACCCATTGCTGACAGGTGTATAAGATCAAGCACTCAGCCTTGCAAGCTCCATGGACAAACATTGGCAGCAGAATGGGCCGCAATGAAGAGCTCTGTGACTTTCAACGTAGCACCGTCATCGGATGCCACCTTTCCAACAAGTCAGTTCGTCAAATTTCTGCCCTGCTCGAGTTGCCTCAGTCAACTATAAGTGCTGTTATTGTGAAGTGGAAACGTCTAGGAGCAACAACAACTCAGCCACGAAGTGGTAGACCACACAAGCTCACAGAATGGGACCATCGAGTACTGAAGCGCAGACGAAAAATCGTCGGTTCGTTGCAACACTCACGACTGAGTTCCAAACATATTCTGGAAGCAATGTCAGCACAAACACTGTTCATCAAGAGCTTCATGAAATGGGTTTCCATGACTGAGCAGCCACACAGAAGCCCAAGATCACTATGCGCAATGTCAAGCATCAGCTGAAGTGGTGTAAAGCTCACTGCCAATGGACTCTGGAGCAGTGAATCAAGCCTCACCATCTGGCAGTCCGACAGACATATCTGGATTTGGCGGATGCCAGAAGAACGCTATCTACCCAAATGCATAGTGCCAACTGTAAAGTTTGGAGGAGGAGAAATAATGGTCTGGGGCTGTTTTTCATGGTTCGGGCTCGGCCCTTTAGTTTCAGCAAAGGGAAATCTTAATGCTACAGCATACAATGACATTCTAGACGATTCTGTGCTTTCAACTTTGTGGCAACAGTTTGAGGAAGGTCCTTTCCTGTTTCATCATGACAATGACCATGTTGCACAAAGCGAGGTCCATACAGAAATAGTTTGTCGAGATCGATGTGGAAGAACTCGACTGGCCTGCAAAGAACCCTAGCCTCAACCCCATCGAACATCTTTGGGATGAAATGGAATGCTGACTGCAAGCCAGACCTAATTACCCAACATCAGTGCCTGGCCTCACTGATGCTCTTGTGGCTGAATGGAAGCAAATCCCCGCAACAATGTTCTAACGTCTCGTGGAAAGCCTTCCCAGAAGAGTGGAGGCTGTCATGGCAGCAAAGGGGGGACCAACTCCATATTAATGCCCATGACTTTGGAATGAGATGTTAGCTGAGCAGGTGTCCACATACTTTTGGCCATGTAGAGTATTTGACATTTTGGGCATCTCTGGGAGGTGTATGTTTAATATGGCAGTTCAGTGATTGCTAATCGCGTGCCAAGGGAGCCGTTTCTTATCAACTGTTTCATTGGAGTGTTTGCTTGAGTGCTTAAGCCACTTGGCAAGCACTCTCCAAGCTGCTTGGTTGTTTGTTTTGGTAAAAGTACCTGTGCTTTCAATCCAACATCGATTAGACATAGGTTTCCACCTGTGTTTGGCGGTGCCATGCGGTGGATGCCTCGGGAGGTGTCTCATCTGCTGAAAAAGTGCAATTTTATTTTTACAGGACATCGTTTTGTTTTACCATTTTGTGTGATCTCCATTTAATATAATCCACTCCTCACTTCGACATCGATACATATTTTAAAACAATGAAGGTCCATCCGACCACATGAAGTTTATGTTCAGATCAAGCTGTGAAGTCTTCTGTTCTCAAAGTTTGTGCTGAGGGTTCTCTTCAGGATTGTCACTGAGCCCAGGACAGCTTCCAACTGTAGTTTGTTTGTAGTGATATTCCCAGGGATGGTTTTTAATATCTCTGTGAGGTTCTTAATCATCATTCCCATACTGCAACTATCACTGGTACAACTTTGGCATTCTTTAGCTTCCAGGATCTTTTCACTTCATTCTCGAGGTCTTGGTAGTTCGTCATTTTCTCTGCACAAACTCTGTTGTGTCGTTGTGTGTACAGCTATTCTGACATGTTTTTGGGGTTTTTTTGTGTTCGGTCATTACATATCACATATGATTCTCTATGCAAACGCCACCTCTACCCCTCACCTCAGTCACCTGTCATTTGTTTTCCTCCTTCCCCCCACGCCTCTCTCGTTCTCTGTCCCCTGCTCGCTGCCCCTACTAATAAAATGCAGCACTCTCTTCCTTCACCTCTGTCACTCGCTTACTCTCACACCCACCTCCTCCTCGCACCCCTCCCTCCCACAGTGTATAGCAACGTTTAGTGAGGTGTTGCTCTCCCCACCCCCCCCTTCTCACTCTTCCTCCCCCTTCCCAGCGACCCCTTCTTCATCCACCCTACCTCCCCTCCAACCTCTCTCCATACACCTACCTGCCTCTCTATCTCCCTCACTCATTCTCCACCCCTCCCTATTGTCCCCGTCAGCAAAAAGACGGGTTGTATTTGCTAGTACTTAATAAAAGGACGAAAACAATATTATCATTGTATTTTATAATTATCTAAAGGGGAGGAGGGTAAAACACCCAGGATGTGAGCAGGTTCTCACCTAGGATGGTGATGGATGGGTTAAGACGTCCATCTGGGTTGAACAACGTCTCGCTGTTTATCTTGGCAAAGGGGTCATTGGGGTTTGGGTCACTGGGGGTTCCTTCGACCCTGGCCCAGCGTCCCACCGTGCTGTTCCAGCCCACAATGGCATTGAGTATGCAGCAGTTGTCCTGGGTGAAGGCAGAAGATCATAAAAACTGGCACTCTTCCAACACAAATTAAATACCTTTGTTGCATCAAATATGTACCTGTAAGTAGGACCCCTGCAGGATAATGGACTCCTTGATTCTCACACCGGGTCCAACAATCACATTCGGGCCGACGGTCACATTTGGGCCTAGCTGGAGCACAAGGCACAAAAATTATTGCATTACAAATGACATCTCACGTGTCAAAAATCTTTACAGTGGCAGTTTGTCAACATCAGATCGATACGAGGAAAAACTTGAACAGAAAGGGTGTGGGGCAGGGAGGCCATTAACATTCCATAAGTGAGGTTTCTGTGGAATCAAAAGGTCTTAACCTCATTGGCATTTTCAGCAGAGGCAGAGGCAACTGTTGCTTTGTCATTGCAAACACGTTGATAACCTGCTTTCAAATGTGCCTCTTCTAGTCCACCCCATGCCCCTTCAGCTCCACCACCCTCCCCTCATTCCTCCAGGACACATATGTCTGTTCCTTGTTAGTTTTCCAAAATCCATGCTGACTGCTCATCTCCACTCCTTTGTCACCCGTTTTCACCCACCTGTGGGATTGCCTCTGCAAATCAGTTCAATCTCACTCTTCCCACGAGTAATTTAAGATGGCAGTACAACGCCATTTCATATCATCCTCCATTCTTAGCAATGATCTTCTCAACCCCGATATCCCTCCCCAAACTCGTCACTCTTGTATGCATGGTATTCTCTCTCTCCCTCTCTTTTTATTCAATTAGTTCATCCACCTGCTTATTTGTGTTCAGATGTTTTCCACAATACCACTGTTAGTATGTTACAGTCTTCTCTTCGATCCCCAATCAACATGCTCTTCCAAGAGCCAATAAACTCTGAAACTAAAAAAAACAAAAAAAAAAAGAACAACATCCCATCGCATTCATATGGCATTATCTTCTTCATGCCCTAAAGCCCTAAAACATGCTTCCTGACATAATCTGATATATATATATACATATATATATATATATATATATATATATATATATATATATATATATATATATATATATATATATATATATATATATATATATATATATATATATATATATATATATATATAGTTACGAATCTGGAAACCATGCGCACTCAACATTCAGGTCCCAAAGTTAGTTATGCCGGTAAGTATGTGTGTAGTCAGGTCCCTTTCTTTTGTCTAGTGAGAGAGTCGAATATGTGCATTGTGATGTTTTTTTGTATAGTAAGGTTATTACATCTCACCACCTGCCCATCACGCTCCATCACCACCGTTGGCTGCTTGTACCTTGAATTGCCGAGAGAGGGGCCTCGCGGTCCCAGTCCTCGGCTTGCACGAACGTTCCACACGCAATCGTGGCTTCACCACCATCCACCTTCCTCAAACACACGTGGAGGGGAGGGGGGATTTCTCCGGGCATGGTCAAAATCCCACCCAGGAAGGCTGTGCCCATAGGATCCTGGCCAATTAGGGATGGACAGCGAGATGATTCTCGCCAAGGCCCTGCCCCGTGTGGGAGGAGATATATCCCCAAGCACGCTCTGAGAGGATGTGGAGATCTGGAGTTCCTGAGCAATTACAAGTTGGTTGAAGGTGGTTGGGCTGGAAGGGGAGTGAACCGGCCTGTTCGTGGAGCCTTGGAGGGTCCCGTCCGCGACCCTGATCTCCGCCCGGGGGCTCCGATTGCTCCACGCGGCTGCCGCCACGAGCCACGAGTCCCACACGTGCGACCGGGTCCAGGCCGACGACCTGTGGCAGGTGCCACATTTACCGAGTACTCCCTTCCCTCCGACGACCAGGTGCAAGCCGAACTCTGACCCCCAGCTTGTCTCACTCATCGGTTGGAGGGTCGAATAAAGAACCTTGGGTTTTCTTTTCATTTGAGTGTGTGTCTGAGTGTGTTGGGCCCATCTTGTAAGTGGAACTGCATAAGTGTTTTTGCCCATTGTAAATACTTGCATTGAATATTCGCTTTAAGTCTCGCTTCTCTTGTCTTATATTTACTGTTAATAAATTTATTAGAAATGTTCCCAGTCCGATTCTGTCCCTTCTTGTATTGGTCCAGCATGGTTCGTATCTGAGTTTAGATGGGGTTTCATCCCCGGTAATCGGTACATCGTAGCCGGAACGTCCTGGGCAGGCCCGCTCGACTGCATCCGAGCCGGAGTTGGTAGGTGGAAGTTGATACTCTACCATAGCTGGTAGAGTGATCCAGTTCGGCCAGACATTCCGAGGGTGTGAATCCCCGGTAGCCAAGACTGCGTGGTAACTTAGGTATATTGGATCTGGACAATTAACCCTACGCCACGCGGTCGAGTATTGGTGTTTCACGGTCAATTAATCGACCCGCCGGCTTCGGAGTTATCCGGAGCGAAGGCCTATAATTCCGGGAAGACCGGTGGGAGAAGGCGTAAACTTCCCCCCTAGCGGTTGTTCTCGCCACCGACCCCTGGCCCACAACTATATATATATATATATATATATATATATATATATATATATATATATATATATATATATATATATATATATATATATATATACACATACATACATATATATATATATACATACATACATACATATACACCAGGCGTAGGGGCGTGCGCCTGTAATCCGGCTACTCGGAGGCTTGGGTTGGAGGATCGCTTGAGGACGGGAGCTCTGCACTGAGCCGCGCTATGAGAGGGTGGAAGGCAGCCCAGAATCATGGCGAAACCCAATCCTTATGCCTGTGTCGTAAGAGGCGACCAGGGTTGCATCAGGAAGGGCATCCGGCATAAAACCTATGCCAAATCAGTATGCGGATCATAACGGATGATCTGCTGTGGCGACCCCAAACGGGAGCCGGGAGCAGCCGAAAGACGAACAACATATATATATATATATATATATATATATATATATATATATATATATATATATGTATATATATATATATATATGTATATATATATATATATATATATATATATATATATATATATATATATATATTGTTGTAGTTCTAGAAAACCACATACCTCAACCTCAAAGGCAATGGCACACAACATACAATGATCCCAAGGCAGTTATTTCATTAGTATTCGTATAGTTAGTCCTCCCTTCATGTCTAGTGAGTAAATGGGACAAACTGTGTTGTGGGATACTCTCATAGCCAAGTCTTTTTCATCCCCTGTATCATCCCTCAATCTCGAGCCTTTTCCCCCCTCCATCATCACATGGACAAGCCATGCAAGCACGCACGTCACGCATGTAAAGAAATGTTGCGCTACGAGCAGGTTTGCACTGCGAGCGCTCCCTGCCTGCAGTACATCGTTCCTTCACGATTGCGTGCCATTTATCCATACGAATGTGCGTGACACTGACTGACACACACACACACACACACACACACACACACACACACACACACACACACACACACACACACACACACACACACACACACACACACACACACACACACACACACACACACTTTTCATCTTTTCTTGCCTTATAGTTTGGAATTAAATTAGACTTACATTGCCCAATTAAGGTGTGCAAAGTTGTTGGAGACACATCCCAACAGACTCACAGTTGTAATTGCTGTTAAAGGTGCTTCCACCAAGTATTACCTCAGGGGGGTGGACTCTTATCCAACCAAGATATTCCAGTTTTGTATTTTTAATTTATTTTCTGAAATTTGTAGAATTTGTTTTTCATTTGGAAGTTGCAGGCGACAGTATGTAATTTAAAGTGCAAAAAGTCTGATTTAATGCAATTTACTTCCAGACTAAAAGGCAACTAAAGGTGAAAATTTTGAAAGGGTGTGTCGATTTTCTATAGGCACTGTACATAAAGATACATATACCAGCAAATACCACCCATTGCTCCGCTGATGAGAATACCGAGAGAGGGGGAGAGAGAGCGAGGAGAGCAAGGATGGGGAGAGAGAGAGAGGAGGGAGGGGTGAGTGAGGAGGGGAGGGAGACCGAGGAAGTGGGGAGGAAAGTTGCAGGCGACAGTATGTAAATTAAAGTGCAAAAAGTCTGATTTAATGCAGTTTACTTCCAGACTAGAAGGCAACAAAAGGTGAAAATTTTGAAAGGGTGTGTCGATTTTCTATAGGCACTGTACATAAAGATACATATACCAGCAAATACCACCCGTTGCCTCGCTGATGAGAATACCGAGAGAGGGGGGAGAGAGAGAGGAGGGAGAGGAGAGCAAGGATGGGGAGAGAGAGAGAGAGGAGGGAGGGTGAGTGAGGAGGGGAGGGAGACTGAGGAAGTGGGGAGGAGAGCGATGCCGCACCACACATTGCTGTACACTCCGGGAGGGAGGGTGTGCGAGGAGGGGGGATAAGACAGAGAGGAGTGAGAGAGGAGGGAGGGGGAGAGAGAGAGAGAGGTGAGGGGAGACAGAGAGGAGGGGAGACAGGAAGGGGGGAGAGCGACACCTCACCACATGTTGCTATACACTCCGAGACGGAGGAGGTGTGAGGAGGGGGGTGGGAGTGAGAGTGACAGAAGGAGACAGAGGGTGAGAGAAGAGTGGGTAGAGAGAAAGATGGGAAAGAGAGAGAAAGAGAAAGAAGGGAGAGAGAGAAAGAGAAATAAGGGAGAGAGAGAGAGATAGAGAGAAAGATGGGAGAGAGAGAGAGAGAGAGAGAGAGAGAGAGAGAGAGAGAGATACACAGACAGAGTGAGCGAGAGCGAGAGCGAGAGAGAGAGAGAGAGAGAGATGGGAGAGAGAGAGAGAGAGAGAGAGAGAGAGAGAGAGAGAGAGAGAGAGAGAGAAGAGAAAAGAGAGAACAGAGAGAGAGAGAACAGAGAGAGAAAAGAGAGAGAAAAGAGAGAGAAAAGAGAGAGAAAAGAGAGAGAAAAGAGAGAGAAAAGAGAGCAAAAAGAGAGAGAAAAGAGAGCAAAAGAGAGAGAAAAGAGAGAGAAAAGAGAGAGAAAAGAGAGAGAAAAGAGAGAGAAAAGAGAGAGAAAAGACAGCGAAAAGAGAGCGAAAAGAGAGAGAAAAGAGAGAAAAAGAGAGAGAAAAGAGAGAGGAAAGAGAGAGGAGAGAGGACAGAGAGAGGACAGAGAGAGAGAGAGGACAGAGAGAGAGAGAGAGAGAGAGAGAGAGAGAGAGAGAGAGAGAGAGAGAGAGAGAGAGAGAGAGAGAGAGAGAGACAGAGAGAGAAAGAGAGGGAGGGGAGCCAGGAAGGGGAGAGCGACGCCTCACCACGTTATACACTGAGAGGCAGGGGGTGTGAGGGAGGGGGTGAGAGAGAGAGGAGGGGAGGGTAGAAAAAGGGTGGGGGGGAGGGGAGAGAAGCGGGGTGAGACAGGGGAGAAGGAGGAGGTGAACGGGAAAGAGGAGTGTTGAAAGTGTCTCAATTTAGCCTGCTTGGGGTTGTTGCTGATAGCGCTCCTGGTGGACAATTGGTCTGAATTCCCAATGGTGATGGTAACCCATATAATGCAGCACACGGCATTGGATCGCTCGGCCAAATAATTAACCGCTGCATTGTCTCAGGCACGATTCTTGGTCTGCCACGCTAAATTCACAGTTATGGTAAAGCAACTTTGGGCATGAGGATCCGGCCTGAGTTAAGAGTTGCAACTGGTATTTGTGGTCTGCTTAGCTTATTAGCCTGTCTCCTGTGAAGCGGAAGACAGGGTTTTGCAATCACTTCTATGTGTCTATCAGGACCATAACTCTTAACCACTTGAGCTTTTGTCATCAAATTTTAAACAAAGCTTTATTATGAGAATATGAAGAGGACAAATTAATAATTTAAAAAAATATTAGTTAATTATTATGATTATTGTTGTTCTTCAACACTTTTTTGGCCTTTTTTTGCTCCATTTAAAAAAGAAATTCTCAGCGACTACTTGTCCGAATGACAAAATTTTCAGGGTAGGAGCGAACCAAAATTTTCAGGGTAGGAATTCAGTACGTTTTAATGATAATTATGATGTCATAGGTCATGTGGTATGGCAGCTATCTTGAATTAAACATTAAAAATTTAAACATTATATCTCTGAAACCGCTGATCGGAAAAAAAAAAATGAAACTGCACATCTCATTCTTCTCTCAATGCGGGTTACAGTGTTGTAAGGATACATCATCGGTGAAGTGGTAGACCAGCCAAAAATGTTTTAATTAAAATCCTTGTTTGCCATTACGATTCAGTGTGGATGTCCAGGCCATAACATTTTTACCAATTGAGCTTTTGTCATCAAATCTTCAACAAGCCTTTATTATGAGATTGTTAAGAACACGGATTAATAAAATGAATAATTTTTTTTAACTGTCATTTTTGTCAAGCTCAGTAAGAGTACAAAGTGGGCTTTGCATTTTCAGATGCCTTCTAGTTTAATGATGCTTTCAAATCAAACTTAATGTAGAGTCTTCGTCAACTACTCCAAAGTAGAAAAGCTAAAAAATGCACACAAAATGTGAATAAGTTAGATTAACAGAGAAACATCAGATGATTCACAGTTACATAAGTATTCAAACCCTTTGCCCAATTGACCCGAAATCACTTCAGGAGCAAATTATTAGTTAAAAAGTTAAACAAAATTAATGTAACAGGTGTCACCTGTCTGTAATCAGTGGTTTAACTTAAAAAAATTAAGCTCCCCTACTTATATAAGGATTTTAAAGGTGAAACACCTGGTCAACCAACAGGGCAAACATGAAGACGAAGGAGCTTTCCAAATAAATCAGACATAAAGTGGTGGAGAAGCACCGTTTAGGAGAGGGTTCAGAGAGGATTTCAAAGTCACTCATTATCCCTTTAAGTTTGGTGAAATCCATCATTGAAGGGGAAACCAAACACTCAAATCATTTTGATGCCAACTATCGCTTGATATTCTACAAAATAGATATGATGGGTTTTTTTTCCGATTTAAAAAGTAGGTAATTTTGCGATTAAAAGTGGAAATCTTTACACTTCGCTGAGACATCACACCTTAAGGTCAACCACCAGATTTATAATATGGAATAGGCAAAGCCTAAAAGCGAATGTAGAATTCTTCTTACATTCGCTTCTGACTTTACATAAAACTTGTTCACAACTGTATACTTGCCAACTATACCGTGGTACATGTAAGCGCCGCACAGCTGATGATTTTGACGCAATTTCCGGTTACTTCGGCCTGGATTGGGGATCAGCGATCAAATAATGTAAATCACGATTAAAAAATATTTTTTGGTGATGCGGGAGATATCTTTATTAAAATTAACTTTGGGAAAAAATAATTGAATAAATAAATAAATAAACGATCACTTCTGGTCAAGAATAAAAGAAATTTAAAGTTCCGGAAAGAGTTTCAAAATCACTCCCGGTAATGTTAAATACAAAATAAACACTTCCTGTCATGAAAAAAAATCACTTTCGGAAGTATAAAATTAACTTTGGGAAAAAAAATAATTGAATAAATAAATAAACACTTCCGGTCATGATCTCCCGGCATGCATCATTCCCCATGACAAAAACCGGAAACAAAAAAAAACAGAAGCAAAAAAAAAAAACGGAAGCAAAATGGTCATAGCCAGCGACACGGATTCACAATTGCCAGGGTATTGTGTTGTTTTTGTTGTTTCCTATTCTCTCATGTGCACGCGTTAAGTAATATTCACAAGATAGAAATAAAACCCAATCGTGTTTATACACCGCACAGCGTTTAACAACAACCGGAAGCAAAAGGTCATAGCGAACGACACGGATTCCAAATAGCAGGGGTATTGTGTTGTTGTTGTTGTTTCCTATTCTCTCACGTGCACGCGTTAAGTATGAAGCTCACTGCGTTCGCTATTATCTACAGGTTACATAGCAGTATGATTTACCTCACATGGCGAATAATTTTCGATTTTCCACAAATATGCTTCGTTGATGTATCCTTGGTGGTTGAAGTAATCCAACCAAGATTGTTTCATGCTCCACCAATGGCTTTACACAAAAGAGGTCAACGATTGACCGTATCCTTGCTCTTCGGGTCCTCACCGAACGCAGACGAGAGTTTCGGCAAGGGCTGCTTGCAGCCTATGTTGATCTCTGTAAAGCGTTCGATTCAGTGAATCGGGATGCCCTCTGGAGGATTCTTGGTCTTTGTGGGGTACCACCAAAACTGATTGATCTGATGTCTGAACTCCACTCTAGTACTGAGAGTGCTGTGAAATGTGGTGGTACCATCTCTGACTTATTTCCAGTTGTTACTGGAGTTTGTCAGGGGGTGTGTACTGGCCCCCACACTTTTCAGCACTTGTATGGACTGGATTCTAGGGAGGATGTCGGAGAGATCAAGCTGCGGTGCATCGTTTGGGAATGTCAAGATCTCAGACCTTGATTTCGCAGATGATGCAGTCATCTTTGCGGAGACTTTAGATTTCCTTTTGGGGGCCCTCGAGGTGCTGAATGAGGAGTCGGAGCCACTGGGATTACGGGTTTTTTGGGTCAAAACTAAGATCCAGGCTTTCAATGACATCTTGGATGCTGCTGTCCTGTCTGTGTCTGTTTGTGGTGAGGACGTTGAGATCGTGGAGAGATTCACTTACCATGGCAGTGATATTCATGTTTCTGCTGGCTGTGAGTCAGAGGTCAATAGACATCTGGGTTGGGCCTGGGGAGTCATGGATTCACTGGATCATGGGGTGTGGCGCTGCCGGTACCTGTGCAGGAGGATGAAAGTCCGAGTCTTCAGGTCCTTGGTGCTTCCAGTCTTGCTCTATGGATGCGAGACTTGGACTCTGACCAAGGATCTGAGATGGATACTTAATTCCTTTGGTACCAGGTCTCTTCAGAGAATCCTTGGCTATCGCTGGTCGGATTTTGTGTCCGAGTGGTTGCTGAGAGAGACTTGGATGAGATTTGTTACCTGCATAGTCCGTGAGTGTCAGTTGCGGCTGTATGGACATGTGGCTCGTTTTCCTGACGCTGATCCTGCTCACCAGATTCTCTCAGCGAGGGAGTCTCGTGAGTGGAGGAGGTCAATGGGCCGACCACGTGCCTCGTGGTTGCAGCAGGTTGACCAGCATCTCAAGGAGATGGGGATGGGCCTGGCATCTGCCTGGTGGGTGGCCAGACGGAGGCCCCTGAAGTACCGGTGGAAAGTGGACGCAGCGACGCGCTATTCTGGCACATGCTCCCATACCTGACCTGACCAATGTCCCAAATGACTTGAGTTTGCAAGAAATTGGAGGTTTGTCCTAAAATGATCACTTTTGTAATCGGAACATTTTACAGAGTGCTGGAAAGAAACAACAGAGATGGCGAGATATTTTGGTTATTTGCCATGACCAAGAGAGGATGCCATCCCCATGGTCAAGTGGAAGAAATAGCTGTCACTCAAAACTGTAAGACCATCTCTATCCAGCTACCAACACATGTACATGGGCGACCACACCCCCTCCACAATCCCTCACAACACCCACCACCGCACACACTCCCATTCACCACCCCCCCTCCACAATACCCAGCACAACCCTGCAGCCCTCTCCCCCGAGCACCACTTCCCCCTCCACTTGGGCAGGACATGGACACGGCACGGACACAGCACGGTTTTTAGACATTGTTTTTTTGACATCTTTACAAATTAATTCAAAATTAAAAGTTGAAATGTGTTGCATCAATAAGTATTCAACCCCTTTGCTATGACACTCCAAATTGAGCTCAAGTACATCCAATTTTCTTTGATCATCCTTGAGATGTCTCGACAACTTGATTGAAGTCCACCTGTGGCCAATTTAACTGATTGGACATGATTTAGACACAAATACACCTATATATATATATATATATATATATATATATATATATATATATATATATATATATATATATATATATATATATATATATATATATATATATATACACATACATACATAAGATCCCATGGTTGAGAGTGCATGTCAGAGCAGAAACTTCACCATTAAGTCCAAGGAACTGTCAGTAGATCTCCGAGATAGAATTGTGAGGAGGCATAGATCTGGGGAAAGGTACAAAATCTCTGGAGTGTTAAAAGTTCTCAAGAGCACAGTGAGCTCAATCATTAGGAAATGGAAAGAATATGCAACTACCCGGACTCTTCTTTGAGCTGGCCGTCTGACCAAACTGAGCAACCGGGCAAGAAGGATCTTGATCAGGGAGGTGACAAAGAACCCAATGACCATTGTGACAGAACTACAGAGTTCCTTGGCCAAGAAGGGAGAACCTGCCAGAAGGACAATAATTTCTGCAGCATTTCACAAATCTAGACTTTATGGGAGAGTAGCCAGACCGAAGCTCCTCCTGAGAAAAAGGCACATTACAGCATTCCTGGAGCTTGCAAAACCACACGTGAAAGACTGAGAGCACGAGGCAAAAGATTCTGTGCTCTGATGAGATGAAAACTGAACTCTTGGCCTGAATGTAAAGCGCTACATCTGGCGGAAACCGAGCACAGCTCATCACCCATCTAACACCATCCCTACCATAAAGCATGGTGGTGACAGCATCATGCTGTGGGGTTGCTTTTCAGTGGCAGGGATTGGCAGACTTGTCAGGATAGAGGGAACAATGAATGGAGCCAAATACAAGCAAATCCTTGAGGAGAACCTGCTTCAGAGTACAAAACACCTGAGACTGTGGCAATGATTTACATTCCAACAAGACAATGACCCCAAGCATACAGCCAAAGCAACACTGGAAAGGCTTCAGAACAAGAACGTGAAAGTCATTGAGTGGCCCAGCCAAAGCCCAGACTTGAATCCCATTGAGAATCTGTGGAAAGACTCTAATATTTCTGTTCACCGACACTCCCCATCCAACTTGACAAAGCTTGAGAAAACCTGCAAGGAAGAATGGGAGAGAATAACCAAATCAAGATGGACAAAGCTGATACGGACATACCCAAGAAAAATCGAAGCTCTAATTTCTGCCAAAGGCACTTCTAAAAAGTATTGACTCAGGGGGCTGAATACTTATGTAAATTATATATTTCTGCATTTCATTTTCAATAAATTTATAAAAATTACTAAAAAATATGTTTTCACTTTGCCATTAAGGGATATTTTGGTTAGATCGGTGACAAAAGTTTGAAAAATTTAATCCATTTTAAATTCAGGCTGTAACAACAAAATGTGAAAAAAGTCAAGGGGTATGAATACTTTCTGAACGCACTGTATGTGAGTGAGTTCTGTCTGTGTGTAGCCTATTCTTTGATTATTAAACAATTTCATCCCCCTGAGCCAATCACCCTGAAATCTGCTCCACAACATTATTGTAACATCCGGACTAGGTCAACATCGGAAATAAAAATAAAAATTAAATTCTTAATGAAATCGATGTTAAAACAAAAAAATAACACCTCTCTGGGCAATTGAGCATCTACGCCTCTCCTAATATTACTGCCGCCTGGAAATTATTCCACAAAAGCCTGCTGTTTTCTTATGTACAGATTTATCCCATCTTATCTGCAGTTATCATAACCCATCCTCACACTACTGGTACACAGAATCCTGTGGTGAGGCAGTTGCCTTAAAACAACTTGCCTTCTCTTACGGGAAGGCAAACCCAAACGAAGGCAACTTCAGATCAATTCACAAGGCCTGCAACAAGTGTGTGTCCACTCTCAAGAGAGCCAGAAAACAACATATGTCCAACCTCAAGAATGAATTTTCAAACATGCCTCCTTCCTCATGGACCTGGTGGTGCCTTGTCAAGTCTGTCTCTGGTATATGCACTCCCACACCCCCTCCCCCACATCCCTTCCCACACTGAAAATGGCACTACAGCTGAGTATGCTTGTGAGAAGGCCAAATGCCTCAATTCTGCGTTTGCTTCCAAATCTCATAATAGTGTAGTAGATCGTAGAAAAATCGTGCAAATTATGATACAAGCATCAAATTTGGTATTTCTGCTGTACAGGGCTTTCTGGTCAAATCTGCCCGATTGGCCATTTGAAAATCCAAATTTCGAAAAATTTGAAAAAAATAAAAAAAAAAAACTTCTAAAAAACTTCACAGCTGGCTGAAATTCTTGAAGCGCAAGTGAACAAACATCCCAGACAGAGAACCAAGGGGAGATGCAGTCATCATTGACGGCTCAGCACTTATCAATGCCCGACTTCCATGCACTTCAAAGATATTTGATGACTATGCTAAAGAAGACATCATCCCAAAGGTGGAATCCTATGATGCCAGGTACGAAAGGGTGGATGTAGTGTTTGATGTGTACAAGAAGTCAAGTCCGAGGCAAGGTCAAAAAGGGGGCAAGGAATCAGAAGAAGAGTGACAGGAACCAGTAAGACCCCAAGTAACTGGAATAGCTTTCTTCAAGATGACAGCAACAAGACTGAGCTGTTTCACTTCTTTGCGGAAAAGATGTGTGAAGCACAGACGACAAGCACAATCATTGTCACAAAAGGAGAGATGCCATTAGCAACACAAGGAAGTCACTGGATGCTGTGTCTCCATGTTGTCACGAAGAAGCTGACATTCGAATATTTGTACACGCCAGGGATGCAACGACGGATGGTAGCAAGTTCTTTATCATTAAGGCTCATGACACGGACATACTAGTCATAGCAATATCTATCTGTACTGCCATCGTTACAGGAACTAGGTCTTGAGAACATGTGGATTGCCTTTGGCCAAGGAGCCAAGGCACGATGGATTCCAGTCCATGAGGTAGTTTCTGCAATAGGGCCTGAGAAAGCTAGAGGGATCCCATACTTCCATGCGTTCACTGGATGTGACGTCGTGTCTGCCTTCTGCGGTAAAGGGAAGAAAACTGCATGGCAGACTTGGAATGTCTTTGATGATGTTTCTGAAACATTCACCAATCTCAGCTAGCATCCAACATTGATTCGTGATCTTGACTTTTTGGAAAAAAAAAAAAATTTTCAAAATTTGGATTTTCAAATGGCCGATCAGGCAGATTTGATTAGAATCCCCTGGAGAACAAATGTGCCAAATTTGATGCTTGTATCATCATTTGCACGATTCCTCTCAAAAATTGCTGTTATCTGCCCCACTATAAACCCAACACCCTGCTCCCTGTATCTAACCTACTCTCTCATACCCCATTGTTCCTGGACACTGTGTCTTTCTCAACTGAGAAGTTGAATAAGTTTCTGGCAACCCTAAACTAAGATTATGCTACAGCCACAGATGGCCTCACTGCATGTGTTCAAAAAGCTGCTTTGCCACCCATGCTCATCCACTTACACTCTGTTCTTCACCCTATCCTTTTCACTCTGTCAACATCACTGGAATACACAATGTCACAATACACAAACATGGTGCAAAACAAATCCTCTTAACTACAGGCCCATTAACTTACTTCCACTTATGAGCAAGATAATCCATCATCAGGTAAAAATGTTCACATAAAATCCTTCCATTTCTCCAAAAGCCTCCATCAGTTGGAAATACAGACCCGGTCGCTCCACCATGGACATGCTGCTTGCACTCTCTCAACAATGGATGTAAGCCCTCAATCTCAAGACATGAGATCAGGGTCATCTCTTTGGACACATCTTGAGCATGTGACACAGCATGGCCTTGTTCTCCAAACTCTCTGCTGATGGCATTCAAAGCCACCCCCTCTCGTGGCTTAATGACTTCATCCCTATCGTAGTCAGCGTGTGGATCATAACAACATCCTTTCACTTCCTCTACTTGTGGAGAATGGACCACCCCAAGGCAATGTCTTGAGCCCAGGCTGTCTTCAACGTCATCAACGATATCTATTATTCTCAGGAAAACCCTGCTCATCTCTTAACTGATGACTCCAACCTATGCCATATCATTTCTCATCCTTCAGATAGGTAGACAGCAGTCTCTTCCCTCTCTGCAGACCTAGATACAACCAAGAGTTGGTGCAACAATTTGAATATGTCCTACAACCCTGACAAATCCCACACTCTCACTCTTTCTCTGTCTGTCTGAAAAGGCCATCTAGCAAACCCTCCCAATCTCTATCCTCAACACACCTCTTCTAAAAGTTCAATCACTCAAACTTTTGAGCCTCACTATCATCCATGATTTTTCTTGGGTAACCCACATATCGAAGTTGGCCTCCAAAGCCAGCTGATAAATGGGCATCATCCTCCATCATGCAAGGTCTTCCATTGGCAAATATGAACTTTTATCAACTTACAAGACCTTCATCCACTACACAGGTCTTACCTACCTAAAACTTTGCAACAAATTACCTCCAACACATCAATAAACTTTACAGTGGCAGTTTGTCAATATACAGTGTGTGTGTGTGTGTGTGTGTGTGTGTGTGTGTGTGTGTGTGTGTGTGTGTGTGTGTGTGTGTGTGTGTGTGTGTGTGTGTTTGTGTGTGTTTGTGTGTGTGTGTGTGTGTGTGTGTGTGTGTGTGTGTGTGTGTGTGTGTGTGTGTGTGTCTCCGAGTGGGTGTGAAAGCAAGTGAATATAAGAGTGAGGAATACTGCCCTCCTCTTTGTGATGGTGCCCCTGCCTCGTATCTTGCACTTTTTCATGCTATGGAAACCAAGGCCCTCACAATCATTGGATTCTTCCACGATGAATCAACGTTGTGGACTGTTACTCTCACATCACAGACAAGTTAGTGGCCTCTGTTTTCGACTACCTCCGTTTTGGTCTTGTACCCTCTGCCCTTTCCTTGCTCTCCTCCTCCCAACCCCCTCACCAACCACTTTTCTGCAAGGTGCACACAGTCTGTAAGTAACCCACTTCTGGTAAACCTCCCAAATTCTAGGCTCATTGCTCACCTACACTTATTTGTTACTCTTTTCTCTCACCTGCAGAACCAACTTTATCAGCCTGTTCAATCCCATTCTTCCCACCAAGGATTCAAGACACCTACCTATTCACCAACCCCAGGCAACAATAACATTCCTTCCCTGTAGTATACGAGTACAACTCTCATATACTATAGTTCTCACAATCTCACTGTATAATTTTTGCCTGGGATACACCTGAGGTCATCCCTTCATCCATACCCCTGATGTTCTCCACAATCATTAGCTCTCCCCAAGCATACCCAATTCCTTTCCAGGTTATTGTGTTTTTCCGCTCTTCCTCATCCTCTTTCTGTTTTTTGTTCCATTTCTGTTTCATCCCCACATTTCCCTTCCTCTCTTTTATATATTTTAAATCTTTTGTATACCTTGTCGAGGCTCGTATGAGACCAAACACACAACGTACAGCAAGGGGGGCATGAGACAAGAGGGGCAGGGGTGGGAAGGACAAAACAGTGGGGAACAGAGACATTAGATCTGTGGTAGGGAGAGGGATGGGGTGGGGAACATGGGGAATACAATATGGACATTACAGGGACTTTCAGGAAGGAAAGCAGGGAATTTGAAGGAGGTGGGCTTGGGTGGGATAATGGGGGGAGAAAAGATCGAGGATTTGGACGGGGGACAATAAGAGGTGGTGGGGAATAGCTGTTTTGAAGGCCTGGAGGGAAGAATGGGATTGAACAGAGTGAGGGAGATTATTCCAAAGGCGGAAAAAAGAGAGGAATGAAAGAGTGAAGGTGAGCAATGATTCGTGATTTTGGTAGTTTTACCAGAGGGGGTTGTTGGCGGACATTGAGCGCCTTGTGGAAATATAGTGGGACAAATCGCAGACACAGCAGGGGGGGGGCGAGACCGGAGAGGAGACGGTAGAAGACAGAAAGACCACTGACCTGCCTGTGGTGAGAGAGTGAGAGGCCCAAAGACAGCCTCATCGCGGGAGATACTAATGATCCAAAATGCCTTGGTTTCCACAGCGTGAAGCGGAGAAAGGTGGGAGGCAGGAGCACCAGCCCAGAGGGGAGAGCAGTTCTCCATCAGGCTGTGGACGAAAGCTTTGTATGTGGTCAAGAGCTCAGGTGGGCTGAGGAAGGACTTTGCACGATGGAGGATTCCCAGTCAGCGACTGGCTTTGGAGGCCAGGTTGGAAATGTGGCTTTCCCACGAACGATCATGGTAGATAGTGAGACCCAGAAGCTTGAATGATAGGACTTCTTCCAATGGAGGTGAGAGGGCAGTGGAAGGAGGCAGCTTTGTGGATGTGAGGGGGGGGAACTTTGAGAAGGGTGAGTGAGGGGGGGGTGAATGGTGGGAGTAAGATGAGTGGGGAGAGTTGAGGGAGAAAGGTGAGGGGGGAGTTTTTAAGAAAGATGAGAGGGAGGCTTGGAGGGAGAAGATTGTGACGGTTACTTTGAGAAAGAGAGGTGAGAGGGGTGAGTTGGCACTGAAGTTGGAAAAAAGGAATGGTTGATAGAAAGCGAACATTCATTGCAAAGTGGGTTTTTAAAAAAATTTTAGTTCAGAAATGCGATTAAACACATTTATTGATGGATGCAATAAAGGCAAATTAAGAGAATAGAGAGAAGAAACACAAACATTTGGATTTTTTAGGTAAGGTATGAAGGAAAGGTCGAATTGAGAGTAGTCTGTGGAAATAGAAGAGGAGTAGTGCATTATGATACAGTAATGAGAACCACACGTGTGAAAGAGGAAGATGAAGCATTGTAAGAGATCGTTTTATTATTTTTTTATTATTACTATTATTATGATTATTTGAGAGTTTTCATCAGATTAGGTAATGGAAAGGTTGTAGAAAAAATTGTGAGGTAAATGGTGAATTTGGATCGGTAAACGCAAAGGGTGGAAACAGATCACGTGGTTACGGGAGAAGCACGTGGCTATGGGAGGTGTATAGTCAAAAATGAATTTATTTACTTTAAATAAAGATTGCGTAACATTCGGAAAAGGGAAGGTTGAAGTAAAATCGTGGAGGTGCATGGTGAATTAGGAACTGTAAACACAGAGTGAAGCTGCTGGGTCGTTGAAACGTATCAGGAAGAGGGTGGAGAGAGACACGTGGTTACAGGAGGTGTATAGATTGAAAGGATACAAGGAAAATTATTAATTTTTGATGTATTTTTGAAGAATAGGTAAGATTGAAGTTGGAAAAAATATTTTGTTTGACTTCTTCAAGCTCAAACTTCTTGCTATGTTTGAGCTTGTATCCAAGTTGCTCACCCCATGTGTCCTCCCCCTTCTCCTCCACATTCTTCCTCCAACTTTCACTCTATTATGTCCCTCTATCCTGCTATTGGTGTTTTCCTCCTCTTTTCACTAGGTTCTCCTTGTGCTGTTATGTTCTTGTCTGTTCTGTGTTCTAGCTCTTCCACGTGACTCAAATTTGGATAAAAAAAAAAACAAACAAAAGTGCCATGGAATGAGACGATCAGCTTAAATTTCATTGGATGGACATGAGGAACAACCTGAATCACCAAAATAAGCAGATGGGGAGATTAAATCACAGTTTGGGTTGCAGCACCACCACTTTGGTTAACGAGCATTCCAAGATTAATGTTTGTCATTACAGCACCACCCTCAATAAATACATGACACTATATCAAGTGGACACTGTCCCAAGCACCATTCCCCAACGAAGCTACACACCAGACAAGCCAATGAGAACTAAGTAACAAGGAGAGCATTTTATTGTGAGGGATGCAAAGTCGAGGGTTATGGAAGAGCTTGCTAGGCCATTTACGAGGTGCTGCACATAGTTGGATGATACAACTCACCAAAGCAGTAGGATCCACAGTGGCAGTCAGATGGATGTACACATTGCCTGAGAGCAAATGCCGAGCAGATGAAACCAAAGCATGAGCGAGAAAATGTTATTCCTATATATGGTGTATTCAATAATATAATACTTCAGAGAGCGGGAAGAATTGCACTTAAATGTGTCTGCATCGATTGTGTGAGGTGTCTTTTCTTACCGACGATACGTGGCTTGTTCTCCCCATTGGTGGCGAGTCTCTCTGGGTGAGTATCATGGTAAGAATTCAGATACAGGCGGCTGGCATATATTGCTGACCTGAAGGTTTAGAGGAAGCCGTATTGCTAATATAACTACTATACATTGGGTAAAAGACAAAATTGTTTCATGAACATGAGGAAGGAGTTGACAATGGTAAACAAACAGATACGATAGAGCATCAAGGTTTAACCAGTCGCAGATTCTCGTTCCCATGAGCATCACCAGATTCAGGTGAGGAAGTTGGGTGAATGCAAGGCTGCCAAAGCATTGTGCACAAAAATAAGTAAACATGAGAAACGACAATGAACACATTGAAAGAAAGGTATAATCTTACAGGTCAGCATGTTTATTGTTCCCCATTTGTACCCACAGCTTTGCTTCCTGTTTTTGGCTGTTACGTCCTGATCCGTTCAATGTGCGAGCTCAGCTTTTCCACAAGCCTCGACTATGTGTACAAAATAACATGCAACTGGTTTCTTTTATTTTGGAATGATCCATTTGAATTTCTTGCTTGATTACAGAGCTATACACCCCTTCATCGCCGCACTTACCCCGCAGACTTGATTTGGCTCCAGAAGCCGTTGGTCTCGTGCGCGTAGAGCCGGCCATGACCGGCCAGTGCAGCAAACACGTCCCTCTCGAGGTGGATCACCTCTGCACGCTGCCACCCGCCATTCCCTGTGCCATTTTGGTCATCCGATGAACTGAAAGCCGAAACCATGCAAATTGGATGTAAACAGGGAGATGGAAGGTGAGAAAGGAAGGCAAAGGGGGACCGACGTTTATAATACCTGAAGCATCGAAGAAGTTTCATAAGCAAAACAATCGATGTCACAATCTTGCATTATTTACAAGCCTAAAACTGGATCAATTTACCACTCTGCGCCACCTTCTACTATCAACACATGACAGATAAGGACACTGCACCGTCAAAGTGGCTGCAGGTTCACTGTGACTAACATCTCAATACCATTGCAGGAATCCAGGATTGATATGAACGAATGCAAACGTGCCACAAATGCACACAAAGTTGATAGCAAAGACAAAAAATAGATAGTGCGAACAGAAGTCAAGCAGAGTCACACAAGGTATTAACGACAACGAAATGGCAGTGACTGCATTATACCATCTGGCAGGTTAGCGAAGTGTAACAAAATAAATAAATAAATAAATGAATAAATAAAACCACATGGTTGTGCATGAGCAGAAGCAAAGTGCTATTTGGGTGTTAGAAACTGCGCCGTGACTCACGAACTTACCCAACAAAGCCCGAGCTAAGTTCATCACAAAGTGGGAGTGGAAGGGGAGAAGGGGTGGGTTAAGGAAGGGTCAAAAAACAAGGATGACTGGGATGGCCATGATGAGAAAACAACATATTGAAGAACACAAAAGATGATTATAAAGCATGTCAACAACAACAACAACAACAACAAAGCGTCACAAAGCAAAATCGACTTTGGACTCAAGACAAAAACCAAGAATATTAAATGTGGAGAAAGAAACACAAGGGAGGGGACAGCAACGTGAGGGAGGGGACAGCAATGCGAGGGAGGGGACAGAAACGCGAGGGAGAGGACAGAAACACGAGGGAGAGGACAGAAACACGAGGGAGAGGACAGAAACACGAGGGAGAGGACAGAAACACGAGGGAGAGGACAGAAACACGAGGGAGAGGACAGAAACACGAGGGAGAGGACAGAAACACGAGAGAGAAGCAGAAACATGACACACGTCAGAGGCACAGAAAGGGGATTTGAATCAGCCACAGGCCAAGAACAAAACTAAACAAAAATAAAAATGGTGAGCGACACAGGCAGGCATTACATGTGGCCCACCTGAGTAGCTCTTGCTGGTTGTTGTGGAATACTGTGGCAATGTCCTCAAAAATTTTGGGTGTGAACAGGTACACACCACAGTTGATGAGTTCACTCACAAATGTGCTTGGTTTCTCCACGTAATGTAGAACCTGCAGAAAGAAAATGTATGTCACAATTATTACATCAGGTACGAAGATCGACATTGTCTCAGGTGCAGAGTACGGCAATCCTTCACTTTGAGCACTTCCGCATTCGTACTTTAAATATGAATGAGTTCCAGAAATTTGAAAGATCATCATACAATTTTTATTGAACAGAACACTGGTGCTGCCAAAGCAGTTTCTCAGAAAGGGTTATGCTGGGTGGTTTGCCATTGCCTCAACAGCATTGTATTGTTTGTCCATGCTCTATCCTATTAAAAGCTGAACATCAAACAAGAAAAGCACGTACCATTTTTAAAGTCTTGGGGTTTGAATCACCGACCTCCCAGACTCAGAGTGGATGCTCTAACCATTACACCACCGAGTCTGGTTCATCACCCAAAAGACTTTCTCAAATGACCACAACAAACTCCCTTTCATTATCACCACTACTGGATACGTGGATGAAATTCCTTACCCAATGCCAATACATTCCAAAGCTACTGCCCGTTCACTCACTTCCTTTGAATGTGCATTTGCCACAATGCAACCGTAGTTCAAAGACTGTTTGCGATTTGCCTGCGGGAGAAGAGAAGAGGTGACACACGTGGCATGACGGGATTAGGTAATACAATGGGGGCAATGACCCTGTGCCCCACCAACTACAAGAGATGCAAGCCCAATCCCTCAACACGCACATTGGTGCACAAGATGGAGAATGTGTCTGGAGGGCGGTTTTCGGCAGCCTTCAGCATTTCCACGAGAGGAAAGTCTGCACAAACATCTCCATTGAGCACAAAGAACCATTTTGGGTTCCCAGCCATTATCTGATCCCGGAAATGGTACAGGCCGCCTCCCGTGCCAAGTCCGCTGTACTCCTGCAGGTATCTGCAACCAGGTATTAGAACTCCTACTCCATCATGAATCAATGCCACAAACTTTGGCATGTCATCAGAATGGTATTCATGCCGAGTTAGTTTACTTGGCATAGATATCATAAAGTTCAATTTGGATGACGCATGCCACAGAACCTTTTATCATGAACGTGGTACTGACCGTACTGAGATCCGGAACTGCTGTTGTGCATTTGAGACAAACTGATTTAAGACATCGCTGGGCTGGAAGAAACCTATTAGGAGGATCTCCTTCATCTCTGGAACCTTGTCAAATAAAACAACAAAGACACTCTTTCAGAAATTGTATCAAATGAGAATCAATTTCATTGATGATCAAAAAACTGGCAATTGGTACATGTTGACGATATGAACAATGAGGGGAGTTCACACCTTGCTGCAAGCCTCAATGTGATGCTGTATGATGGGAAACCCAGCCACAGGAAACAAAGGCTTTGGCAAGTCCAGAGAGAGGGGTCGAAAGCGTGTTCCTGTATGCAAAGCAAGTAGCAGTGTCAAACCGGAAAAACAAAACACGATGATGATCATGTCCCCAACATGATATACTCACAATGTACTGCACGCATCTTTGCCCTCATGTTCACTTTCACAATATTACAACTACTATCATCCCTCAACAATCCTCATGCTCACTTTCATTACATTATTATAAATCCCTCACCATCCTCATGCTTACCTTTCACAAAATTAATATTTCAATCCCTTATCTCCTCATTTTCACTTTACAAATATTTCAATCCATGACCGTCACACTCACTTTAATTACGCAACAATTACAATCTTACTTCAGATAAATATCACAATCCCTCACCCCTTCTTGTCAGGTAAAGACAGATCATATCAGATCTGTGATTTGCTACAGGTGCCTTGTAAACCTGTGCTAACTTGTTTCATGATTGGGTTGTCGGCGACTCAACCATCACCCCCAACAGGTTTCCAGGGGAGAAGGGTATACGGATATAGACACACAGCAGGATTAAAAACAAAACCTGTCAAAGGGTGGAGCTCCTTGTGAGCCAATGGCCATCCATATCTGGTGCTCAACCAAACTGCATCTGCGGACGTCCTCCTGCAGTGGGTAACGTTTTTATAGGAGGTTGGTGGCAGGATATGCACTGCAGCCAACGTAAAACACTTCATTCCACAAAACACACAAAAAACTCAAAGAAAACTGAAAACCCACTCCGTGGGAGTACCTCCAGGGCAGCTCACCGGATGACGAGATTGGGGCAAAGCCTTCTGAACCCCTACCCTGATGATAGGAGGAAAAACACAGGGTAACCTTCCTGGGTTGGATTGCGGTAGTGTATGTAGGAATGGTACTGAGGTGTCATCCACCAGACGGCGGTCTCCTTGGGTTAACCTGGAGCGGTCCCTTTGGATAGGTGCCTGGAATGTCCTATCCCAAAGAGAAGATGATCACCTGTCTATGCTATCATCTGAGCTCCAGCGTTTGGACATTGCAGCACTCTTAGGTTCGGAGACCGGATAGTGGCGAGATAAAGTGGGTGGTTACACCTACGACTGGTCTGGTCGCTTTGATGGTTAGAATGTCCATGGGGTTGCTGTGGCTGTGTCCAATAAGCTGACTCCAATGATAATTGAGGTAACACCGATCAACGAGCATATCATGTGACTGAGGATTCGTCACTCCTTGTGCGTCATTTCCATGGTCTCTTTATATGCTCCGACTGAGGAGAGTGATCACACTGTTAAGGACGCATTCCATGCCATGCTCAAGTCCGTGGTTGATCAATGCCCCTGACGAGATACTCTTCTAGTCTTGGGGGATTTCAATGCATCAACTGTCACTGATAGGGATGGCTATGAGGCATGTGTGGTTCCCCATAGTTCTGGAAATGTGAACCAGAATAGCACCAAGTTCCTGGACTTTGCAAGTAGTCGTTGACTTGGGTGGCTGGTTCATGACTTCAGCACCCACAGTCTCATCACTGGACTTGGTATTACAACGCTAGTGATGTGGAAAAGGAGATTGACCATGTGCTCGTTGATGGTCGCTGGAGGATGATTCAGAACTGCAGGGTCTACCAGAGTGCCCAGTTCCTCAATACTGACAACAGGCTTGTTGTAGCATATCTGAAGTTGCAGCTTAAATCCAAGAGAATGGGACCATCCCAGTCTAGGCTGGATGTTGACAAGCTCAGGGATAAGTAAGAGGGTAGCTGAGGAGTTTGCGAACAGACTGAGTGGGGATTTTGGGGGGTTTGGTGCTGTGCGGAATCCTGAAGAGTTCTGGAGTGCCTTGAAGACTACCATCCTTGATGTTGCCGGCAGATGTCTTGGAACCCACCATCAGGCGAAGAGGAATTTTGTCTCCCAAGGGACACTGAATACTGAATACCATTGAGCAGTTACAGGGTGAGACTTAATGGCAGAGCTGAGCTGTTCAGGGAGCTGAGACGCAAAACTGTACGTGCACTGAGGGCGGAATAGGAGGCCGATGTGCGTGGAATCTGTGAAGGGGTAGAACATCACCTGTGGATGAGTGATTCTCGTCCTGCTTACAAAGGAATTCATGCATTGCTTTCCTCAAAGCCCGCCCCTCGTTGTCTTGTAATTAGAGCGAGGTGGTGGGCTCTTGACAGAGGAATCTAAAGTGAAGGCTCGCTGGGCTGGTTACTTTGAGCGGCTGCACCAGGCTGATCCACCGGGTATTGACCTGGATGTCATGGAAAAACCCTCCAATCAACTGTGAACTACCTTCATTTGTGGAAATACAGACTGCAGTGAACCAATTGGAAGGTGGTAAAGCCCTGGGGATCTGTGACATCCATGCTGAACTTCTCAAGGTTGGTTGAAATGCTGTACTCATATCATTGCATGCAGTTCTGTGCTTTGTTTGGAGCACAGGCATCATCCCAACTGACTGGAAGAGAAGCCTCGTTGGTCCTCCATGGAAAGGGAATGGTGATCACCAGGAATGCAACAACGACTGAGGGGAGAAGCTGCTCTCAGTGGCGGGCAAGGACGTTGCTCAGATAATTCATCAAAGGGTTCGCCACCATCTGCATGAGCACCAGCACTCGGAGCAATCAGGCTTTCCACCAAAGAGGTCCACGATTGACCGTATCCTTGCTCTCCAGGTCCTCACCGAAACTAGATGAGAGTTTCAGCAGATGCTGCTCACAGCCTACATTGACTTCTGCAAAGCATTTGATTCAGTGAATCAGGATGCCCTCAGCAGGATTCCTGGTCTTTGCAGGGTGCCAACAAAGTTGATCAATCTGATTTCTGAACGCTATGAGGTGTGGTGGTTCCATCTCAGACTTATTTCCAGCTGTTACTGGAGTTTGTCAGGGGTGTGTATAGGCCCCAACACTCAAAGCTTTCATGGACTGGATTCTGGAGACGATGTCCGAGATCAAGCTCCGATGCAATGCTTGGGAATGTCAAGATCTCTGACCTTGATTTCACAGATTATGCAGTCATCCTTGCAGAGATGCTGGATATCCTTGAAGAGCCCTTAAGGTGCTGAATGAGGAATGAGGGCCACTGGGATAATGGGCTTTCTGGGTCAAAACGAAGATCCAGGCTTTCAACAACATCTTGGATGCTACCATCTTGTCTGTACCTGTTTGTGGGAAGGATGTTGACGTCACAGAGAGATTCACTTACCTAGGCAGTGATATTCATATCTCCGCATGTTGTGATCCAGAGGTTAATAGAAGTCTGGGTCGGGCCTGGGGAGTCATGGATTCACTGGATCATGGGGTGTGGTGCTGTTGGTACCTGTGCCGGAGTCTGAACATCTGAGTCTTCAAGTCCTTGGTGCTTCCAGTCTCAATCTACGGATGTTAGACTTGGACTCTGACCAAGGATCTGAAATGAAGACTCAACTCCATCAGTGCCAGGTCTCTTCAGAGAATCCTTGGCAATCGCTGGTCAGAAAGTGTGTCCAACGAGCGGTTGCTGAGATTCAAATGAGATTTTTTTTACCCGCATATTCCATGAGCGTCAGCTGCAGCTGTATGGACATGTGGCTCGATTTCCTGATGCTGATCCTGCTCACCAGATTCTTTCAGCAAGGGAGCCTCGTGAGTGGAGGAGGCCAATGTGATGACAACTTGCCTCGTAGTTGCAGCAGGTTGATCAGAATCTAAAGGAGATGGGGATGGGCCAGGCATCTGCCTGGGGGATGGCCAGACGGAGATCCATGGAGGACTAATTGAAAGTGGAAGCAGCGACGCACTGCTCCGGCGCATGCTCCCATACCTAACCTCTCCCTCATGTTTACTTACTTCAGATAAACATAACAATCCCTCAACCCTCATACTTACTTTTGACAAACATTACAACCCCTCAACCCTCATACTTACTTTAGATAAACATTACAATCCATCAACCCTCATACTTACTTACGTTAGAGAAACATTACAATCCCTCAAACCTCATACTAACTTAAGATAAACATTACAATCCCTCATAACTCATACTCACTTTGGATAAACATTACAATCCCTCAACACTCATACTTACTTTGGATAAACATTACAATCCCTCAACACTCATACATAATTTGGATAAACATTACAATCCCTCAACACTCATACTTCAGAGAGACATTACAATCCCTCAACCCTCATACTTACTTTAGATAAACATTACAATCCCTCAATCCTCATAAATACTTCAGATAAACATTACAATCCCTCAACCCTCATACTTACTTTGGATAAACATTACAATCTCTCAACACTCATACTAACTTTAGATAAACATTACAATCCCTCAACCCTCATACTTACTTTAGATAAACATTACAATCCCTCAATCCTCATAATTACTTTGGATAAACATTACAATCTCTCAACACTCATACTAACTTTAGATAAACATTACAATCCCTCAACCCTCATACTTACTTTGGATAAACATTACAATCCCTCAACACTCATACTTACTTTGGATAAACATTACAATCTCTCAACACTCATACTAACTTTAGATAAACATTACAATCCCTCAACCCTCATACTTACTTTGGATAAACATTACAATCCCTCAACACTCATACTAACTTTAGATAAACATTACAATCCATCAACCCTCATACTTACTTTGGATAAACATTACAATCTCTCAACACTCATACTAACTTTAGATAAACATTACAATCCCTCAACCCTCATACTTACTCTGGATAAACATTACAATCCCTCAACACTCATACTAACTTCAGATAAACATTACAATCCCTCAACCCTCATACATACTTTGGATAAACATTACAATCTCTCAACACTCATACTAACTTTAGATAAACATTACAATCCCTCAACCCTCATACTTACTTTGGATAAACATTACAATCCCTCAACACTCATACTAACTTTAGATAAACATTACAATCCATCAACCCTCATACTTCAGAGAGACATTACAATCCCTCAACCCTCATACTTACTTTCGATAAACATTACAATCCCATAACCCTC
Source organism: Eptatretus burgeri (assembly GCF_056783735.1). NCBI lineage: Eukaryota > Metazoa > Chordata > Myxini > Myxiniformes > Myxinidae > Eptatretus > Eptatretus burgeri. The sequence continues at coordinate 113,795,815 of NC_140964.1, forward strand.
ATACTAACTTTAGATAAACATTGCAATCCATCAACCCTCATATTTAATTACTTTATATAAACATTACAATCCCACAACCCTCATATTTAATTACTATATATAAACATTACAATCTCTCAACCCTCATATTTACTTTAGATAAACATTACAATCCCACAACCCTCATATTGAATTACTTTATATAAACATTACAATCCCACAACCCTCATACTAACTTTGGATAAACATTACAATCCGTCAACCGTCATACTTAATAACTTTATATAAACATTACAATCTCTCAACTCTCATATTTACTTTAGATAAACATTACAATCCCACAACCCTCATATTTAATTACATTATATAAACATTACAATCCCACAACCCTCATACGAACTTTAGATAAACATTACAATCCGTCAACCCTCATACTTAATTACTTTATATAAACATTACAATCCCATAACCGTCATACTAACTTTATATAAACATTACAATCCCACAACCCTCATACTTAATAACTTTATATAAACATTACAATCCCACAACCCTCATACTTAATTACTTTATATAAACATTACAATCCCTCAACCCTCATATTTACTTTATATAAACATTACAATCCCTCAACCCTCATATTTACTTTAGATAAACATTACAATCCCACAACCCTCATACTTAATTACTTTATATAAACATTACAATCCCATAACCCTCATACTAACTTTATATAAACATTACAATCCCACAACCCTCATACTTAATTACTTTATATAAACATTACAATCCCACAACCCTCATACTTAATTACTTTATATAAACATTACAATCCCTCAACCCTCATATTTACTTTATATAAACATTACAATCCCTCAACCCTCATATTTACTTTATATAAACATTACAATCCCACAACCCTCAAACTTAATTACTTTAGATAAACATTACAATCCCACAACCCTCATATTTACTTTATATAAACATTACAATCCCTCAACCTTCATGTTTACTTTAGATAAACATTACAATCCCACAACCCTCATACTTAATTACTTTAGATAAACATTACAATCCCACAACCCTCATACTTAATTACTTTATATAAACATTACAATCCCTCAACCCTCATATTTACTTTATATAAACATTACAATCCCTCAACCCTCATATTTACTTTATATAAACATTACAATCCCACAACCCTCAAACTTAATTACTTTAGATAAACATTACAATCCCACAACCCTCATATTTACTTTATATAAACATTACAATCCCTCAACGCTCATATTTACTTTAGATAAACATTACAATCCCACAACCCTCATACTTAATTACTTTATATAAACATTACAATCCCACAACCCTCATACTTAATTACTTTATATAAACATTACAATCCCTCAACCCTCATATTTACTTTATGTAAACATTACAATCCCACAACCTTCATGTTTACTTTAGATAAACATTACAATCCCACAACCCTCATACTTAATTACTTTATATAAACATTACAATCCCACAACCCTCATACTTAATTACTTTAGATAAACATTACAATCCCACAACCCTCATACTTAATTACTATATATAAACATTACAATCTCTCAACCCTCATATTTACTTGAGATAAACATTACAATCCCACAACCCTCATATTGAATTACTTTATATAAACATTACAATCCCACAACCCTCATACTAACTTTAGATAAACATTACAATCCCTCAACCCTCATACTTACTTTGGATAAACATTACAATCCCTCAACACTCATACTAACTTCAGATAAACATTACAATCCCTCAACCCTCATACATACTTTGGATAAACATTACAATCTCTCAACACTCATACTAACTTTAGATAAACATTACAATCCCTCAACCCTCATACTTACTTTGGATAAACATTACAATCCCTCAACACTCATACTAACTTCAGATAAACATTACAATCCCTCAACCCTCATACATACTTTGGATAAACATTACAATCTCTCAACACTCATACTAACTTTAGATAAACATTACAATCCCTCAACCCTCATACTTACTTTGGATAAACATTACAATCCCTCAACACTCATACTAACTTTAGATAAACATTACAATCCATCAACCCTCATACTTCAGAGAGACATTACAATCCCTCAACCCTCATACTTACTTTCGATAAACATTACAATCCCATAACCCTCATACTAACTTTAGATAAACATTGCAATCCATCAACCCTCATACTTAATTACTTTATATAAACATTACAATCCCACAACCCTCATACTTAATTACTATATATAAACATTACAATCTCTCAACCCTCATATTTACTTTAGATAAACATTACAATCCCACAACCCTCATATTGAATTACTTTATATAAACATTACAATCCCACAACCCTCATATTTAATTACTTTATATAAACATTACAATCCCACAACCCTCATACTAACTTTAGATAAACATTACAATCCGTCAACCCTCATACTTAATTACTTTATATAAACATTACAATCCCATAACCCTCATACTAACTTTATATAAACATTACAATCCCACAACCCTCATACTTAATTACTTTATATAAACATTACAATCCCACAACCCTCATACTTAATTACTTTATATAAACATTACAATCCCTCAACCCTCATATTTACTTTATATAAACATTACAATCCCTCAACCCTCATATTTACTTTATATAAACATTACAATCCCACAACCCTCAAACTTAATTACTTTAGATAAACATTACAATACCACAACCCTCATATTTACTTTATATAAACATTACAATCCCTCAACCTTCATGTTTACTTTAGATAAACATTACAATCCCACAACCCTCATACTTAATTACTTTATATAAACATTACAATCCCACAACCCTCATGTTTCCCTTTATGATTATTATAATCCCTCAGTCCAGGTAGACATCCAAGTTGTAATGTTCCACGAAGTTCGGTGCACGGCTCATCGTGCCCGTGCCCTTGTCCGTGCCCATGTCCGTGCCCGTGTCCGTGCCCGTATCCGTGCCCGTGACAGTGTCCGTATCGGTGCCCGTGTCCGTGTCCGTGCCCGTGACAGTGTCCGTATCGGTGCCCATGTCCGTATCGGTGCCAGTGACAGTGTCCGTATCGGTGCCCGTGTCCGTGTCCGTATCGGTGCCCATGTCCGTATCGGTGCCCATGTCCGTATCGGTGCCAGTGCCCGTATCTGTGTCAGTGTCCGTGCCCGTGACAGTGTAGGTATCGGTGCCCATGTCCGTATCGGTGCCCATGTCTGTATCGGTGCCCGTGTCAGTGTCCGTGCCCGTGACAGTGTCCGTGCCCGTGACAGTGTCCGTGTCCGTATCGGTGCCCGTGTCCGTATCCGTGCCCGTGTCCGTATCCGTGCCCGTGCCCGTATCCGTGCCCGTGTCCATGCCCGTATCTGTGCCCGTGTCCGTATCCGTGCCCGTATCCGTATCGGTGCCCGTATCCGTATCCGTGCCCGTATCCGTGCCCGTATCCGTGCGCGTGTCCGTGCCCGTATCGGTACCCGTGTCCGTGCCCGTATCCGTATCGGTGCCCGTATCGGTGCCCGTGTCCGTATCCGTGCCCATGCCCGTGTCCGTATCCATGCCCGTATCCGTGTCCGTGCCCATATCCGTATCCGTGTCCGTATCGGTGCCTGTGTCCATGCCCGTATCCGTGCCCGTGTCCGTATCGGTGCCCGTGTCCGTATCCATGCCTGTATCCGTATCCGTGCCCATATCCGTGCCCGTGTCCGTATCGGTGCCCGTATCCGTGTCCGTATCGGTGCCTGTGTCCATGCCCGTATCCGTGCCCGTGTCCGTATCGGTGCCCGTGTCCGTATCCGTGCCCGTATCCATGCCCGTATCGGTGCCCATGTCCGTATCAGTGCCCGTGTCCGTATCCGTGCCCGTGTCCGTATCCGTGCCCGTGTCCGTATCCGTGCCCGTGTCCGTATCGGTGCCCGTGTCCGTATCCGTGCCCGTGTCCGTATCCGTGCCCGTGTCCGTATCCGTATCGGTGCCCGTGTCCGTGTCCGTATCGGTGCCCGTGTCCGTATCCATGTCCATATCCGTATCCATGTCCGTATCCGTGCCAGTGTCCGTATCCGTGCCCGTGTCCGTATCCGTGCCAGTGTCCGTATCCGTGCCCGTGTCCGTATCCATGTCCGTATCCGTGCCAGTGTCCGTATCCGTGCCCGTGTCCGTGTCCGTGTCCGTGCCCGTATCCGTGCCCATGTCCGTATCCGTGCCCGTATCCGTGCCCGTATCCGTGTCTGTATCCATGTCCGTATCCGTGCCCGTATCCATGCCAGTGTCCGTGTCCGTATCCGTGTCCGTGCCCGTATCCGTGCCCGTGTCCGTATCCGTGCCCATATCCGTGCCCGTATCCGTGCCCGTGTCCGTATCCGTGCCCGTATCCGTGCCCGTATCCGTGTCCGTATCCGTGTCCGTATCCGTGCCCGTATCCGTGCCCGTGTCCGTATCCGTGTCCGTGCCCGTATCCGTGCCCGTATCCGTGCCCGTATCCGTGCGCGTGTCCGTGCCCGTATCGGTACCCGTGTCCGTGCCCGCATCCGTGCCCGTATCCGTATCGGTGCCCGTGTCCGTATCCGTGCCCGTGTCCGTATCGGTGCCCGTGTCCGTATCCGTGCCCGTGCCCGTGTCCGTATCCATGCCCGTATCCGTGTCCGTGCCCATATCCGTGCCCGTGTCCGTATCGGTGCCCGTATCCTTGTCCGTATCGGTGCCTGTGTCCATGCCCGTATCCGTGCCCGTGTCCGTATCGGTGCCCGTGTCCGTATCCATGCCTGTATCCGTGTCCGTGCCCATATCCGTGCCCGTGTCCGTATCCGTATCGGTGCCTGTGTCCATGCCCGTATCCGTGCCCGTGTCCGTATCGGTGCCCGTGTCCGTATCCGTGCCCGTATCCATGCCCGTATCGGTGCCCATGTCCGTATCAGTGCCCGTGTCCGTATCCGTGTCCGTATCCGTGCCCGTGTCCGTATCGGTGCCCGTGTCCGTGCCCGTGTCCGTGTCCGTATCCGTGCCAGTGTCCATATCCGTGCCCGTGTCCGTATCGGTGCCCGTGTCCGTATCCGTGCCCGTGTCCGTATCGGTGTCCGTGTCCGTATCCGTGCCAGTGTCCGTATCCGTGCCCGTGTCCGTATCGGTGCCCGTGTCCGTATCCATGTCCGTGTCCGTATCCGTATCCATGTCCGTATCCGTGCCAGTGTCCGTATCCGTGCCCGTGTCCGTATCCGTGCCAGTGTCCGTATCCGTGCCAGTGTCCGTATCCGTGCCCGTGTCCGTATCCGTGCCAGTGTCCGTATCCGTGCCCGTGTCCGTATCCGTGCCCGTATCCGTATCCGTGCCCGTATCCGTGCCCGTGTCCGTATCCGTGCCCCATTAAACACATTTCCCATCATTTCAGACAATATTCTCCACACGTCTCGTGTTGAGTGTGTATTTCATTTCAAATCTATTTGACCAAGGATTATAAACTTCCCTGCATTCCCCACTTATTCCGCCGATTGAACATTCCACGTCCATCTGACTTGCATGTCGGACACGTCCCGCTGTCCACGTCCGTTGTACATTCACCTTTTTGAGAACCCCCAATGAGAATGACCGATTTCACCATGTCCATGGCCATGGTGCAAAAAACCAGAAACCGACCAAGACACACACACACACACACAGCCGGTGAAACGTCCGCACATATACTCGGGACGACGTGGCTCTTCCTTCTTTACAATCAAACGTAAATCTGTTTCTACATTCCGAAAACATCACGTACTGGAATGTACTGAACAAACGGTGAGTAAAGTCTGCACAACCAACATGAAGAACCATAAAAAAAAACTTCAAACGGACGATGTACTACCGCGGACAACTGCGTCATGGCCGCTAGTCAGTGCACGAAAAAACATTACCCATTGTTTTGACGTTCTTTTCTTTTGTTTCATTTCAGGGAAGTTATCGATCGGTTTGCTGCACGGAATAAATTATACATTAACTTTTACAGTCAATATTATTTGAGAACAGTTAATTTCGAACACGTGGTCAATCTATCGACTGATATATATATATATATATATATATATATATATATATATATATATATATATATATATATATATATATATATATATATATATATATATATATATTTTTTTTCCTGTGGGATCAAACACAATCGGAGGGTTTGTACCATCTACCGAATCGCAAGGGAAATAGACGCAGGTGGAGGATATTCAGCCCATCATGTCTGCGCCCCATCAACACCCCACCGATTTTATCAACACGACAGAGTGAGTCATAAGTCCCAAGACACGGTTTTAACTGCTTATACAAGATTTGTTTATACCACGTGTTGATATTGTTTTCTTTATTTCTTCAGATAAAATAAATATCACATTAAACAACTAAAAAGATGTGGTGCAGAGCACGAAACTTGCAAGATACAAACCCTCTCCAAAGGTTGCCATGGATACATCAAATTGTCCGTTTCAATTAAGACCAAAATTGACAATCTTAATCAACGCTCAGGTCAATTCGGATGAAAATTGATTATTTTTTTTCAGATTGAAATTGATAGTTTTCGAAGTTTGACCTTGAATTGACCTTTGACCTTTTGTCCTCAAAAACTGGTTGGTTTCCCAATAGAGCGATGCGCTATGCAATTGCTGTTTAATTCCCAGGTTAATCAGATGATAATTGAGAATTTTTCGGATAAATATTGATGGTTTTTTAAGTTTGACCTCAAGTTGACCTTTGGCATTTTTACCTCAAAAATGGTTGCTCTCCCAATTCGGTGATGCAATATGCAAACCCTATTCAACTTTAAGTAAATCTGATTTAAAAAATGACGATTTTAGAAATTTGACCTCAAGATGACCTTTGGCCTTAAATATCAGTGGGCTTCTCAGTTGCAGGCCAGCAGTATAGGTCAGATTTTTTGGTACTTAATCAACCGGCTTGACACAAAGCTACAAGAGGTCTCATATGAAAGATGGGGATCTCAGTAACTCATTTTTCCCTGTTGTCCTCATTTTTTTGGTGTGCAGCCCATGAAACATTCACACCTGAAGGATACCCCCGTTAGAAAATTTTGACCATTTCCGAAAATCAGTGAATTAGCCATAACTACAAAGCAATGCGCCCTATTTTTACATGATTGGTATTGAAATGTGCAGAATGAACAGGGGAATACTTGTATTTACTTAATGGAATACTTCTAGATAAATATATGTACATTTGAGTGCTTTTTAATAGAAAAAAGACATAATTTCCGGACCGCTAACTTCGAAAATCATCAACGACAGAAACAAACATCTTTCAATTGTCATATTTTTTCTTTTATTTTATACGTGTTCAGTTTGCCATATCAATATAATGAGAATATTTTGAAACAAATTTCCACTAGCAAATTATACGATATAGTGACTGAAGTTTGCACAAGTGATGTGATAACTATATGTTACACCAATACACATTGTTCTACGAGAAATGAACTAAAACATATATTTTGACCGAGTATCCTCGATATGTTCAACCATCACTGTCTGTGTCATTTTGGTCACCATGTGACAGTTCGTTGCCACACTGCTTGTCACTGGTGGCACACATGCACTCGTTAGTGCACGGCAAACTGTCTTGTGAGCAGCTGCAGCTGTTGGTACATGGTTCACCACCACGGCATGAACACACAAGACCATCAAACATCTCCGCTGATGTGGGTCCATCAAACAATGTGGGATGCAGCACACCTTCTCCTCTGTACCATCCACGACCCTCTGGTGTGGGAATTTCTGGATTTGCCAGGTGGGCATTCATCCATACTCGGGTTTGGTGAACGGATCTCTTCACATGTTCGAGAAAAGCTGGTTCGGACGGAGGCAACTCATGCACTGGGACATCTTTGGTCGCTGCGAGTTTCTCCCAAAGATCATTCAAATTTGTGTGTGCATCCATATATTTCCCTTGAGAATCATACATGGCACTGACTAAATGTCTTGAAGTAGCTACTGCCTCCTGGAGATCGTCAGTGGCGAGGACTTCGAGGTGTGGACCATTATTCTGAAGATGCAGTGTCTTCATAGCTTTCCATGCTTTCTTTTTACCATAGCCAAAGAATGCTGATACAGAGTCACATCCTGTCAGGGCATGAAACGCAGGAAGCTGGGTACACATTTCTGGAAGCAAGCTGTAACATATCTGATGGACCGGGATAAGCTTGCATCCTCCTGATGTTCTTTTCTCTATCCATATTCCACGTGATGATATGCGCAGAAGTACCAAGAAAGGTCTCGAACATCTGCTGGTCCATCTGTGCTCCGAAGGGTGTTGATCTGGGTCAGTGCATTGGCCACACGTGGTCTTTATGGACGTTGTCATGGTTTGTCGTAACGCAGTGTGTTCCTTAGAACCATGACATTTTCTGGTGACAAAGTTAGTGACTTGTCCTTACCGAGCTTAATTCTTCCGACAGAGCCATGATCAACCCCAGACACATTAGTTTCTTGTTCCTGGAAAATCACACGAGCCATGGAAAGGAAAGTCCCTTTGCCATCAACTGTCTCACAGTTAATATCCACATTGTCATCACCTTCTTGAAGCAGTGTATGTACCTCCTTGGTGTCTTGCTATCAAGCCGTGGGGAATATACACTGTGTCTTGACTTTTCATGAGCTCATCATTGCCGACTGCTGTCACGAACCGCCAGAGGTCATCATAGGGAATGCAGAAACCATGGGAACTCAGTACGTCGATAATATCTCGCTTGCCGTATGCATGGTCAAATTGTGCAGCTAGGCCTAATTGCAGAGGCATGATCAGATTTCGTCGAACACAATGAATGGTAGTTTCAACCAATGAAAGAACTTAACGTCGTTTGTTGTCATTCAGTAGGTACGTCTCGTCAGCTGTATCAAATGCTTCTTTGCTAATCAGTCATACAAAGAATGTTTTCAACATCGCAGGCAGAGCATTTTCCGATGAATCCATGCTGATATCACCAGGTGTTGGATATTCGGTTGCTGCCATCATCTGACGAATTTCATCACGAATATCTCCAACTACTTTGTGGAGAGCTGACCTCCTGGACTCCAACTGGTTATCGTCCTCTAACAGTATGGCGTCTGTTTCCATTTGGCTTTGACTGAAGTCTTCTTTCAGCTGTGCAAACGCTCGAACTGCGTCGCCCAATGACACGTGGCTGCTCATGATGATACTTGACTTTGATTGCCCACGTTGTGAATGAACAACGATAGCATCTCCGTAGTGATGTTTTAGTTGCCGCTGTAGTTTTTGTGTAGTGTATGAGGTTTCTTCATTGTCCCCTAAGATAGTTTTGAATCGATGTAATAGATTCTTCATTTTGAAGGCTTTCCCTGCTCCAAGGTCAGTATCTATCTCATCAACAAGATGGGAGAAGGCATTTTGATGTTCATCAGATTCAGGTACATCTTGCTGGTATTACCCAGAGCTCATGTTGTGGGTGCTGATGTATGAAGCCATGAAAGTACTATGATATATAGCATTTTTTGCAAACAGGTCCTCGCCTTCAAGAAGACCAAGCATATCCTGATCGTCACGTGCTTCTGCTGCTTTGCGAACTGTTGCTTGTCTCGGTCCTGTTCGGACACGGTGAAGTTTATCACGTTTCCTGGAATGGCTGATTAAACAGGTTGACCAATCAGTCATCTTGTGGGTATTTGCTCACGTGTGCTTAGGCTCCACAATCTTTGGTTTCTCCTGTGATGCATGTTCTGAGAAGAAGGATAAGTTCCTCTTACTGGTGTATGACTGACAGCAACTGCGGTGGTAGAATATAGGCATATCCGTTCCTCCCTTACGTGACTCCAAACACTGGCCAATTTCATCATTCCGTATTTGCGAAGATGACTTCAAAGCTTCCAAACCCGTGCTCCCAGCTTTGCTGACCTTCTCCTTTGACGAATTCTGACATATGATGCATGTATCCCATTCTGTCGCCAACCTTCGCTTCTTTTTTGGCAACTGTAACTTCAATGGACTCGATCCCAGTTCATCTGGGCACCGTTCAGCCATGTTCAGGTCAGGTATGTGAGCATGTGCCAGAACAGCACGTCGCTGCATCCACTTTCCGCCGGTACTCCAGGGGCCTCCGTCTGGCCATCCCCCAGGAAGATGCCAGGCCCATCCCCATCTCCTTGAGATGATGGTCAACCTGCTGCAACCACGAGGCATGTGGTCGGCCCACTGGCTTCCTCCACTCATGAGACTCCCTCGCTGAGAGAAACTGGTGAGCAGGATCAGTGTCAGGAAAATGAGCCACATGTCCATACAGCCGCAACTGACGCTCACGGACTACGCAGGTAACAAATCTCATCCGAGTCTCTCTCAGGAACCACTCGTTGGACACAAAATCCCACCAGCGATAGCCAAGGATTCTCCGAAGAGACCTGGTACCAAAGGAATTAAGTCTCCGTCTCAGATCCTTGGTCAGAGTCCAAGTCTCGCATCCATAGAGCAAGACTGGAAGTACCAAGGATCTGAAGACTCGGACTTTCATCCTCCCGCACAGGTACCGGCAGCGCCACACCCCATGATCCAGTGAATCCATGACTCCCCAGGCCCGACCCAGACGTCTATTGACCTCTGACTCACAGCCAGCAGAGACATGAATATCACTGCCAAGGTAAGTGAATCTCTCCACGACCTCAACATGCTCACCGCAAACAGACACAGACAGGACAGCAGCATCCAAGATGTCACCCAAAGCCTGGATCTTAGTTTTGACCCAAGAAACCCGTAATCCCAGTGGCTCCGACTCCTCATTCAGCACCTCGAGGGCCCCCAAGAGGATGTCTAAAGTCTCCGCAAAGATGACTGCATCATCTGCAAAATCAAGGTCCGAGATCTTGACATTCCCAAACTATGCACCGCAGCTTGATCTCTCCGACATCCTCCCTAAAATCCAGTCCATACAAGTGCTGAAAAGTGTGGGGGCAAGTACACATCCCTGACGAACTCCAGTAACAACTGGAAATAAGTCAGAGATGGTACCACCACACTTCACAGCACTCTCAGTACCAGAGTAGAGTTCAGACATCAGATCGATCAGTTTTGGTGGCACCCCACGAAGACCAAGAATCCTCCAGAGGACATCCCGATTCACTGAATCGAACGCTTTACAGAGATCAACATAGGCTGCAAGCAGCCCCTGCCGAAACTCTCATCTGCGTTCGGTGAGGACACGAAGAGCAAGGATTCGGTCAATCGTTGACCTCTTTGGTGTAAAGCCTGACTGCTCTCGATGCTGGTGCTCAAGCAGATGGTGGCGAACCCTATCGAGAATTATCCGAGCAAAGACCTTGCCCGGCACTGAGAGCAGCGTCACCCCTCGGTAGTTGTTGCAGTCTTGGCGATCACCCTTCCCTTTCCAGAGAGGGACAACAAGGCCCCTCTTCCAATCAGTTGGGATGATGCCTGTGTTCCAGGCAGAGCACAAAACTGCATGCAACGACACGAGTGCAGCATTTCCACCAGCCTTGAGAAGTTCAGCATGGATGCCACAGATCCCTGGAGCTTTGCCCCGTTTCAACTGGTTCACCGCAGCCCGTGTTTCCACAAGCGAAGGTGGACCACAGTTGATTCGAGGGTCAGCCACAGGGATTGTAACACCCTTGACGTCCAACTCGACAGCTGGGGGATCAGCCTGGTACCACCGCTCAAAGTAACCGGCCCAGCGGGCCTTCACTTCAGACTCCTCTGTCAAGAGCCTACCACTCTCTGCTCGAACTGCAGTGCTCCGAGGGATGGGCTTGGATGAACGCAATGCGCAAATTCCCCTGTAAGCGGGATGAGAATCAGCTGTCCACAGGTGATGCTCTACCCCCTCACAGATTCCTTGCACATAGGCCTCCTTGTCCACCCTCAGTGCATGTACAGTTTTACGCCTCAGCTCCCTGAACAGCTCAGCTCTGCCATTCAGCCTGGCCCTGCGACTCTGGTCAATGGTATCTAGTGTCCCTTGAGAGATAAAATTCTTCTTTGCCCTGCGGTGAGCTCCAAGGCATCCACCGGCAACATCAAGGACGGTGGTCTTGAAGGCACTCCACAACTCTTCAGGACCCCCCAAAGCACCCAGACCCCCCAAGTGTCCACTCAGCCTGTTCGCAAACTCTTCAGCTACTCTCTCATCCCTGAGCTTGCCAACATCCAGCCTTGGCTGGGATGGTACCATTCTCCAGGATTTAAGGTGCAGCTTTTAGAGTTGCTACAACAAGCCTGTGGTCAGTATTGAGGAACTGAGCACTCCGGTAGACCCTGCAGTTCTGGATCATCCTCCATCGACCGTCAATGAGGACATGGTCAATCTCCTTTGCCACACCGCCAGCGTTGGAATACCAAGTCCAGCGATGAGCTTGTGGGCGCTGAAACCATGAACCAGCCACCCTAAGTCCATGACTTCTTGCAAAGTCAAGGAACTTAGTGCTATTCTGGTTCATAGTTCCTGACCCATGGGGACCAACACACACCTCATAACCATCCCTATCAGTTCCAGTCGATGCATTGAAATCCCCCAAGACTATAAGTGTATCTCGTCTGGGGCACTGATCAACCACAGACTCGAGTGTGGCGTCAGTTGGAGCCTCAGTCGGAGCATAAACAGAGACCAGGGAAATGACACCTAAGGAGTGACGAATCCTTAATCTCATAATGCGCTCGTTGACCGGTGTTACCTCAATTATCATTGGGGTCAGCCTATTGGACACAGCAACAGCAACTCCTTGGGTATGGTAACCATCAGAGCGACCAGACCAATAGTAGGTGTAACCACCCACCATTATCTCGCCGCAATCCGGTCTCTGAACCTCAGAGAGAGCTGCAATCCCGATGTCCAAACGCTTGAGCTCAGATGATAACAGAGACAGGTGATCATTCTCTCTTAGGGATAGGACATTCCAGGCACCCACCCGAAGGGACCGCCTCAGGTTAACCCAAGGAGACCGCCGTCTGGTGGACGACACCTCAGCACCACTCCAACACACTCTCCCGCAATCTGACCCAGGGATGTTACCCCGTGGTTTCCCTCCTATCATCAAAGATTGGGGGTCCAGAAGGCTTTGCCCCAATCCCGTCATCCGGTGAGCTGCCCTGCGAAGGGAAGCTGCATAGGAGGTACTCCCACGGAGTGGGTTTTCAGATTTTTTTGCGTTTTTGTGTTTTGCGGAATGAATGGTTTTACGGTGGCCGGAGTGCAAATCCTGCCACCAACCTCCTAATAAGAAGTAACCCAACTGCAGGAGGACGTCCGCAGACACAGTTGGGCACTAGATATGGATGGCCGTTGGCTCACAAGGAGCTCCTCCGCCCTTTAACAGGTTTTGTTTTTAATCCTGCTGGGTGTCCATATCCAAACTCCCTCCTCACCAGAAAACCTGGTGGGGGAGACGGTTTAGTCGCCGACAACCCGACCATGGAACAGGTTAGTACAGGTTTACATGGTACCTGTAGCAGGTCACAGATCTAACCTGACCTGACATATGAGTCCTATAACGTTGTTGGAGTCCTATAATGTCAGCCATGTCCATATGAGTCCTATAATGTCAGCCATGTTGGAGTCCTATAATAAAGAGAAATTGAAAATTCCATTAAATGATTAACGAAAGACCACTTTTAAGCATTATTGCATAATGGGTAGAGCATTTATGATGTATCCATGCAATTGGCATTGGCATTCTACAACCCTGGAAGAGAAGGAATTGAATAAAAAATAGATATATTAGGTTTAACTAATTGCTTAGCTATTGCCTTTCAGTCGTGTCCATTTTTGCACAACCATGCAGGACAACCTCTGTGCATGGATGAGAACGATGGTGAGGATGATAATTATGTAATCACGTTTTATCATATCCTCTTTAATATTGTAAAGGATGACTACTGAACATAGCAATGTCAACATCGGTTTTGAAAAATCGCCTTCTCTGATATGTCCATAGATTAAAATTTTTAACAGAGTCGTGTCCCTTTGTTATGCTAATTTTAGTGACGGATCCTCACTCTCAATACACAAATGAGCGTCCTTGGTTACGTAAAATGTCAGATGGAGTTTTCAATGGTTTTATTGGTAAAAAAAAAATGGGCAATTGTAAAAAAAACGATTATTATATTAATTAAAAAAATCAACATATTTTACCTTTTTTCTAAGCATGATTCTCACAATCATGGTGAAACACATGACTATGGGAAATCCATGACTATCGGAAATACATGACGATAGGAAATCCATGACTATCAGAAACACATGACTATGGCAAAGACATGGTGCCACGATTCTAGTATGATCTGTCGCACTGACAGATGAAAAGAAGTTGGTAATCTTCCTCTTTTAACGCACTTTCTACGACACTCACTCGTTTTGTCTAAAAGCAAAGTTCGTGATAGGATGATAAAAAAAATTGATACGATTGAGCCCTACGGAGACAGCATTGACCAAGTTGGTAGGCACTCAGCACTATCAGGTGGACGAATCCACGAACATGATCGACAAGGGGTTAATACAGTCCCTCGACATTAGACCTGTCGGGATTTTGAGGGGTATGAGTTTTCTCACTGGATCCTGTTAGGGCATGCTTAAAGGAAGGGAAAAATCTTGGGTAGACATCGGGCATCCTGGGCCGAAGTTTTTTCCGACGTCATATTGTTTGGAGCATATACAAAAAGTACCCACTTTCGGGTTTCAACATTTTTCTATACTTCTGGTTACAGCTGTGCCAAATGTGACATGTTCTTTGGCATCACATCAAGGGAAAAATCTTGGATATCGCATGAAATTTCCTGAAAAATGAGATTAGTTTTACCCTCCTGGGGTGATCGGTTGTACATTTGAAAAGGAATAAGTTTTTTTTAAAATAGATTTAAGGAAAGGCAATGGACAAAATAAACTAAACTTTATTTTACAACTATTGAGAATATGAAAATTTCCCACACAAAATCAAAAAGATTGTCTTCATAGCTTGGAACAGGTTAGCCTGTACATTCTCACAAGGCACATTACGTTTGTAAAATGATATGCAGGAGACAATGTTGTTACGGCATCGGCATCGTTTTGTGCTCCACTTCTTGCAAAAATAAGGAAAAAGTCGCATCCTCGGGTAGTTCACCAATGCAAGGATCTGGCATGGGTGATGAGTCGTCAGCACTGATGGTCCATCCAAAATCTGTAGGAGCTGGTGGTGACTCTGTGTTTAACACTGAAGCACACGTGCACACCATGTAAAATGATCGATCTAAGTGACCTCGTAAATGAAGAACTTGTACAAGGTGGGTTTCGCAAGTTTGGTGCGCTATCTTGTGCAACAATTTGAACACGAAGTTTATCAAATGTCTTACACTTTGTAGCTACTTTGAGAACTTTGGCCACGGATTCCTCTGCAAGCTCAAAGGATTGTGTGCTGGGTGGAAGACGTCGAACGTAGTTCTGTAGATATTTTTTTCTGGGTGTGATTTAAGTGATGACGCTTTGGTTCCTATTTTACCTGTCACGTCAGACCCAGGAAGAAAATGAGTGGTGAGAATGACTTCACTGACAGGAGCTATCTTTTTGGCCAGAGTATGAATGGGGATGATGTCTTTTGCTGACTTTCTCATCCAGAGTTCAGAGAGATAGTTTTTTTTTATGAAGAAACTTGTAGAAATGAATAAGCAGCACAAATACATCTGTGTCATTTGAAAGGATGATTGCACACTGTGATCCATGTTTAACTGGGTGGAAAATGTGACGAATGAGGCGCAAGTTGGTTTCTTCAATAGGTGTCTGAAGTATGTCCTCGACTGTGCTAATACTACTGCCTTTTACAGCTACTGCAGGGATCGGTCAACTTTCAAGGAACACGCCACTTACGACAGTTTCCCACAGCCGATTCACCGATACCTCCAATGGAATCTGTTTCAGAGCATCTTGAATCAACAATTTATTGTCAACTGATGCCCAGAACCTGTCCATTTGCACAGGAAGCTTCGTAGCAGGGGTAATGGGCGCCAAAGGTAGTGGTTCGACAGAAGATCTTTCTCTCTCTGCATTTTTGATCGATGATGGCAGGTAGCTGTCAAATACATAGTCAACACGACTGAATCTGCAGATATTGTTTACATTATTATCCAGTGTTGTGAACAAATTTTCAAATGTGCTGTGTCCCTTGATCGGAGTTTTGCAAAACTAATTCATGACATCAACAGCAACGCAAGTTTTCAGTGTGTGTTCTTTTTGAAAATTGAAGTCTGTGCTACGTCGTGTTTTGGTTAACTCGGCCATGAGCTGTGATTTCATCGGTTTAGTGGTAGCACCATCTCGATCTGGAAAGGAAGAAGACGTAACGTCATAGTTAAGGATTTCTGCCATTGCCATTCCTCTTTCCTTAGCAATGTCAACAGTACTTTGAGCTTGTAATAATTATTTGACAGTATTTACAGTTTGCTGGTTTGATGATACATCTGAGCCTGTTGCAATTTGAAAAGTGGGTATCTTTTGCTTGTGGATCGGGGCTGATAGAAGTTTTGAGCATGAGATATACCTTTCCTTATGAAACATTGAATAAGCTTCTTCCCCTGTTGTCAAAAACTGGAGTAACTGTTCGGCATTTGATGCTGGCACACATTCATTGGTTAATATGTTGTGGAGCCTGACCTCACCTCCGCTGAGATATGGGTTTTCGCTGCTTTCGACATACTGCACCATTTGTTGGATGTTGGCTTCCATTTGAATTCTGAGCCTTCCTGTTAGCTTGTGGTGCATTCTCAACTCATAATCAACTTGTGTAATGTTTAGTAGTCCTTGAAATGTTTTTTTCGAATCAGAAGGACCTCATTCAGAAGGATAGGCAAGCTCCCATTCAGCAATGTAGTCTTTTCGTTTTGTTTGGCCAATGATCCCTCCAGTTGACTTCTGAGACTTGTTTGTTTGTTCGAGAGCCAGGTCAACACCAACTGCATTAAAGTTTCCATTTGTTCTTTGATCAACAAAATGGCCTTTCATGAACTTATCATAAACCTCAGGATGGTGCCGCTCAAGATCCAGCATTTGCTCCAGGAACGGTGAGCCCCATCTTAAGTTGTTAACGCTATCAAATATATGAAAAACAGGAAGAGCCTCCTTTACCCTGTGCAGGTAGAGGATTCAGTTTCCCTCCCTGTCAGCTCTAATGAGGCACTTCAAAAAAACCTACTAGATGTAAGAATCCTTCCAGATACTTGCACTGCTCAGAACGCTCAACATTTTTCTGAGTGAAATCATCGAATGATTCGAATGTATCTTCTGATGTTGTATTCAGCTCTTGAAACATGAGTTGTGCATCTTCTTTCTTCCTGTTTTGCATTGCATCGACTAAATCACTAACTTGTGCAGTAGTTAATGCAGCCTCATCTTCCATGGTGCTTAAAAATACTTTCCATTTCAGTCTTTCTACAACTTCTGCTGGCATGAGCATTCCTTTCACTGACCTTACATCATTGCTACCTTTCAGAACACTTTCTGTCACTTTTGGACCAAGCACATGGTTTTCAATAAGGACATTTTCTAACCCATTACCTGCAATATACTTTCCAATGCATGCAAGGACTATGTTAGTTAAATGGAAGGATCCCATAAGAAGCACAATGTTGGGAAATTCATCAGAGGCTATTTGAATTTGAGCTGCAATATGGTAAACACCTTCATCACATGTGACTGGTAGTGCTGATTGCTGTAGATACACAAGTAGGCTTTGGAATTTTTTTCATAACTGAATACACACTGTCATAAGCGGTAACTGGGTATGTTAGTATTGGGAGAAAGCCAACATGTTATAGAGGAACGTAAGCTTTGGAGATTATGGCGTGAATGCCAGACCATGTCAATGTATTTTGGTTGTTCAAACCACTCACAGATTGTACCATACTTATCCCTCTCTCCTCCTTAATATCATTGCATGATAAACTGAAACCCTTTTCGGTGACGATCAAGTCTCGTGGGATGGTCACAGGCGTTGATGGTTTGCGATAAACTCTGAGCTGTTGACATGGAAGAAGGGCAGCATATTATAAATATTAGTCATAAAATATATCTTAGTCATAAAAAGTACGAATACAGACCCTGGCCATAAGACATGTAGGGATTTCGAGGTGGACAAGTTTTGGGCATATGTGTTTGATACGTTATCTCGGTTTTCATCATTTTTCTTTACTGGACAAATGCCGATGGCTCCAGGAGGGTAAAACTAGTCTCATTTTACAGGAAATTTCATGAGGAATCCAAGGAACATGTCACATTTGGCACACCTCTAACCAGAGACAAGGACATTGCTTAAGCAGCACCAACTCTCTGCACAGAGTATCTGGTCCTAATCTCCCCCTCTTCCTCTAACCAGAAGTAGAGAAAATGATAAATCTGAAAGTGGGTACTTTACGCAGATGACCAAAACAATATGGCGCCGTCAAAAACTTAGGCCCAGGATGCCAGATGTCTATCCAAGATTTTTCCCTTCCTTTAAGCATGCCCTAACAGGATCCAGTGAGAAAACTCCTCCACTTCAAAATTCCTACAGGTCTTATGGCCAGGTAGTGGAGTAAGTGTTGATAATGACACACGCAAATCCTGTACCAGGATATACAAGTGCCATTGTCAACACAACACCCCCCACCCCCCCCCCCCCCCCGGTCGAGCATGTTTGTGAACTCGTCCACCCGATGGTGCGGAGCGCCTGATAGTGCAGTTCTTGCAGATTTATCATGACAACCATCACCGCTGACAGGTGTGGTGCCCTGCATCGAATGAGGTGCTGTTTATGCTGGTAAAATGGAAATAAGAGCTGTTTTTTTTCTCCATAATTTGGAGATAAAAATTCGGGTGAAAATATCCGTTTGTGTAAAAGTGAAATCAAAACGTGAAAAGTCTGGGGGGGGGGGTGGGAGGGGGTGCACGCACCACCTGTGCTCCCTGCATCCCCTGCACCCCCCCCCCCCAGATTTGCCCTTTCTGTCTGTCTACAAACGTGAGTTAAGGATCGAGGAAAACTTAATTTTCATTAAATGTTATATTTTGAACACGAATCGGAACATGAATCGTGAAGAGAACCTGTAGTAGTTGCAATGCCTACTTTCGCTTTGAATTCGTCCTGATGGCGCATGAGCAGAGGAATGAGACAAACTTTTACCCCTTCACTTATGGCTCATCTCCATTTCAATGCAGTCCTCTTTTATTCTGTCTCTGTTCTTTATAAACAATAATTTTTTTATTTTAATAAATGTTAAAATATGCAGGGATGGAATCTGAAAATAACAACTAAACAAAGTAGGAATGACACATTACGATGCCACGTTCCTCTTCTGGATTAGCATCACGATATATTTTGACATTTTACTTTTGTTGTGGGATTGTGATGGAACAACGTTTTTCATTTTTGTAGAAGACAGCTCCAGTTATGGAAAAGCAATTTATACATGCACTGCATAGATGATAAGAACAAGTCTAGTGGACATTCAGGGACAAATCAACACAGTAATATGGGATCCTGGGATAATCCTCTATCTATCTGAATCATCCATCCAAAGAAAAAACGAGTAGTTCTAAAATTATCCATTGCAAACCTGATCCTCCATTAACAAGACAAGCGGTGTTACTTTTTCGCTCACCTGGAACATAGTTCCTGGGTTACAGACCCCCCCTCCCCCTTACAGATTTTATGCACATAGGCCTCTTTATCCACCCTCAGCGCACGGACAGTTTTACACCTCAACTTCCTCAACAGCTCAGCTCTGCCATTAACCCTGGCTCTGCGACTCTGGTCAATGGTATCCAGTGTCCCTTGAGAGACAAAATTATTCTTCGCCCTGTGGTGAGTTCCAAGACATCCACTGGTGACATCAAGGATGGTAGTCTTGAAGGTGCTCCACAACTCTTTAGGATTCCCCAAAGCACCCAGACCCCCAAAATCCCCACTCAGCCTGTCCACAAACTCCTCAGCTACCCTCTCATCCTTGAGCTTGTCAACATCCAGCTGAGGCTGGGATGGTACCATTCTCCCGGATTTAAGCTGAAACTTCAGAGATGCTACAACAAGCCTGTGGTCGGTAATGAGGAACTGAGCACTCCGATATACCCTGCAGGTCTGGATCATTCTCCAGTGACCATCGACGAGCACATGGTTAATCTCCTTTGCCACACCACCAGAATTGGAATACCAAGGCCAGCGATGAGCCTGTGGGCACTAACACCATGAACCAGCCACTCTAACTCCATGACGTCTTGCAAAGTCAAGGAACTTAGTGCTATTCTGGTTCACAGTTCCAGACCCATGGGGACCAACACATGTCTCATAACTATCCCCATCAGTTCCAATCGATCCTTTGAAATCCCCCAAGACCAGAAGTGTTTCTCGCCTGGGGCACTGATTAACCACAGACTCGAGCGTGGCGTAGAATGCATCCTTCACAGTGAGATCACTCGCCTCAGTCGGAGCATATACAGAGACCAGGGAAATGACACCTAAGGAGTGACGAATCCTTAGTCTCATAATACGCTCTTTGACCAGTGTTACCTCAATTATCATTGGGGTCAGCTTATTGGACACAGTTACAGCAACTCGTTGGCCGTGGTAACCATCAGAGTTATTAGACTAAGAGTCGGTGTAACCACCCGCAATGATCTTACCACTATCCTGTCTCCGGACCTCAGAGAGTGCTGCAATACTGATGTTCAAATGCTTGAGCTCAGATGATAACAGAGACAGGTGATCATCCTCTTTTAGGGATAGGACCTTCCAGGTACCCACACGAAGGATTAACCCAAGGAGACTACCATCTGGTGGACAACACCTCAGCACCACGCCGACACAAACTACCGCACTCTAACTCGGGAAGGTTACCCCATAGATTTCCTCCTATCATCAAAGAGTGGTGGTCCCAAAGGATTTGCCCCAATCCCGTCATTCTGTGAGATGCCCCGTGGAAGGCAGCTGCACAGGAGGTACTCCCACGGAGTGGGTTTTCAGTTTTCTTTACCGTTTTCTTGTTTTGCAGAGTGAAGGGTTTTACGGTGGCCAGAGTGCAAATCCTGCCACCAACCTCCTAAAAAAAAAGAGTAACCCGACTGCAAGGGGATGTCCACAGACACAGTTGGGCACTAGTTATGGATTGCCATTGGCTCACAAGGAGCTCCGCCATCCATTGACAGGATATGTTTTTAATCCTACTTGGTGTCCATATCCATGCACCCTCCTCACCAGGAAACCTGGTGGGGTAAACGGTTTAGTGCCACCAACCCAATCATGAACAAAGTTAATACAGTTTTGCATGGTACCTGTACAAGTCACAGATTTGATCTGGCCTGACCAGACAATAAATGTTCTTGTCACCTCCCCAACCCATCCACCAAGTTCTGTCGAAACTCGTCTTTAACTTCTTGAAATATCATGCTTTGTGTTTTGGGGAAATGGACCAATGGCTGGGAAAATGTACAATTGGCTGGGAAGATGTGCTTAGGGTTCAGAAAATAGACAAATGGATGGAAAATATACAAATGCTGGAAAAGTGTACCAATAAATGGGAAAATGGACAATGACGAAGAAAATGCACAAACTGCTGGGAAAATGGACCAATAGTTGGGGAAAATAGATAAATGGCTGCAAAAATGAACAATGACGAAGAAAATGCACAAACGGCTGGGAAAATGGACCAATGGTTGGGGAAAATAGATAAATGGCTGCAAAAATGGACAGATGGCTGGGGAAATGGACCAATGGTTGGGGAAATGTACAAATGGCTGGGAAAATTGATCAATAGCTGGGAAAACAGACAAATGGCTGGAAAATGGACCAAGGGCTGGAAAATGTACAAATGGCTGGGAAAATGGATCAATAGCTGGGAAACAGACAAATGACTGGGAAAATGGACAAATGGCTGGGAAAAATGTACCAATGGTAGGGAAAATGGACAAATCGCTGGGAAAATAAATGATCAATGTTTGGAAAAATGTACCACTGGCAGGGAAAATGTACAAATGGCTGGAAAAAAAATGCAAAAATGGCTGGGAAAATAGACAAATGGATAGAAAAACTGGACAAATTGCTGGGAAAAGGACCAATGGTTTGGAAAATGAACCAACAGCTGGGAAAATGGACCAATGGTTGGTAAAATACAGAAATAGCTGGGAAAAATGAACCAATAGCTGGGAAAATTGACAAATAGCTGAGAAAATAGACCAAATGTCTGGGAATATTGACAAACGGCCTGGAAAATGGACCAATGGATGGGAAAATTGACCAATGGTTGCAAAAGTGGACCAATGGTTGGGAAAATGGACAACTGGCTGGGAAAATAGACAAATGGCTGTGAAAATGGACCAATAGCTGGGAAAATGGACAAATAGCTGGGAAAATGGATGAATCGCTGGGAAACTGGACCAATGGCTGGAAAAATTGACAAATTCCTGGGAAAATGAAAAAATTGTTGGGAAAATGTAGCATTGGTTGGGAAAATGGACCAATAGCTGGGAAAATAGATAAATGGATGGAAAAAATGGAGCAATGGCAAGAAAATTTGACCAATGATTGGAAAAATGGACCAATGGTTGGGAAAATGGATCAATAGCTGGGAAAAGACAAATGGATAGAAAATTGGACAAATGGCTGGGAAAATGAACCTATGGTTTGGAAAATGAACCAATAGCCAGTGTGACCACTCCTCATTTTCATAAATGCCAATGTGAGCCAATGAAAAAAGCCAAGAATTCACAAGGTTTCGGAAAAGCGATGATAATAGAAAA
The DNA here is from genome assembly GCF_056783735.1 of Eptatretus burgeri. NCBI lineage: Eukaryota > Metazoa > Chordata > Myxini > Myxiniformes > Myxinidae > Eptatretus > Eptatretus burgeri. Next base: position 113,818,611 of record NC_140964.1, read on the forward strand.
CCTATATGCCAAGAAAACCTATAGAAAACCAAGACGCCAAGGTGAACAACGAATAGCGAAAATCTTGTCAAAAAGGCCAAGGAGTGGTCACACTGCCAATAGCTGGGAAAATGAACCAATGGTTTGGAAAATGAACCAAAAGCTGGGAAAATGGACAACTGGCTGGGAAAATGAACCAATAGCTGGAAAATGTACCAATGGCAGGGAAAATGTACAAATGGCTGGGAAAATCAATGATCAATGTTTGAAAAATGTACCAATGGTAGGGAAAATGTAAAAATGGCTGGAAAAAATGCAAAAATGGCTGGGAAAATAGACAATTGAATAGAAAAACTGGACAAATAGCTGGGAAAAGGACCAATGGTTTGGAAAATGAACCAATAGCCTGGGAAAATGGACCAATGGTTGGTAAAATGCAGAAATAGCTGGGAAAATTGACAAATGGCTGGGAAAATAGACCAAATGGCTGGGAAAATTGACAAATGGCCTGGAAAATGGACAAATGCATGGGAAAATTGACCAATAGCTGGAAAAATGGACCATTGGTTGGGAAAATGGACAACTGGCTGGGAAAATGGACCAATAGCTGGGAAAATGGACGAATATCTGGGAAAATGGATGAATAGCTGGGAAATGGACAAATAGCTGGGAAAATGGACAAATGGCTGTAAAGTAAACCAATGGTTGAGAAAATTGACCGATGGCTGGGAAAATGGACAAATTCCTGGGAAAATGAAAAAATTGTTGGTAAAATGTAGCATTGGTTGGGAAAATGGACCAATAGCTGGAAAAATAGACAAATGGATAGAAAAATGGAGCAATGGATAGAAAATTTGACCAATGATGGGGAAAAGGTACCAATGGTTGGGAAATGGATCAATAGCTGGGAAAAGACAATGGATAGAAAATTGGACAAATGGCTGGGAAAATGAACCAATGGTTTGGAAAATGAACCACGAGCTGGGAAAATGAACCAATGGTTTGGAAAATGAACCAAAAGCTGGGAAAATGAACAACTGGCTGGGAAAATGGGCCAATGGTTTGGAAAAAATGACAAATGGCTGGGAAAATGAAAAAAATTGTTGGGAGAATGTACCAATGGTTGTGAAAATGGACCAATAGCTTGCAAAATAGACAAATGGGTGGAAAATGGACCTATGGTTGGGAAAATGTAGAAATGGCTTGGAATATGGACCAATAGATGGGAAAGTGGACCAATAGCTGGGAAAATAGACAAATGGTTGGGAAAATGGACCAATAGCTGGGAAAATGGACGAATATCTGTGAAAATGGATGAATAGCTGGGAAAATGGACAAATGGCTGTAAAGTAAACCAATGGTTGAGAAAATTGACCAATGGCTGGGAAAATGGACAAATTCCTGGGAAAATGAAAAAATTATTGGTAAAATGTAGCATTGGTTGGGAAAATGGACCAATGGTTGGGAAAATGTAGAAATGGCTTGGAATATGGACCAATAGATGGGAAAGTGGACCAATAGCTGGGAAAATAGACAAATGGTTGGGAAAATGGACCAATTGCTTGGAAAATGGATCAATAGCTGGGGAAATAGACAAAGAGGTAGGAAAATGGACCAATAGATGGGAAAATGGAGCAATCGCTTGGAAAATGGATCAATAGCTGGGGAAATAGACAAAGAGGTAGGAAAATGGACTAATAGATGGGAAAATGGAGCAATCGCTTGGAAAATGGATCAATAGCTGGGGAAATAGACAAAGAGGTAGGAAAATGGACCAATAGATGGGAAAATGGAGCAATCGCTTGGAAAATGGATCAATAGCTGGGGAAATAGACAAAGAGGTAGGAAAATGGACCAATAGATGGGAAAATGGAGCAATCGCTTGGAAAATGGATCAATAGCTGGGGAAATAGACAAAGAGGTAGGAAAATGGACCAATAGATGGGAAAATGGATCAATAGCTGGGGAAATAGACAAAGAGGTAGGAAAATGGACCAATAGATGGGAAAATGGAGCAATCGCTTGGAAAATGGATCAATAGCTGGGGAAATAGACAAAGAGGTAGGAAAATGGACCAATAGATGGGAAAATGGAGCAATAGCTGGGGAAATGGACAAATATCGTGTAAAATGGACTAATATCTGGGGAAATGGACAAATGGTTGGGAAAATGTGCAAATGGCTGGGACAATGCACCAATGGCCGGTAAATGTATAAATGGCTGTAAAAATGGACGAATGTTTGGGAAAATGTGTCAATGGCTGGGTAAACATTGCACGAGCTGGAAGAACGTGGGTGGAACAATGGATCAATGTTTGGGAATGCAAACCCGACCGAGAAAAGAGACAAATGTCGGGGTTATAAGGATCTAATGGGTGGGAAGTGGAGGAACAGGTGAGAATTGGACCTATTCGACCAGCAGGGGGCGGCAGAGCAAACCCACGAGGAACATTAACGTGCGCGGTGCGGTGAGGAAACGCGTTTCGAGGATTGAGAACCAGCATGGGACGAGTGGAGGAAAGGGAAACGGACTAAGAGTGGAGACGAGAACGAGGAGAAGGACAAGGACAACGAGAGCAGGTGGGACCCGCGTCCCGGTCGGTACTTGGATGACGTGTCGGGCCTTGGGTAACGGATTGATCCCATCGGGAGGAAATGAATAATTTACTTGTTGCGGTTTGTGGTGGAGGTGAAGACGCTGGAAGCGGGACCAGAGTTCGATAACCTTTCCGTACACTTTATTCACCACCGACAGCACTCATTTCCGCTGTATGTCCGGATTCCGGACCAAGCGATGTTTTTGTTTTTGGCCATTCTTATCGAGGTCGTTCCGTTTCCCGCTTGCGCGGCGCTGTGCACCTCATGAGGATCCTGCTGTGGTGAACTCGGGGTTGTGGAGGGTCCATCGTGTCCGTTTCGGGCCGTTACTTTCTTGTGTCTCGAGGAGGTTTTATTCTCCTCATGCCTTTCTCTACCTTCAGTAAATATTTTACATTCGGAGGGTGTGTGCGGACTCGTCGAGTGTTTGTGGCGGTGTATGTTCGGCACGTTGTTTGCTCGTCCCTCATACGGGTTCTTTGTGTTTTGTACCCAATGTTTTATCGGGATATACGAGATGCGATTTAGCCTCTCGGACCGTTTTAGTTAGCGTGGTTAAAAGAGAGTTTTGTTAATGAGTTTCGAGTTGACACGTGCGGCACGAGTCGGTCGGTCTGTATTTTGGATCGAAATTACATGTCGGGTCGAATCTGGTGTGTTCACGCAGGTGTGGGGAATCGCGGCTGATGTAAAAATTATAAACATGGTTACACGGTGCAGATGTGTTATTGTGTCATATTATATATTATATTGTATATGTTTTATCACATCACATCACATCACATCACATGACATGATGACGTGGGATATGTGTGTTATAATTATTTATTTATATTCCTTTAACACCCCCAATTGATTTTTAAAATTATATTTATACTGAAGGACCAATTGTGTGCTCCTCCTCGTGGTCGCGTCACGTTTTTCTCAGTACTGTGACCTGGACTGAAAGAAACTTCGTACCTGTAAGAGTGCATCGCACATAGTGGCAATAGTCAACTTTCAACTCTGAAACAGAATAAACACTTTTCGTTGAGATGGGGGCGAGGAGTGAAGAGGCGGGGGCAGAGAGTGAAGAGGCGGGGGCGGTGGATGAAGAGGCGAGGAGTGAAGAGGCGGGGGATGAAGAGGCGAGGAGTGAAGAGGCGGGGGCAGGGGATGAAGAGGCGAGGCGTGAAGAGGCGGGGGCGGGGATGAAGAGGCGAGGAGTGGAGAGGCGGGGGCAGAGAGTGAAGAGGCGGGGGCGGTGGATGAAGAGGCGAGGAGTGAAGAGGCGGGGGATGAAGAGGCGAGGAGTGAAGAGGCGAGGAGTGAAGAGGCGGGGGCAGGGGATGAAGAGGCGAGGCGTGAAGAGGCGGGGGCGGGGGATGAAGAGGCGAGGAGTGAAGAGGCGGGGCGGGGGATGAAGAGGCGAGGCGTGAAGAGGCGGGGGCGGGTGATGAAGAGGCGAGGAGTGAAGAGGGGGGGCAAGGTAAGCAAATTGATAGCGGAAGACAAGGGGAATTGGGGCGGGGGATGAGTGGATGGGGGCTGGGGTGAATTAGGCGGGGTTGACTGTGAGGGGGTGGACAGGGGGCGGGGGCAAGTGGGGTGGAGAATCGAGAGACGGGGGGCGGGGAGGGGGTAATAAAATTTTTTGGCGGGGGTAAGCAAATTGAAGGCGGGGGGGGGGGATGGGGCAGGGGTGGGGGATGAATAGGCGGGGGCAAGCACGCCCTGTCCATTCCATGTCCCTTGAGTGTGGGTGACCTGGTGAGGTTGGTTGAATGAACGGAATTCGTCTGTGACGGGGTTTCGGCTAGTTATTATTATTACTAGTGCGTGCCCATACGTGCCTGGCCGTACGTGCAAAAGAAAAAAAAAATGACATGACGTTATTCGTGATGTCATAGCACCGTGTCCTTTCATTGGTTTGGTAATTAAATGGCCATAACTTGGGAAGCACTTGTCCGATTAACATCAAACCTTGAAAAGGCATGTACTCAGGTCCCCAGCAATATACCTGGCAAGTTTCAATTACATCGGACCATACCAGTTGTTGTCGAGAAACGGCGGTCACACACACACACACACACACGGCCCCACCAATATACCTGGCAAGTTTCAATAAGATCAGACCAGTGGTTGTCGAGAAACAGCGGCCACAGACACACACAGAGACACACACACAGCTTGCTGGAAACATATATATATATATATATATATATATATATATATATATATATATATATATATATATATATATATATATATATATATATTTTTTTTTTTAGGGTTTGTGGGGTACCGGGCGTAGTGGCGTGCCCCTGTAATCCGGCTACTCGGAGGCTTGTGTTGGAGGATCGCTTGAGGACGGGAGCTCTGTGCTGGGCCACGCTATGAGAGGGTGTAGGGCAGCCCGGAATCATGGCGAAACCCAATCCTTATCCCTGTGTCGTAAGAGGCGACCAGGGTTGCGTCAGGTCAGGAAGGGCATCCGGCGTAAAACATGTGCCAAATCAGTATGCATATCATAACGGATGATCTGCTGTGGCGACCCCTAACGGGAGCAGCCGAAAGACGAACAACATTTGGGTTTGTGGGGTACAGGGCAAGCAGGATGGCCTTGATGTATGCACACTCACCTCTAAGCTATCTTGACCCAATGAAATACTGCGTCACAAGCAAGGTGATTCATCAATGTGTGTGCCATCCCCTCGAATGGACGTCAAACCGGCACCATGTCTCCCAGCATTAGTTGGTGGATGTTAAAGATCCCACGGTATCCTTCGCGAAGAGTAAGTGAGCCATCATCAGCACCATGAATAAATTCCATATTCCTGCCCTAACTATTTAGTCGAGCATCAGGCCAGCCTGTTCATGAAAGACTTGGGCCAAAAACTTCCCCCCTGCCGACCCCACAATAACTTGGGATATCCAACAAGACCTCTTCACATGTCCAACAACTGTGACCATTCATGAGACGCTGCACTGGCCGTACGGAATGTTTGTGTGGTGACTACTCGTCCAGGTCATGAAACGATCTGTTCATCCCCAAGTCCGACGTGTTGGAGATGCCCTGCATAAATATGAGCTGTTGTACATCTTTTTTGGTAATGTCCTAAATTTGACTCACTTTAACAAACATATTACCTGTACCACCTCCTGCGCCACAAATAAGCAACTCTCCTTTCCCTCTTGCTCTTACCTCTGCATGCGGTACCTATGTGCTGCCAAAGAAGTCCGATGGCAAGGAAAATATTTGTGATTTTTTCCATTACCTTCCAAGTCAGTAGGTAAAGGGAGGAATTTGGAATTTGTTTCTGGGTTTCGGCAACAATTCCACCAACTCTTCACAAAAGCCACCGTTGAATCATTAACCTCTACCAACCAATGCAAGCAGTCTGCACACCCAAGTTGTCGCCAGTCTGCACACCCAGGTTGTCGTCAGTCTGCACACCCAGGTTGTCGTCAGTCTGCACACCCAGGTTGTCGTCAGTCTGCACACCCAGGTTGTCGTCAGTCTGCACACCCAGGTTGTCGTCAGTCTGCACACCCAGGTTGTCGTCAGTCTGCACACCCAGGTTGTCGTCAGTCTGCACACCCAGGTTGTCGTCAGTCTGCACACCCAGGTTGTCGTCAGTCTGCACACCCAGGTTGTCGTCAGTCTGCACACCCAGGTTGTCGTCAGTCTGCACACCCAGGTTATCAGTCTGCACACCCAGATTGTCGTCAGTCTGATTGAATGGCGCACCTTGTGATTCAACGCCCTGTTTGCGAGGTGTCGGTCTGACTGTCTATAGTCTGGTTGGGAATAAAACCCAGACTACGTAGCTCAAAGGTAAGTGTGCTCACTACCTCTGCACCATGCCGTCAGATGTGCTTGCACTCAGCATTTGATAATCATCTTGTGTCAATTTAATAGCAGCTTCACTCAGAGATAACTTGTGGGTTGATCCAATTGAATAAAAACCAAAACAATTAATAGGGTTCTAGTCTTTGGGTCGTGTGTTCGTGTCCTCCTTCCATGCACCCAGAGTGATTGTTTTGCTCCGTGAGCCCGAACTCCCTGGTTACAGGTGATACCGTTTGTGATTGTTTGGTGTAAGGCAAAGTGCAAAAATCAGACCAATGGACTTTCGGGGGTGCAAGGTGAGGGGAAGACCTCGTATGAGGTGCAAGGTGAGGGTGGACTTTCGTATGATAACAAAAAAAAGTTTTTAAATGTTTTTTTTCAAGGCATTTGTGCTTGTATATGTTTGATCTATTAATTATTTGGTTAAGAAAAGTTATGTGGATACACCTCATTGCCTGCCCCATGATACCTTGCAAAATTGCTTTATGCTATGTCTAATTGATTTCAAGGTGTGTGTGTGTGTGTGTGTTGTGTGTGTGTGTGTGTGTGTTGTGTGCGCGCGTGCGTGTGCACCTACCCTATGGTTGGGTGGAGTTTGTGTATTACTTCCTGGAAAAAAGTATTGTCCGTATATTGCAATTAGACGATGTTTGGTGTCTATCTAAAGGTGTCTATGGGGTCTAAAGGTCATCTGCATCCCCACATCCATGATGGTATAGGTATTGAAATATCACGTAACCTCTAATATCTATCGTGGGACCTCCAACAAAAGGGAGACCATTTGAATTTGGTTCATCCATGTGTAATCGGAGTTTCCCCCTCCTATCCTCTCTGTGGTCCTTGGTCTCGGAGTAATTACCGGACAAAGTGATGGGACCGGTCCGCCACAATGGAGAAATAACCCAAATAGTAACACCGATGAGAAATGTGGAAAAAAAAATTGAATGGAGTCTTTCGAAATTTTGTTTGAAAATTTTTTTGAAAAGTATTTCACAGAAAACCTAAGTAGGGACCTCCTGGGTATACCCTGAAACTTTGGTGTCGATTGGCCCAAAGGTCTTGGTGCAGTTACCAGACATACAGACTCGTACACTTTCACTTTAATTTATTAGTAGGAATTTTTACCCGTCCCTTTGCTGATGGATTTAATCTAAAGACGTGTTGGACTTCACACACCTTCTGCTCTATTCACATCCTTGTGGATTGGTAAGTAGAGTAGCAAACTGGTTTAGTGGTAGTCAGTACAGAGTGGTTGTGAGTGGGAGGATGAAGTAGTGGGTAACCTCAGGGATCAGTTCTATGACCATTATTCTTCATAATTTACATCAACAGTTTGGATAGTGGGGTTAAAAGTCAGTTTTTTTTTTGTCCAATTTTCAGATGACATGAAGCTTGGAAGTAAGATCGACAACACAGAGGGGTGTGATGAGATATCTAGACAATTATCTTGTCTGGGTACCTTAGTGGATTGGCCAAATGATTGGCAGGTCATTTAGTTTAACACAAGGAAATGTTACGTGCTGAGGTTGGGTAAGAACAATAAAAATAGGAACTACATAATGCAAGGGACAGTCTTGGAGCGTCTGGCATGGGAGAAGGATCTGGGGGTGGGAATAGATATGTGGGGTAAGCAGACAACACAGTGCCGGATTCATGCCAACAATGGTTTAAGGTTGTATTCTTCAGGAGGTTGTGTTAACACTGTATAATAATTTATTTAGGCCTCACCTAGAACATTGTGTACCGTTTTGGTCACCACATCTGATGAACGGTGTATCTCCCACCGAGTGGGTTCCATTGCATGTTGATTTGTGGCTAGCTCGACTAAACCATGAGGGATGGGTGAAGGAGACGGGACTTTATCTAATATCTAAAAGTAGCTCAGTCGTGGCGTCCCTGCATGCATGCATCCGTCCATCAACAATTGTCCTGTAGGTGGATACTGCTAATGAAGCAGCATATCAGTACACACATGTATGTACACACAGCATCTAACGTGCTGCACATAGAGGAGAGTTTTTTCCTGGCATGTCCCATGCCAAATACATACCCCAGGCAGTTTGATCAAAAGAAGGAAGAGAAGCATTGGGGGAGGGGGAAGGGTGGGAATTATTTATTTATTTTGATCTTCCTCTTAGTGTGTTGTTGTGGATCTGTCAGAATTCACCATCTAAAAAGGTTGTGATGAATATCCCATTAACGCTCTCCCCCTCCTCGCTCACTGAGTGTCTAGCTAGGCCGGTTCCTACACACCACCTAATTTCAATTTTTTTCCCCATTAACAACAATCTTTTTTTTTTTTTAGCAATTACACAAAGAAGGGTACAGACAAAATATGTGTGGTAGAGTTTTTCAACACAATAGACAATGTTATGACCGTGGCCACAGCTTGAGAGTGAAGAAGAGGAACGTTAGAAAGACGTTAAGGAAACGGTGTTTCTCTCAGGGAGTAGTTGATGCATGGGATGGTCTCCTGGGAGAGGTAGTGGCACCTGAAACAGTAGATAGGTATAAACTGGAATTAGACAGACATTACCTGGAGGATACAGAGGTGCATGGACATTGAATGGAATGTGTGAGCATGTTGGGCCTGCTGGCATCCTCTGTATCAAACTTGCTTGTTTGCTACGTCCTTGAGGATCTGGGGAGGGTTTGAGGTCTGAGAAAACAGAGGGAGCGAGATCCGAAGGAAAGACGCTAAATGAAAACCAGAAGCCACCGACCAAGCTGTGATGTGACAGCCACAGGACTTGTGCTTCTGCCTCATCACGTAAAAATGCCAATAATATTAAATGCTTCCAAAGTTTTTTTTTAATATCCAGTATTTATCATTTTATTTATTGCGTGGAGGATTAAATTTAACTCTTTCTTCATCACCACTGGCACATGCGCATCATGAATTGGCAAATCATTGGGATTACCCAGAGGGCTGGCAGGATGGCTTAGAGATACCGACACTCGCCTCGAAGCTGTCTAACCTGGGTAGGGTTTGAATCCTGACCCAGCTATAAACTGTCATCCCGGTGTTTCACAGGCAGAGTGATTCATCAATGTGTGGTGCCGTCCCTCGGATGGATGTTAAACTGGGCATCCAATCTGCCGACATCAGTCGGTGGACTTTAAAGATCCCACTGTGTCTTTTGCAAAGAGTTGGTGAGCTATCGCCGGCACCATGAACAAATTACATATTCCTGCCCTCACCTTCGTCGAACGTCAGGCCTGGTCAGACAAAACTTGGTGGACAGGTTGGGTATGTGACGAGGACAAATTGATTTGATTTTCCTGAAAAACTGAATCTGAATCTGGATCTGGATATGAGAATTTTTATGCCTCTGCAAGAATATGAGAAGTTGCTGGAGGCATTACGCTTTTGGGTTGTCCGTCCATCCGTCCATCCTTAATAGGTTTTCATTACTGCGATAACTTAAGAATGGCTAAAGGGATCCAACTCAAAATTTGTATAAGAATGTGCTCTGATGCAAACGTGAACTGATTCGATGTGGGGATCAAGAGGTCAAAGGTCAAGGGTCATGTTAAGTACAAATTCTGTTACTGTGCTAACTTGTGAACGAGTGATTTGATTTTGACCAAACTTGGTACAAGTATGTATAATGATGTAAAGATGAACTGATTAGATTTGGGGGTTTTCTTCTTCTTGGAGCTGACGATGGAGCACATCACGTCACAATTTCCCTTGCAGAATATATCGGGAGGACTTTTATCCCTCCACCACCTAAACCCTGAGATAGCCACGTGGCTGCAGAACCCAGACATTGAACTTTAGCGCACCACATCTTGGCCATACACAAGAAGAGGAAGGTAAAAATGTGATTCTTGAGAACAGCTGAAGGGAGTTAAATCAAACTTGGTTCAAGTAAGTCTGTATAATGATGTAATAATGTGCGTGAAGACATATCGATTGACGTTGTGACGTCAGAGTGCCTTTTCTAGTTAATTTTTTTTCAGGGATTCTTCACCATTGAGAGATGGGGCCAAAAACGATATGTAGTGGCATGATATTTCAAACAGTCATGGACGGATTCGGACAAAACGATGTGGATGAGTTGGTGAAGTGACGATAACAAGTCGATTCGATTTTTGTTTCGGTCTCGATCCAGATCGGGCCCATCAGTGGGATACAAAATATAAACCGCTCAGCCTGGCGGAGGGATGCACCCTACCGAGTGCTGTTCGAGTTGAAAATGTTTCGATTGCACAGCTTGTTGTTGTGAAAGAAGACGTGTTTGGTGGCTGTTGATGCATTCGTTTTGCGTCAACAATTACTTGTTGCTTTACTTTCCTTTAACATCTCAAGAGCTGGACTGTAGGAGACATTTAAATGCAAGGAAGCATCATCCAGAGAAGATGCGTGCCAGAATGGCAGAATCCTGATGGTCTAAAGAGAAGATAATTTCTCAAAATGTGGCATCGTGCCCATTGTTAGCAGCGGCTCCGCTCGTGTTTGTTTATAAATTTGCCAATGGTGCTAAAGTCGAACCGGCTGGCTGCTGTGTTTTCCTGTTATTACCATGTCAAATGGCTCGTAGCTGCTGACTTTTATCATATACTGCTTCCCAGGCAGGCCACAGCAATGTCCATTGTTTTTTTTTTAATCTACAATAACAATTTCAAGCATTCTTTACAAACAGCGAAGCCACATGATAAGGAACGTGTCGGTCTCGTGAAAATGCCTTGCCAAAGATGAGGGTCGTAATGTAATAACGCACGTGAAGCGAAAAGCAGAGTCAAACAATTGGTTGGCTGTCTGTCTGTCTGTCTGTCTGTCTGTCTGTCTGTCTGTCTGTCTGTCTCTGTCTGTCTGTGTCTACAAATGTGAGTTTATGATTGAGGAGTGAGATATATTGTTTTTACTCTCTGCCTGCGTGGCAGTCAAACAAAAATTGAAAATAATTCCAAACAGGAGACTTACTGTTTTTGAGGATGTCATAAAGGACACAAACAACAAGCAAGAATAACTAATGTCAAAGACTCTGCATCAACGGCGGTAAAATTCTGGAATTTTTTTTTTCTACGAACTTAAAAAAAAAAATTAAAATAAAAAATTTTTTCAATTGAATTGTATATTTGTTCACTGTAGAACACAAATCGCCTTTTTAACACTTTCAAAACTCTTTCGTTTAGCAGTACTTTGACAAAATATTACGCCATTTTACTTCATCTCGGCCAATCAAATTTGCCGTTCAATGACCCCGCCCACGTCCCTTCTTTATTTTTTGTTTCCTCAAGGCGGTGCGGCGTAAAGTGTTCTGTGAACTCTCTAGTTTATATTATTTACTGTCTATTGTTCTCTTATCTGACTGCATTTTTACCTCCGTGGTTTGCTTGCCAGGCGTGAATGTGACAGACTTTGGACTGTGACATTTTTGAATTTGTGACCTTTGCAGACCTCAGTCATGCTTAGCTTGGGAAGACTGAGGACATGACGCATGCCAATTGTGAACCTTTTTTGTTGGGGAGGGGGTTGGTAAAGGGGGTTGTTAGTAGCTGTTTGTGAATGATGGTCACTGTTGCACTGCCGTTCACCATTGTAAATGATTATTAGTAAGTTAAGACCTTTGGAGTTTAATTGCATGCGGTTGTAAGTGCAACGCAGATTGTGATCCCGATAAAACTCTCAACTCGGCACAACGAGTTCAATAATATCATTGACCATGAGAAAGTTAGGCATGAAGTGATATAAACCATTCTGGGTAAAACTAAACTCACACGACACCGCCTGTTCGCCGTAGTTTGGTGATGTGGTTCACGCGTGGTTGTTTATTTAGCGGTGCATCGAGTTCAATAATTGCGAACTGGTGAGCGATCTTGAGCTCCAACTGCTGCCATTCAAGCCATTATCAAATGTGTTCGACGCATGGCTTGGCAGGAATCGCCAGATTAATCTGCATTTGGACGAGTAACCATAGAGAGACAGACACACAGACCTAGATATATGTATAGAGAGCTGCAGGCTTCCAGTTCATTATTAATTGAAAGTAAAGTGATTCTCTGTGGGATGCAAACTTAATCCAAGTTCCAAGCTAAGTGTGGTTGAAGAAAAAGGAATTTTTTGATGAATATGGTTGGTTATGTGGGTTCCACTTTATTTCCATGACTTTTACGCAGAAGCAAGTCTGTCTCAAAGGTAGCCATTCCGCAGCGTGAGAATCTATTTTAGTTGTTTCTGTCCCTTTCCGTCAAGAAAGATGGTCTTGTGCTTATTGTACAGCTACCAAACCAGTTTTTTTTTTTTTTTTTGGACTTGTGATTTAATGGAAGTTTAAATGCGTTCATGACCCCACCAAAGCCAATTTTAAACTCAAATGTTTATCCTCCCACAGTGCTTTTATCATAAAATCACAAAAGTTTCACAATCTTTGTCACGTCGATTGTAAGCATCACATGCTGATGTTGAACCCTTTCCTTCTTGTGTTTTGTTTGTAGACATGCCTTCAGTGAATTGGTTGTTTGTCAAAGGATCATTCTTGTGTTTAACATTCCTGAACAGGAAGAAATATATATCACCAGCATTTGTGGATAGACATTTATGACGTATTGATGGAGTTTGTCATTGTTGGAAGAACAAGTGATGTTTGCGTGTCCATCAAATGTCCACATCATTCTGAAGTTTCTGGCGAATAAGCCATTCATGTTTCAGGTGCAAAATGAAACGCTCATTCTTGAAAATATCCGTCGACGTAGATCGATCGATGTTGCTCTGGTTATGGTCGGGTTAGGAATGTTCGTGAGTGCAAAAAAAATAGTCGCCTATTGCAGATCTCATAACTGACTCTCACCTTGTAGAAAATGTTTGACATTAGTTTATTTTATTTTTGGTTTTTTTCCTCTTTTGTGGTTTTTTAGTTATTTATTTATATAATGTGACTGAGCAAACTTCGTGGTGTTTCGGTGCGACGATGTGCAGGAATTTGGGCAGGTGCTGATTTGTTTGTCAAGAAGATCTGAGTTTTATTGTAACTTGTAAAACCTTCAGCATATAGCTCCACGAGCTGTTTTTAGCTTCAGATGGATTACAAGGGTTGGGTTTGATTCCGTTTTGGCTGTGTAGCATGACGCTGACATTATTGTAGAAATGTTCCTCTAAGCCTATCACATTTTGGAGAGTTAAATGTGTGCCAATGAAAAGGATGTGCTTGAGGAGAACGAAGCACAGAAATAAGAGGGAGGTGGATGTTCGACGAAGAAGAATAAGAAGACAGATACAAATCCCTATAGAGCTGCCATGACCTCTCTGCCATACTCAGAAAGCTGATTTTGAAAATTGTGGACGGTGTATGGCATGTGCTTTGCACTCGTTGCAAGATTGAGCGGTTGGAGAGGTGAGGTGGTAGCAGGTATGATTGCTTCAAGTTTTAATTGTAATTGATGATTTTGAGACTTAGCCATTTACATAGCCCATGAATTAATGACGTTCTGCGAACAAGCCATCGGGATCCACTGAAAGAGGACATTTTGGTTTGGAAGGTGAAGGCTGCTTGTAAACGGTTGAAATTGTGTTACTGCCATCTTTTCTTATAACATGTACTTGTAACAATCATCTGACGAGCAAGTGAGGATACCAAAGCTTTTCTGGGGGATTTTTTTTTCCCCCCTCATACGGCTTGCTCTCTGTCTCTGTACCCCAAAATTGAATGATCTGAAAATACTTGTTTTTCTGTGCGTTTTAAAATAATCTTAGGAATGCTCATCTGCAGGGCAGCAGGCATGTCTGGTGAGTGTGAATCTCTAAAAGAAGGTTGTTGTATTTTTATGAACCCGTTTGTACCAAAGTCTTACCTCATTTGTGCAGTATAATCCCACTTGGTTAAAATATTTTTTTTATTGCATTGGAGCCATTTGTTCTCCCAAATAAACTTTTCACAAGCTAAAGATTGTTTTTAAGATATTGACACGTTTTCCCCATTAGTGCTCATAGTTCGGTCTCGCGCCGCTGCGCGAACAGAGAGGAATAGGGCGCTCGTCTCCCTGCTGTTTATTCACCAGTTTCAACAGAAAGCTCAATCGCATCGAATCAAAAAACTGCCATCCTGGAGAACCTCCAAAAGGGAGTTGCTGTCTCGTGAGGCACGTCATACTCCAGAGGAGGCATTTAGCCATCTGTCCCAACAGCAATCATGTGAGCGTCTGAAATTCTTTGCGATATTTTGAATTACTCGGTCTTTCGTCCATCGCTTACTCGACCATGTCGACCCTGCAAAGTGATGTCTTCCTATCTCTTGTTTCCTTGCATTTCTTAATGTTCTTTGGTGATATTATGCCTTTTGAAAATCCTAATTACCCTCGCCGAAGGAGAGGGCATTGCATTTGGGTCTGTTTGTTACTTGGTGAAAATTATTTTTTTTGCTAAGTATGCTGGTTTGTCTGTGTCTGTGTCTGTCTCTGTCTGTCTCTGTCTGTCTGTCTGTCTGTTATGTCACACGATTTTTGGCCACAGTTTTCAAGCAATCGTTCTGAAATTTGTTGTGTATGTCGTTGACCAGCCACGGACAGCAACGCTTAGTTTTGGTGAAGATCCGAATCCGGATCTGCATCTGATAATTTTGTAAGTGATTCTTCACCATTGAGAGATAGGGCTAAAAACGAGATATAGCACGATATCTCAAAAAGTTACAGATGGATTCACACGAAACTTGGTGGACAGGTTGGCTGTGTGACAAGGATGAATCGATTTAAATTTTGGTGAAGATCTGAATCCACATCCAGATACGAGATTTATTTAATTTTTCAAGTGATTCTTCATTGTTGAGAGATCGGGGTAAAAACGATATATAGTGCGATATCTCAAAAAGTTATGGATGGATTCCGCAGAAAGTTTGTGGACAGGTTGGGAATGTGACGAGGACTAATTGTTTTAATTTTCGTGAAGATTCGAATCCGAATCCGGATCCGTAGATACTTTTTCAAGTGATTCTTCACTCCTTAGAGACTGGGCCAAAAACGATGTATCGCTTGAGATCTCAAAAAGTTGTGGACGAGTTGTGACAAAACAAGGTAGATGAAATGGTTAGGTGACAAGAACGAGCCGATTCGATTTTGGTTAAGCTCCGGATTCAGATCCGACCTATCGGTGGCATACTAAATATAAACTATTCAGCCTGGCGGAGGAATGTTCTCGACCGAGTGCTGTTCTGTGCTGTTTTCCCCGCATCCGCTTGTTGGATTGAGACAAAATTTTCACCATATGTGTGACTTCTCATGCAGAATGATTTAATGATAATTATGATGTCATAGGTTACGTGGTGTGGCAGCCATGTTGGAAAAATGGAAAAACTTTGGACCTTTGTATCTCTGAAACCACACTAAGGAAAATATTGAAGCATGGCACATGGCAAGTACTCATCATGGGGAATGTGTGATTTTTTTTTTTTTATGACGTCATAGGTGCCTTCGTTATGACGCCATAATTGCATATGTAGAACACTACATCTGATCAGTATGAACATTTTTGAGGGTCAAATGGTTCACAGAAGAAAAAAACAATTGATGACGTCATCTGTCACGTGATTTGGCAGCCATATTGTTTTTTTTTTAGATCTCGTAGAGGATCTCAGTCTTACTCGCGTTGTTGTTCTTGTGGACCTTTTTGTTTCACAGCTTACAGTTTTCATCGAAACTTCCTGAAACTTGGCGTATATATGTAAAAATACCCTGCGCAGACAGTAATGATCTCTGATTTTGAAAATTCCTCCAAGAAAAAAAGTTATGACGTCAAAATATCTCCGCTAATGGAAATCGCCTAAAAAAATTATCTCCGAAACTTGGCAAGCTTTTTGAATCCTGTTTGCGGGAATCGAACAGGGCATTCGCAGAGATGAATTACCGCACATATGATTCATCACTATGACGTCATATCAATTTTTATGATGTCATTCCTATTATTTGACATTTTTACTTAGAAATCTATAGATTTCGTAAGTATATTGATGACTTCCATTTCTGTTTGTTACTTATGAAATCTAAAGATTTCATAAGTATATTGATGACTTCCATCCTCTGTGTGTGTGTTTGTGTGTTTGTTTGTAGGCACGATAACTCGAACGGAAGAAGCTACCAATGTCAAATTACACCACGTAATTCAGGAGGGTGATGGCGAGTGCTGAATAGATTTTGGTCAAAATCGGTCAAAGGTCAAGGTCACAGTGAGGTCAAATATTCGATTTTTGATGGTTTGGTACAGATAACTCGAACGGAAGAAGCTACCAATGTCAAATTACATCACGTGATTCAGGAGGGTGATGGCTAGTGCTGATTAGATTTTGGTCAAAATCGGTCAAAGGTCAAGGTCACAGTGAGGTCAAAAATTCAATTTTTGATGGTTTGGTACAGAATCATGGAAGAAACTTCTGGTTTGCGTCGTGACCTTCTCCAGAGACAGCTTTTATGAGATAAAGTCAGAGGTCAAGTTGATGATTTCGTAAGTACCAGTCTATGACTGCTTGTTTTGTTTTTTGTTTCATTTGTTTCACAGCCTACAGTTTTCATCGAAACTTCCTGAAACTTGGCGTATATATGTAAAAATACCCTGCGCAAACAGTAACCATCTCCGATTTTGAAAATTCCTCCCAGAAAAAAAAGTTATGACGTCAAAATATCTCTACTAATGGAAATCGCCCAAAAAATTATCTCCGAAACTCAGCAAGCTTTTTGAATTCTGTTTGCAGGAATCGAACAGGGCATTAGCAGAGATTAATTACCGCACATATGATACATCAATATGACGTCATATCAATTTTTATGACGTCATTCCTATTTTTTGACATTTTTTGTTTCACAACCCAGAGTTTTCATCGGATATTCGTGAAACTTGCCATGTATATTTAGAAAGCCCACGCACAGGCAGTAACCATCTCTGATTTTGGGAATTCTTCCGAGAAAAAAAGTTTGTCATGATATCGCCGCTAATGGAAATCGCCTCTGCCATTATCTCCGAAACTACGCAAGCTGTTTGAATTTTGTTTGCGGGAATCAAGCCGGGTATTAGCAGATAATTATTCATCACAAACCTGATGCATCACAATGACGTCATAATCGTTTTTATTACGTCATCATTAAGAGGACGAGGATCTTAGCTCATTTGAGCTTGTTTTTTTTTTAACTTTCAAAAATCCTCTTTTCTGAAGTGGCTGAACAGATCGAGGCAAAGCTTTACAGGTATGACCGCCTATCCATGAGGAACAAAAGGTTCACACATTTGATGGCATGTCAATTGGTTTTGCAGCCATATTGATTTACCCTAAAACCTAGAAAAAATCTTCTTTTCCCGAACGGCTGGATAGATCGAGGGGAACTTCACAGAAATGTTCTCCAAGCCTCGGATGTACAACTTTGTTCGGAATAATTGATAGGTCACATGGTTTGGCAGCCATATTGGATTGAAGAAAAGTATTAAATAATGTTTTCTCTTCAACCACTTCATCAATCGACGTGAAACTTCATAATTACAATCTAGTACTGATGGGGAATAAATTTTAATTTTCAACTTGATCGGACACATGGTCTGGCAGTCAGAATTATTTAATTGCTTTGATATGGGTTATTTTAGTTGTTTTTTAATTTAATTTTTTTTTTTTGAAAAAGCCTCACTTGGCTGTGCCTGGATGGGTTTGAGGGTAGAGGAGTAGCAGCTGAAATGTGAATCCTCTCCAGGTTCCATCTGATGACTTCATCTTTGTTTTTTACTTAAGAAATCTAAAGATTTCGTAAGTATATTGATGACTTCCATTTCTGTTTGTTTGTTTGTTTGTAGGCATGATAACTCGAGAACGGAAGAAGCGACCAACGTCAAATTACACCACGTGATTCAGGAGGGTGATGGCGAGTGCTGATTAGATTTTGGTCAAAATCGGTCAAAGGTCAAGGTCACAGTGAGGTCAAATATTCGATTTTTGATGGTTTGGTGCAGATAACTCCAGAATGGAAGAAGCTACCAATGTCAAATTACACCACCTAATTCAGGATAGTGATGGCTAGTGCTGATTAGATTTTGGTCAAAATCGGTCAAAGGTCAAGGTCACAGTGAGGTCAAAAATTCAATTTTTGATGGTTTGGTACAGAATCATGGAAGAAACTTCTGGTTTGCGTCGTGACCTTCTCCAGAGACAGCTTTTATGAGATAAAGTCAGAGGTCAAGTTGATGATTTCGTAAGTACCAGTCTATGACTGCTTGTTTGTTTGTTTGTTTGTTTGTGGGCACGATAACTCGAGAACGGAAGAAGCTACCAATGTCAAATTACACCACGTGATTCAGGAGGGTGATGGCTTGTGCTGATTAGATATTGGTCAATGGTAAAGGTCACAGTGAGGTCAAACATTCGATTTTTGATGGTTTGGAACAGAATCATCGTAGAAACTTCTGGTTTGCGTCGCTACCTTCTCTAGAGACAGCTTTTATTAGACAAGGTCAGAGGTCAAGTTGACAATTTCGTAAGTACCAGTCTATGACTGCTTGTCACTTACGAAATCTAAAGATTTCGTAAGTATATTGATGCTTTCCGTTTCTGTTTGTTTGTTTGTTTGTTTGTAGGCATGATAACTCGAGAACGGAAGAAGCTACCAATGTCAAATTACACCACGTGATTCAGGAGGGTGATGGCTCGTGCTGATTAGATTTTGGTCAAAAATCGGTCAAAGGCCAGGGTCACAGTGAGGTCAAACTTCCAAAACATGCGATTTTTGATGGTTTGGTACAGAATCATCGTAGAAACTTCTGGTTTGCGTCGCTACCTTCTCAAGAGACAGCTTTTATTCGACAAGGTCAGAGGTCAAGTTGACGATTTCGTAAGTACCAGTCTATGACTGCTTGTTTGTTACTTACGAAATCTTAAGATTTCGTAAGTATATTGATGCCTTCCGTTTCTGTTTGTTTGTTTGTTTCTATGTTTGTTTGTTTGTTTGGTTGTCGGCACGATAACTCGAGAATGGAAGAAGCTACCAATGTCAAATTAAACCACGGTATTCAGAAGGGTGATGGCTAGTGCTGATTAGATTTTGGTCGAAATTGGTCAAAGGTCAAAGTCACAGTGAGGTCAAATATCCGATTTTTGATGGTTTGGTGCAGATAACTCGAACGGAAGAAGCTACCAATGTCAAATTACACCACGTGATTCAGGAGGGTAAAGGCTAGTGCTGATTATATTTTGGTCAAAGGTCAAAGTCACAGTGAGGTCAAACATCCAAAAAATGATAACTCGAGAACGGAAGAAGCTACCAATGTCAAATTACACCACGTGATTCAGGAGGGTGGTGGCCAGCACTGATTAGATTTTGGTCAAAATCGTTCAAAGGTCAAGGTCACGGTGAGGTCAAACATCCAAAACATTCGATTTTTGATGGTTTGGTACAGAGTCATCGTAGAAACTTCTGGTTTGCGTCGCTACCTTCTCTTGAGACAGCTTTTATTAGACAAGGTCAGAGGTTAAGTTGACGATTTCGTAATTACCAGTATATGATTGCTTGTTTGTTTGTTTGTAGGCACGATAACTCGAGAACGGAAGAAGCTACCAATGTCAAATTACACCACGTGATTCAGGAGGGTGATGGCGAGTGCTGATTAGATTTTGGTCAATCGGTCAACGGTCAAGGTCACAGTGAGGTCAAACATTCGATTTTTGATGGATTGGTACAGATAACTCGAGAATGGAAGAAGCTACCAATGTCAAATTACACCACGTGATTCAGGAGGCTGATGGCTTGTGCTGATTAGATTTTGGATGAAATCGGTCAAAGGTCAAGGTCACAGTGAGGTCAAATATTCGATTTTTGAAGGTTTGGTACAGATAACTCGAACGGAAGAAGCTACCAATGTCAAATTACACCACGTGATTCAGGAGGGTGATGGCTCGTGCTGATTTGATTTTGGTCAAAATCGGTCAAAGGTCAAGGTCACAGTGAGGTCAAACATCCAAAACAAGCAGTCGTAGACTGGTACTTTTGAAATCGTCAACTTGACCTCTGACCTTGTCTTATAAAAGCTGTCTCGAGAGAAGGTAGCGACACAAACCAGAAGTTTCTACGATGATTCTGTACCAAACCATCAAAAATCGAATGTTTTGGATGTTTGACCTCACTGTGACCTTGACCTTTGACCGATTTTGACCAAAATCTAATCAGCACTAGCCATCACCCTCCTTAATCACGTGGTGTAATTTGACATTGGTAGCTTCTTCCGTTCTCGAGTTATCGGCCTACAAACAAACAAACAAACAAACAAACAGAAACGGAAGTCTTCAATATACTTACGAAATCTTTAGATTTCTTAAGTAAAAATGATAACTCGAGAACGGAAGAAGCTACCAATGTCAAATTACACCAAGTGATTTAGGAGGGTGGTGGCTAGCGCTGATTAGATTTTGGTCAAAATCGGTCAAAGGTCAAGGTCACAGTGAGGTCAAACATCCAAAACATTCGATTTTTGATGGTTTGGTACAGAATCATCGTAGAAACTTCTGGTTTGCGTCGCTACCTTCTCTAGAGACAGCTTTTATTAGACAAGGTCAGAGGTCAAGTTGACAATTTCGTAAGTACCAATCTATGACTGCTTGTTTGTTTGTTTGTTTGTTTGTGAACAGTGTTACGGAAAAACTCCCCGACAGATTTCGACGAAACTTGGTGGGGGGGTTAGGTATGGTCCAAGGATCATGCCATTAAATTTTGGACTTGGTAAGTCCCCCCCCCCCAAAAAAAAATTGTTAGAGAAAATTTTTTTTTTTGCATTTTTACATGTTTTAAGGGATTTCCAACCCCCACCCGCCCAAAAAAAATTGTTACCCCCCCACAAAAAAGAAAAATAAATATTTTTACATTTCTACATGTTTTCAGTGATTTCCAACCCCCCCCCAAAAAAAATTGTTAGAGAAAAAAAAATTTTGCAACTTTTTTTTCAACAAAAATTTTTTTTTTTCATTTGCATTTGTGCATGTTTTAAGTGATCTCCAGCCCCCCTCCCAAAATTGTTACCCCTCCCCCCCAAAAAAGAAAAAAATTTGCATTTCTACATGTTTTAAGTGATTTCCAACCCCCCCAAAAAATTGTTGGAGAAAAAAATTTTTTTGCAACTTTTTTCCAACAAAATTTCGATTTTTTTTTTTGCATTTTTACATGTTTTAAGTGATTTCCAACCCCCCCCCCAAAAAAAATGGTGGAGAAAAGAACTATAACTCTGTCAGCACTGTTGACATCATATTTAATGAATAAGATATAAGGTTCACTTGAGAGACCCAGCAGTATTGGCGGCGGAGGTTTTGCACTCTCCCGAGTGCTCCCCCTCTAGTTAATTATGTAACACACCAGTACACAAACACCACACAAAATAAGTCCTGGCGAGGTTCTGCAATCTGATTGCTCTTTTTCTTGTTACCTCCGCAACCGAAGGTGAAGGAGGTTATGTTTTCATCCCTCTCTCTCTGTTTGTTTGTCTCTCTGTGTATAGGATATCTCAAAAAGTTGTGGATGGATCTGGATGAAATTTGGTGGGCAGGTTGGGTGTGTGACAATGACAAACTAATTAGATTTTGGTGAACCTCCATATCCGGATACGACTCTGATAATTTTTAAAGTGCTTCTTCACCACTGAGGGATAGGGCCAAAAATGATATGTAGCACGATGTCTCAAAAAGTTATGAACTGATTCGGATGAAACTTTTTGGACATGTTGCGGTTGCCCTTTGATGCCATTAAAGGTCCCCTGACATGCAAAAGTACTGAAATTTCATTTATATATGTCCTCGGAGTTTTTCATCGTGATTTCAAATCTGACAATGTTTTTCACAATACTCATTCTGTAAAATGTAAAATTAAAAAAACAAACGTCTTCGGGAACGCCCCTAAAAATTCTCCTGAAAGGGGCGTAACCCACATGGCGTCAACTACAGTATTACAAAAGCTGCACGTAAATTAGTCGGGTTGGTGGTCTACGTGATTCTATTGGCTTGCTGTGTGTTTCCACATTTGATTGGTCGACTCAATCGCTTCGTTCATTTCTGCTTTAAAAAAAATCGAACATTTGGTTTTGAATAATGGCTGGCATGGACTTTGATTTGTCTGGTAACGACAGTGAGTGTGAGAGAAATGAAGGATTTTGGTCTGAATCAGATGGAGAATTGTCGGATTACGTAGTCGCGGGAGGTGAAGTTCAGGCAGCTGGAAATGAAATACGGCCTTACCAGTTCGAGCCCGAAGCAGGACAAGCAGAGGAAACCGGCGATGAAATTCCCGGAGTTCATGATGATCGGGAGGACATCGAAGGAAGACTTGGCAATAACAACTGGTTAGACTAAATCCTATTCGTAATTCAATAATGTAAATTCGACTTGCATACTGCTCAATATCAGAAATATTTTAGTGAGGTGACGTGAACAGCGCAGTGCAGCGGACATGTTGCTTCGCGGCGAATTAATCACAAGCAAGGCCAGCCCATGTCATCGGCCGTATCTCTCGGCGCATAAAACGAAGCAATCTCGCTGTCCGGATACGATGAAAACTTGTGTACAGAACACACCTTGCGACAATTGTCTCGAGTAGTCCGATAAATCTGACATTCTGTTGCATTTTTATTTATTTTATTCCTACTGTCGTCATGTAGCACCAGTAGAAAACAATGAAGAAAAGAGAATAATAAAATAAAGCTGCAGCACGTCAGATTTATCAGCCTCGTCAAGACTTGAGAGTTGACAAGTAACTTGTATTAGCATGCACACAATGTATAAGTCAATGCGTAAGAGTCCCGAGGCTATGAGGCCGTGTAATAGGACAGATAAATTTGTCTTTCATAGTTGTGCAAACATATTTTCCCCTTTCTTTTATTACAGCATTTTGGCTAAATGTTAATGAATAGCATGCCAATGGAAGCAGTACCTTCACTTTAGATGTCCATATTCTCCTACGATTATCATCTTTCGGGAATACATGAAGGCTTACACCGTCTTTGCTTGTATTGCTGCATCCTGCTACGATACATCTTGCAGGCATTTTCGAAAGTACGGCTAAAACTCTTAAAAACTTTCGCGAAACAATCACTGGAATTAAGACGATCACAGAGATTGCACTAACATGTGCAAAATGCATTTGTACGTACTTTATAAGGCGCGCGACATCTCGAGTCAATCCACTCTGTGATAGTTACTGTATGTGACGTCACGCTGCGATTCGCTGAAGTCAATTTTTTAAGGGGTGGGGCATATCAAGTTGTGAAAGGCTTCAGAAATTATCGAAATATTGCTCTAATTATCCCATTTTTGATTAAAAAAAAAAAAACGGGTGATTTCTTCACTAGGAAGGTCAAGTTAATATATAAATCACAAGAAAGCTTTGCATGTCAGGGAACCTTTAAAGCCCTTAAGTTCCCGTACCCCTCATCACTCATTGTACATAAATTATTCTTGTTATATTTCCAATCTGCCAATGGTTGTCCTCTTTCTTCCACTGGTCCAGCAATGTTCGGATGTAGGTTAGCCGGGAGGTTATAATTCCCAAACTAATTGGCTCTCATTTCAGTCCGGCATTGTGCTTGCTGAAAGCTCAGCCGTATTTATCAAGATTCAATAATGATAACAACAGTGCAATTGTCAAGGGTGCGATTCTCTGGAAAGGAGATCATGTGTTCTTAGGTAAATGGTTGTCAGACGGAGGACCTTGAGTCACGTCGTCAAGTTATTGGCGTTCGCGGTCGATTAGCAACCCGCCACGACACAATGTTATTCGTGTGTGATAGCCTCCATTCCCGGTGAGTCCGGGGAGATCCAGCGATACCCCCACCCTTATACCCTCGCAACTCCTGGTCCGCAACAATATGTTCGTTATTATTGCAATTTGATACTATTATTATATGCCTGGTGTTGGCTTAATGGTTAGGGTGGTGGGCTTGGGATCCTCGGGTATTGGGTTCAAATCCCCCTCGGCTGTTGAATTAATACCAGGTGGGGTTAACTCTGCCTGTCATCCTTCCGAGGTCAGCAAAATGAGAACCAGCTTGCTGTTGTACTGTGTCGGAGTGGCGACCAGGATTGTGCCCAATAGCCAAGGATACTGCTTAAGCAACACCAATGCTCAGCATAGAGTATGGTCCTAATGGATGGATGGAATGGGGAATTTTTGGGACTTTGGGGACTTTTGGGTCCTCATGGACGTTTTTGGACTTTGGGGTCCTCGGGGACTTTTTTGGACTTTGGGGTCCTCGGGGACTTTTTTGGACTTTGGGGTCCCCGGTGACTTTTTTGGACTTTGGGCTCCTCGGGAACTTTTTCGGACTTTTGGGTCCTCGGGGACTTTTTCGGACTTTTGGGTCACCGGGTACTTTTGGAACTTCTGTGTCCTCGGGAACTATTGGGACCTTTGGGGACTTTTGCGTCTTCAGGGACTTTTGGAACCTTTGGGTCATCGGGAACTTTTGGGGCTTTTGTGTCCTCGGGGACTTTCGTGACTTTTGGGTTCTCAGGGTCTTCGGGGTCTTGGGTGGGGGGGTCTTAAAGGGTCTTCAAAGTTTGAAGGGGTTTCAGCTGTCTAAAAGGTCAAAAGGTACATTCCAATCGTGCATAATTGATGAATAAACATACAGTCGTGGCCAAAAATATTGACACCCTTGCACTTTTTTCCCAATAATGCACCATTTCTTCCAGAAAATTGTTGAAATTAAAAAATCTTTTGGTGTCCACAAATATATTTCTTTGGTTTTCAGTGGAACAAAACAAAAAAAATCTGAAAAAGTTACTAAATCTTAGCTTATTCCACACAGAAATCCTAACATGACCCAGACAATATTATTAGCACCTTTTAGAAGTTGTTAGAAATCATTGGATTTCAAACAGGTGATTCTCCCTTACTTTGGAAATGAACTCACCTGTGGTGAGTTGCAGGTGCCTGCAATATAAAAATCACACATTCAAGAGAAGGAGTCATTCTGCTGTTTTGTGTCGCTGTGTGTACCACAATGAGCATGGACAAAAGAATGAAAACCAGAGTATTGTCTGAGGAGGTCAGACACAAGATAGTACCCAAGCATGGACAACCTCAAGGCAGCAAGTCCATCTCCAGAGACCTTGATGTTCCTGTGTCCACCGTACACAATGTTATCAGGAAGTTTACAGCTCATGGCACTGTAGCCAACCTCCCTGGACATGGCTGCAAGAGTAAACTTGATCGAAGATTGCAGTGAAAGATTGTTTGAATGATGGAGAAAGCATCTCGATCAACTGCCAAACAGATTCAAGCTGACCTTCAGACACAAGGTACGACAATTTCAACTTGCACCATCCGCCGCCAACTCAGTGAAAAGGGGTTCTATGGTCGGAGACCCAAGGGGACCCCACTGCTGAGAGATAGAGAGACATAAGAAAGCCCAACTGGAGTTTGACAAAACACACCTGAACAAGCCAAAATCCTTCTGGGAGAATGTCCTGTGGACAGACGAGACCAAATTAGAGCTTTTTGGTGAAGTACACCATCTCTGATTACAGAAACAAAATGAAGCCTTCAAAGAAAAGAACACCTTACCTACAATCAAACATGGAGGAGGTTCAGTGATGTTTTGGGGTTGCCGTGTTCCTTCGAATTTCATGATGTCATGCACACATTCAAGGCACTCAGTTCTCGGAGATTACCAAAGGCATTTTGGAGTGCAATATTCAACCCAGTGTCAGAAAGCTGGGTCTCCATCGAAGGTCATGAGTGCTGCAGCAGGACAATGACCCCAAACACTTCAAAAGACACCCAGGAATGGTTCAAGCCAAAACGCTGGACTGTTGTGAAGTGACCAGCAATGAGTCCAGATCAAAATCCCATTGAATACCTGTGGGGAGATCTGAAAACAGCAGTTGGGAGAAGGCACCTTTAAAATCTGGGAGAACTGGAGCAGTTTGCACAATAAGAGTGGGACAAACTGCCACTGGAAAGGTGAAGGAAGCTCATTCATGGCTTTGGTAGGGACTTTGGGGCACAGGTGTCGCAGCAGAAGATTTTTTTTTTTTTTAACTTAAAAATTTGATATTTGGTTCATTCCTAGTGGAACTTTTTGCCATCACTTTGCTTTTGGTGGGAAAGGTGTGGATTTCCGAAATGTCACGCCATCGACTTCGCTCTCGTTTGGTTTCATGTTGTTTTGAGTTTGCTTTAACATTTTTCACCGAGTAGTGCTACAGGAAGTCTTCATATGACATTCCTTACTGGCTTCCCATTTTAACTTTATGTTTTTTTAAAATTTTTGGTGGTTTTTTTTCTTCTTACTCTGGAACAACAACCAGTATGGTTGTGCAGGTGACAATACTCAGCTCTGATGTTTCAAACAATGTGCTGTCTTTATTGGGGACTGTGCAGGTATCACTCACCTTCCAATTAGGAAGGGGCATCAGGTGACTGCAAGAAGTAGATGGCGAGTGTGAGACCTAACGTTGTTTTCATCATTGCCCTCTGTGTGAGACTAGGTGCAGTCAGGTGTATCGTGAGACTGTGTGTGGTCAGGTGTAACTGTGGGTGAAGGTATCCAGCAAATGAAATTTATATTTGAATTTGGGGGAATGATTTTGTTTGTTTGTTTTTTTTTTAGGGGGGGGGGGTTATAATATTCATTAATAAGCGATCATGTCATTCCAAAAAAAATAATGTAATAACAAGTGAACAAAAGAACCCACTATTTTCAACATACTGCACCACTCCCTGTTTTACCATGCCCCACCATGCTGCATAAACCCATTCGATTCTACACGATGCAACAACTTGTGGCATCATGTAAACCACCCTGCCCTCTGTCTTGCTATGACCTTTCTTTACTTCTCAATGCACACTCTGCTGTACTGATCTGTACTGTTGTGCATAAACCCACAACATATTGCACATTATGTACTCTCGTGTGTGTGCTCCACTCCATCCAAGGCAGGATATCCTGCACTATCCTCTGAAAGTCAAATCACGTACGTACGGTAGTCGATTACAGTGTGGCAGTATGCGAAGCAAACTTTTAACCAACTTGTGCATGTTGGGGTGGGTGGGGTTGTGGGAAGCGGAAGGAGAGAAACTGGGATCAGTACATGAAGTGTGTATTGGGCAATGCAGCCAAGTGATACCCCTTCCACAATGAGGGAATACTTAACCGGGTGTGCAGTGCTCTTGGATGAAGACCACTCGGTGGTCAATAGGTCGGCCCTGAGCCTTGCCTCCTGGGCAAGTAATATTAATTTCTGATGCCTTCAGTTTTCATTTTGGATCATCCCAATTGCACCGGCTTTTTGCCGCCTTTGAGCATGTCGTGCTTGGAGTGTGAGTACGTGTGTTTTCACCCCCCCCCCCCCACAGGGCATGCAGCCTATGAGGAGACAGCGACGTCGCACGGAGCACGAGAAGGGCTAAAAGGCAGACGCTGAGGGAGATTGTCATAAAACAGCAGGCAAGACTCTGAGTGCGATTAGTGGGGCAACCATGGAACGGCACAATGCGTCGAGCCCTGCCATGTGTACCTCGTCATACCTGCAGGTTTGCGTGCCCTTGGCATTCCTCGTGTGGATCCTCACTGTTAGTGTTACTGCTTTTTTCTTTTTCTTTTTTTTTTTTTCCCCTGCAGATTCGTACTTTGTCCAAAACCATATATTCTAACGCCTTATGTGTCCTTCCCAATCTCTATTTTCTCCGGCTCAAGTTTTTCTTAATTATTTCATTCTCCTGACCGAGCTATAAACTGTTATCCTGGTGTTTCACAGACAGGGTGATTCATCAATGTGTGTGTCGTCCCCTCGGACGAACGTTAACCTGGATGTCCCGTCTGCCGGCATTAGTTGGTGGACGTTGACCCTTTGAACCCTAGCAGCCGTTTTACCATCCGCTTTTCAAACCTCCATGTACCTGAGCAGCCAGGTTTTTCTCCAGGGAGCCCAGTGTACAAGAGCCAAAAGTCCACGGAGCTCAGGACTCAAAGGGTTAAAGACCCCACAGTGTCCTTCGCGAAGAGCAGGCGAGCTGTCGCCGGCACCCTGAATAAGTGACAAATTCCTGCTGTAACTACTGCTCGGAAGGCAATGACAAACCACCTATTGTAACCCTTGTCAAGAAACTGCTTCGGCAGCACATGCACTCTGTAACGGAGTATGCTGCATCAGAATCAGAAAGTTTGATTCTGGTGGTGTTTTGCCAAAGTTGCCATGTGTTTGTGGGAGTGCGGGCGGCGGTGGTTGAGACTCAGTAATTGTATTTTAATCTTGGGCATCGATAAAGGCTGAATGAGTCAAGCATTGTGTTACATCATCGGCCTTGAGGTTGAGTGTTTGTGGCCGCACTTTAACTGTGAACGTATTGTTGTGTTCTGTGTGGGTTTCCTCCACGGTAATTTTGTGTACCGCAAATGGATGAGCTTGTAATCCCCTTTATTACTCCACACGCGCTTTGACGCCCTCCTTTCGCCCCATTTACCGACACTCGATGAGAAGAGCGAAAGGTGACGAACGGGAGGAATGGAAAGAAGGAAGCTTATCTTCCTTCAGACGTTCATTCCTCAAAAAGCTTTACCAGGAAAATACCTTTTCGGAGTGAAACAAGTGGGATTGTATGAAAACATAAACCCTCATTGGCCAGGATCTTTGCTTCAGTCACTGAGTTGTACAGCCTTGCACATCTCAATCCTTCAACTCCTTTAAATGGTGCTTTTGGTTAAAATTTCAGTGGTTATTGCATCCGATATGCCTGGTGTTGGCTTGGTGATTAGGGTGGTGAGCTTGGGATCCAAGGATCCTGAGTTCAAATCCCACTCGGCTGTTGAATTGATGCCAGGTGGGGTTGACTCTGCCTGTCATCCTTCCGAGGTCGGCAAAATGAGTGCCAGCTTTCTGGTATCCTGTGTCTTGGTGGCGACCCATCCAGGGTTGTGCCCAATAGCCAAGGAGACTGCTTAGGCAGCACCAACGTTCTACACAGAGTATGGTCCTGATAGATGGATTGAATTTCATCCAGTGGGGTGCAGTGGTGGCACATACATGATTGCGATGTCATGGGGCTGCTGGCCCAGCACTGGCTTTGTGAAAAGTTGGTGCCACATTGGTATGAAAACCAACACTGCTGCTGCTGCTGCTGTTGTTGTTGTTGCTGATGTTAGTTTCTCAAGAGGGTCAGGCATGAGGCCTCATGGTACCTGTAAACTTTTGGTGTGAGTTTAGGAATAAAAGGTTAGTTTATTTATCAAATCCACAAGTGTAAGCTTATGTGTTTCGACCGTTGCTGTTGTTTGCTTTCTTCGAGCATGACCTTTGCATCAAGGCTTTAACCATTATTATCAGGTGGATTAAACGAAACCTTTACCCCCCTCGCAATGAAACGACTCAGTTAATCTTCAAACCTGCTTTCTAAGGTTCTCATTCTTCCGGCGTGCTTGTGGTTCACGGATGTCGATACATCCAGCCCTAGACCCGAAGGGCTTCAGTGGCCCCCTGTGATCAAGGACTTACTCGAATCTGGCATGGCGGAGCTTTATCAGGTGTGTGTATTCGCTACACGCACCGTGGCGATGTCCGAATGACATTGCGGTCGCCGGTGGTTCTGAAAACCACGAGGCACGGATTTATCGTTACCGGTACCATATTCTTTCTTTTGAGTGCGGTTTAACTCTCGTGGCTTTTACGGTTAAATAACACGATATTTCAAGCAATCGTTTTTCCTGTTTCTGTGTTAATCAGAGAGGTGTTTGAAGGTATCTGTGGAGGTTTGGACATTGTGATCTCGATTGAAGGGGTGAAGTATGACATTCTAACCTGTACACTATATGCCTTTGTGATCGTCCACTGTTGGTTTCAGGTGGAAAACAAAAAGCTGAATGTGAATTTTTGGTTTTGCATTTCGAAGTCCAAGTTGCTGTGTTTCCATGTTCATGCTTCAAAACATTTTTAGGCGTTCTGTTTCATATCTTTTCATTTTTTATTATTATTATTATTATTATTATTATTATTATTATTATTTTTTTAATGTTGTCCCAAACGTCGAACAGCTTCGAGTTGTTCCGCGTTGGTTGTGATATTCCTGGTACATCTTTCACACACTTTATGAAGTTGTTTTGATCACTCGAGTCACACCGACTATTACTGGCATGACATTTTGTTCCGTTTCCATGTTCTCGTCATGTCGTATTTATCTCCTAATACTCAACCACTTTTTAATTTTTTTAATCCCTATGAATGATCATGACCAAAGTCAGGTACTGATACTTCAATCAGGAATACCTCCTTCGATCGCCCCCCAAACAGGCATCAGCTTGGCTTGGGGCTTCGATTTTGCTCCTCTCTGTCCGTCCATCCATCCATCAGGAGTCTCAACTAAAAAGTGACTGGAAGCATTTCTTTCAAATCTGGAACCTTATTACAGCAGAGCAAACGTATATGGTTATGTATGTTTATTTGTTTGGTACCAAACCGTCTTCTTTTTCAAATTTTCTTAAAAAAATTCCACTATGTTCTCCATATATAAAGCTAACCTGAGAAACACGTTCGTGACTTACCTGTATTCATCAGCGCAACTTTTTTTTTGTTACTTTGACTTGATTCATCGAGATATTGGCAAAAGGAAATGTATGAAGTAAGCCCCCGCTGGAAAAGCAAGGAAAGCGGTGTATTGGGGGCACGTCCGCTCTGCACGGCTGGCAGTTCGACTTTCCCCTCCAGTTCTTGATATCGTTTTGTCTTTGCCGTCCAGGTCTAACTGATAATTTAAAATAAATATATATATTTGTGCTCGGTTCCTTTTTTATTTCTTCGTGATGGGTTCTGACTTCTGATTTCCAGTGTATATTCAATCGGAGCACAAAATATTTTTGCCCGACCTCCCCCACCCCTCACAAACCCCCAATCCACCATCGCCTCACTAACACACACACACACACACACACACACACACACACACACACACACACACACACACACACACACACACACACACACACACACACACACACACACACACACACACACACACACACATCATTTCTCCCTTCCCTCACTCCTGGAGAAAGCAGGCATGTTCAAAGAAGCCTATGCCTCTGCAGCGACATGTGGTGAGGCGTGCGAAGCACACAGAGCAATAACATCTGGGCTTGAGGCACGTCAATTTTTTTGGGGATCGGACCCAATTTGGAATCTTGGCACTTGTTAATTAAAAAAAAAATTCCCAGGAGATAATACTGCAGGATTTTATATGCTTTCAGGAACTATTGTTTATTTCTACATACTTTGCCATCTCCAGGACCGACATATCACCTTTCATTACCTACTTGTATACGATTTACCCTTTGGCCTGCTCTTGACTTGATGGTTAAGGTGGCTGCCTCAAAGTATTTGGGTCCTGGGTTTCAGCCATTGAAATAACATCAGGTGGGTTTGCGCTGACAGCCTGCCATCCTTCCGAGGCCGGCAAAATGAGTAGCAGTTTTCTGGGACGAATGAGCCATTCGAGTATACTGCGTCAGAGTGCCGACTGCATCCGGGATGCCCCCCCCGCCCCCCCCGCCCCCCCCCCCCGAGCCAAGTAAAAACCGTCTCGGCAGCCCTACGTGTCTGAAGATGTGAAGAGTGTTTTTCTTCTTTTACTATTCTACGACCAACATTTCACCTTGAATTATTTATTTAATTATATACACTTTAACCATCACCACGATCAACACGAAGCCTGGTGTTGGCTCAGTGGTTAGGGTCGCGGCTTGGGATCCAAGGGTCCTGAGTTCAAGCCCCGTTGGCCGCTGAATTAATACACACCAGGGGGTTGACTCAGCCTGTCATCCCTCCGAGGTTGGCAAATTGAGTACCAGCTTGCTGGTATAACTGAGCCATCTGAGGAGCCTACGTCGGAGTGGCGACCTGTCCAGGATTGTGCCAAATAGCCCAGGAAACTGCTTCGGCAGCACCGACACTCTCTGTAGAGAGTATGGTTCCTATTATTATTTTTTATTATACGATCAACACACAACTTGGAATTATTTATTTAATTATATACCTTTAATCATTTTACTCCCTCCATTCCACTTTGAATTATATATATATATATATATATATATATATATATATATATATATATATATATATATATATATATATATATATGTAAATATATGCGATGACCCATGAATTGGGTTCCCGTTGTGACAGCGGTTGATTAAAAAAAAAAAACATTAAAATATATATATAGCTCCAGCGAACTATACTGCTGAGGTTGTTTGCATTGATCAAATTCTCCCGAAGAGTACTTGACTGAATTGGGAATTGATTTTTTTTAATAATTATTTTTCGTTGCCCGATTTGAACGAAACTTGATATTGCACACCACAGACAAATGGTAAGTAAGGTGGCCCTAAAAGTTTTGCTCCGTCGTGTACAATTTTGGCTGTATTTCGGGAACATACATACATACAAGATTAGACTTTTCGTTATATATATATATATATATATATATATATATATATATATATATATATATATATATATATATATATATATATATTTCTTCTTCTTCTTTCGGCTGCTCCCGTTAGGGGTCGCCACAGCGGATCATCCGTATGATCCGCATAGTGATTTGGCACATGTTTTACACCGGATGCCCTTCCTGACGCACCCCTGGACGCCTCTTACGACACAGGGATAATATATATATATATATATATATATATATATATATATATATATATATATATATATATATATATATATATATATATATATATATATATATATATATTTCACCAGCATCACGACATTCATACCACCTTGAATTATTATTTATTTTTTACACACTTTACCATCACCTCGACCGACTGATGCATAATTAATTAAGTATTTAACTATAATATCTACATGTCCCATTTTAAGGTGTGGTGGGAATTAAATAAATGAAATGGCGGATAAAGAATAAGAAGAAGGGCTGATCGAGAAGGATGTGGTTCTGCACACCCAATCCTGGAAGCACTAATCTGGGTAATACGAGACATTTTATTGCAACATTCACTATGACATAACTAACTAATTAACCCACAAGCCATTTTGGTAACTGCTCTAACCCCTCTCACTCTCAGACTCATCCTTGAGTCTTACCTTGTGCTGGCGAGGGACAGGATTAAAATGCCGATTTACTGACAAATGTTATTACCATACCCTGCCCTACTGTAATCCCAAAACAATTGAGGTGCTGTACTGGCATCTGTTTGCCTATTTTATCTACCAGGATCCTACATTCTTGCACAAATCCGTCCCTATGCACATGCTTAGCTGATCTAACCAGAATTCTAATCGACATCAAAATAAATAATAATTGCCATGGAAACAGCAATTTGGAGATTATACATGGAAATACAAGGAAATCTAACACAGGTGGAGGCCATTCAGCCCACCATGCCTGCACGAACACCAAACTAATTTATCAACACAAGGTAGAAAATGCCAAAAATTTTTTGTAGTTTTTGTATTTTTTTTCTTTCCCTCAAGGGAGGGGGCATAGGCTTGCTGAAAAAGCATTGTGTCATCTGCAAATTTGGAAAGCTTACTCTTTACCCCACTATCCAAATCGTTAATGAAGAGTAATGGTCCGAGTACTGATCGCTGAGATACCCCACTACTTACATCCTCCCAGCAAGACATCCTACAACTCACAGCCACTCTTTGCTTCCTTTCACTAAGCCAGTTTACAATCCAATTAGCTACCTGACCAGCCACTCCACAAGCCCTCACCTTGGCTAACAACCTCTGATGTAGTACCTTATCAAATGCCTTCTTAAAGTCTAGATATACCATGTCCACTGCCTTTCCCTCATACACCCAATCAGACACTGCTTTATAGAACTCCAAAAGATTTGTTAAACAGGAACTACCTTTGGTAATCCCATGTTGACTACCTTTAATTCGTTTGTATTTATTTAAATGGTTCCTCATCCGGTCCTTAATGAATGTCTCCAACATCTTCCCCACAACTGAAGTCAAGCTAACAGGTCTATAGTTTCCCAATTATTCTCTGGATCCTTTCTGAAATAATTGTGTTGCATTTGCTACTGTCCAATCATCGGATACCTGTCCTGACTCCAGTGAGTTACTGAAAATATCCGTTAACATCTCGCTTACCTGCTCAGCCACCTCCATCAATACTCTCAGTTGTATATTATCTGGACCGGGAGCCTTATCTTCTCTTAGATTACCGAGCTGTTCCTTTACTTAATTTTAAGTGTTTTACATGAGTGAATGTTGTGCATAACAAATATGGTTGATACATTTTCTAATTGCGGCTTAATAGGTATTTTACATGTTTCAATATTCACAACATAGAAATCAAACCCGATCGTGTTTATACACCGCACAGCGTTTAATATTCGCAACATAGAAATCAAACCCGATTGTGTTTATACACCGCACAGCGTTTAATATTTGCAACATAGAAATCAAACCCGATCGTGTTTATACACTACACAGCATTTAATAGCGAACGTAGTGAGCTTCATACTCAACGCATGCACATGAGAGAATAGTAAACAACAACAACACAATACCCTGGCAATTTGGAATCCGTGTCGTCGGCTGTGACCCTTTTGCTTCCGGTTTTTGTCATGGGGAATGATGCGTCCCTGGAGATAAAGGCATCGTCGGAGACATGAAAGACCCAAATATCAGACATGGTGTATATTTCCTCTACTGATTTTAATAAAGATAACTCCCACATCATCAAAAAATAATTTTTAATCGTGATTTACATTATTTGATCGCTGATCCCGAGTCCAGGCCGAAGTGACGTAAAAACGTTATACAGTAACAAAAATTTTTTATAACCATGGTTATAACAATAATGAACAAAGAAAATGTTAATATAATATGACTGACAGATGATTATTCTATCATTATACGGTATAATGTACATACGGTCATTTTTGCAAGTGTGTCGAATGCATGTCATAATTTGGAAACCGGGAAGTCGGAAGTCATTGTCTTCAATTGACTATAGTATTAATTTCTCATTCTCTAGCAAATTCCGTTGGTCTCATGTCAATCGGCTGAACTTGAAAAATTAACGTTCTGCAATCAGGTGATGACGTCAGAATTCATTGTATTCAATTGACTGTAGCATTATTTTTTCATTCTATTGCAAATGGCGTTGGCCCCATGTCAATCGGCTGAACTTGAAAAATTAACGTTACGAAATCAGGTGATGACGTCATAATTCGGAAACCGGAAGTCGGAAGTACAATTCTTTTACATCAGGACACTCCCGGTAACATGTTCTTTCAGCATGTGAAGTTTGGTGAGGATCAGTCCAGTACTTTTCGCGTGCATAGGTCACAAAGAAACACAGACACACAGACAGACACACTTTCAACGATCTATATATATATATATATATATATATATATATATATATATATATATATATATATATATATATATATATATATATATACACACACACACATCAGGGAAAATATAATATTATAGTGGTGATGAAAAAAAAAATAATAATGGTGGCAGCCTCTACAATTTTACAATTAACTGTGACATATACTCCTTCAGACCCGCCGTCATCCACGGGATTCCTCTGCGGAGCACGGGTATCCCTGCTGGTATATGTATGTAGAAATATATATATATAGTCCCGATTTCTCAATTGTTGTGCGACTGTTGCACGACATTTGCGCGATGGTCGCACGACCGTCGTGTGACCGTCGCGCGACAGTTGCATGTGCCAAAAAAATCTCAGTTTTGTCACCTGAACATCGCGCGAATGTCATGCGACATGTATGCGAACTCCAGGCGAAGTTCATCCCAAATTTCGCCGGGAGTTCGTGGGACATTTGTGCGATATTCGTGAGACATACGCAAATGTGTTTTAGTATAAATTCAGTGTGATTCCAAGTGAAAATCATCGCTGTTTTATCGCAATTTGGTGTCTCCAACTAGTCGTGAGCTGTCGCAGCCCAGTGAGATACAGGCTTAAGACAGGGCAATTAGGTGAGTGGGTTTTAGGCCAGATGTGATAAAGGTCAAGGTCAAACTCTGAAATTTTACTGTTTATGCCCTAACTCAAATATTGGACAGAATTTCATCAAACTTGGTACAATGGTAAAGTTAGACAGGGCAATTAACTGATTAGATTTTGGGCCAGATATGATAAAGGTCAAGGGTCAAATATGTCAGTACTCAAGTGTTTATGTGGGAGAGCGGAGGCATACCCGTCGACTGCGCACAGTCGAATTACTCTCGTTTATTCTTATTTTTTTCTTCCGAACTTGCAAACAGATGAAAACCATCTTCAAAAATGAAGCTTGAATTGTGAAAATGATTTGTTGCATTCGCACAATTTTTCTGTACTCTACATTTGTCACTCAATTGGCTCGTTTTAAAACCAGTCATATTTTGTTGCATCGTTTTAACCCGAAGTGTGCACTGAATTTTACTGCAGCGGATATGATGGCCAAATAACCATGGCCAAATGATATTGCTCATATATCGTGCGGTGAACGGAGAGCGGCCGTACAGCTCTCAGCGCTGCGGCTCGGTTGAAGCTATAAAACTGAGCACTGCCATTGGGAAAATGATAGATTCAAAGCATGGTGTAAGAGGCGCATACGAAGGTATGGATTTTTAAGTGGTGAAAAACGCTTCAACATTTGGTACGTCCTTCCTTCCATCCATCCGTCAAAAATGAAGAAGAACCTTTCTGACCCCCCCCCCCCCCATGGTTCGTTTGTTTCTAGTTTGTTGTTCTTTAGGTTTTTTGTGTCATATTGTTCAGTTTGCATCAGGACGGTAACGTCACCCCACATGTTGGGGAAGTAACCATCAGTCCCTCACGGGGATACTTGTCAAGCGGTGCAGCCGCTTCACTGCACCACTTCCTTTGGATACGGGTGCGATTTTAATTATTTATTTATTTGGGATGTTTGAAAATATAAAAATAACTAGCGATACCCGTGCACATGCACAGGATAGCAGTACAACATAGCTGGTAGCAGACGACAGACCGTACACGGGGAATGACAAAAAATACGCATTGTGCAAAATGCAAGTGGTACTATGGAACGCCAAGACTTCCCAAGCATTGTCAGAATGTCCGCTAAGTGCCACAGCAATTTCATAGGGATCGTGTGACGGCGCGCTGAGTTTTTAATGTGCAAGCTTGGTATTGTAATAGAGATGAGGTTGTTCAAAAGAGGAAGCGGGCGGGGACGATCAACTGGTATTTTGATTTTTGTTTTATTTGGCCTTATGAGCAGGAGTTATTTTTATTTGATTATTTGTTTACCAATGATTTGTTATAGGTGATGCTTTCCACCATTTTTTTTGTAAATGCCTCACCAAATCCTGCATGGGGGATTACGTGAGGTGGGGGATTAGCATTAAAAAAAAATTCTGCTGAAATGCTTAATCCCTCATGGGGGATTAGGTGAGGTAATACAATATATCTATAGTCTATATTCTATTCTATATATAGGGATGACAGGGTGGCCTAGAGTTACCATACTCACCTCAAAGCTGTCGAGCCTGTGTTTAATTCCTGACCTATCTATAAACTGTCAGCCTGCTGTTTCACAGGCAGGGTAATTCATCAAT
This sequence comes from Eptatretus burgeri, assembly GCF_056783735.1. Classification (NCBI taxonomy): domain Eukaryota; kingdom Metazoa; phylum Chordata; class Myxini; order Myxiniformes; family Myxinidae; genus Eptatretus; species Eptatretus burgeri. Next base: position 113,856,569 of record NC_140964.1, read on the forward strand.
GTGTGTGCCATCCCTCGGATGGACGTTAAACGGGAGTCTCATGCTCTCATCTGCCAGCATTAGTTGGTGGATTTTAAAGATCACATGGTGTCCTTCGCGAAGAGTAGGCAAGCACCATGGCCAAATTCCTGCCCTAACTAGTCGAACGTTAGGCCTGGCCAGCCGGTTCATGAAGACTTGGGCCAAGTTACCCCCGGCCGACCCCACTAGAAAGGTGGGATAATGGTGGCTAGTAAGAAGAAGAAAAGGAGGAAGAAGAACCTGTTCTATCTCAATCTGTCCATTCAATCCATCTCTCATCACTCTATTCTTCTTCTCACTAACTATATCTCTATCTCTATTTTATATCTTCGATCTATTATATATATACTGGTGCGTGCCAGTATGTGCAGGTTCGTCCTTCGCTCTCGTAAACGACGACTGGATTGGGGCATTCTTTCAATTAGATCGGACCAACCATATCATAAATGGCCATAACTTGGGAAACACCTGGGAAACATACTCAGGTCCCCAGCGTCAATTGTGACGTCATATCAAATGAAAAAGAAGAAGAATTGTGACGCCCCCTCTCTCTCGCCCCCTCTCTCTCGCCCCCTCTCTCTCGCCCCCTCTCTCTCGCCCCCTCTCTCGCCCCCTCTCTCTCGCCCCTCTCTCGCCCCTCTCTCGCCCCCCTCTCTCGCCCCCTCTCTCGCCCCCTCTCTCGCCCCTCTCTCGCCCCTCTCTCGCCCCCTCTCTCGCCCCCCTCTCGCCCCCTCTCTCGCCCCTCTCTCGCCCCCTCTCTCGCCCCCTCTCTCGCCCCCCTCTCTCGCCCCCTCTCTCGCCCCCTCTCTCGCCCCCCTCTCGCCCCCTCTCTCGCCCCCTCTCTCGCCCCCTCTCTCGCCCCCTCTCTCGCCCCCTCTCTCGCCCCCTCTCGCCCCTCTCTCGCCCCCCTCTCTCGCCCCCCTCTCTCGCCCCCCTCCTCTCTCGATAAATGTATTCACAAATGTCTACCAAGCACAACAATAAATTCAAACCCTTGGGAAACAGCTCTTTCCCTTAGGAAAATTCAAACCATGGGATTAATTAATAATTTGAACAATTAATTCAAACCTTGGGAAACCCTTGGGAAACAGCTGAAACGGGAATCAGCGCTAGCAATCACCCTCCTGAATCACGTGGTGTAATTTGAGATTGGTAGCTTATTCCGTTCCCGAGTTATCGTGCCGACAAACAAACAAACACACACAAACAAACAAACAAACAAACAAGCAGTCATAGACTGGTACTTACGAAATTGTCAACTTGACCTCTGACCTTGTCTAATAAAAGCTGTCTCTCGAGAAGGTAGCGACGCAAACCATAAGTTTCTACGATGATTCTGTACCAAACCATCAAAAATCGAATGTTTTGGATGTTTTACCTCACTGTGACCTTGACCTTTTAATCGATTTTGACCAAAATCTAATCAGCACTAGCCATCACCCTCCTGAATCACGAGGTGCAATTTGACATTGGTAGCTTCTTCCGTTCTCGAGTTATCGTGCATACAAACAAACAAACAAACGGAAGTCATCAATATACTTATGAAATCTTTAGATTTCGTAAGTAACAAGCAGTCATTGACTGGTACTTATGAAATCGTCAACTTGACCTCTGACCTTGTCTAACAAAAGCTGTCTCTGGAGAAGGTAGCGACGCAAACCAGAAGTTTCTACGATGATTCTGTACCAAACCATCAAAAATCGAATGTTTGACCTCACTGTGACCTTGACCTTTGACCGATTTTGACCAAAATCTAATCAGCGCGAGCCACCACCCTCCTGAATCACGTGGTGTAATTTGACATTGGAAGCTTCTTCCGTTCTTGAGTTTTAATTTTTTTTTGATGTTTGACCTCACTGTGACCTTGACCTTTGACCGATTTTGACCAAAATCTAATCGGCGCGAGCCACCACCCTCCTGAATCACGTGATGTAATTTGACATGACTAGCTTCTTCCGTTCTCGAGTTATAACTTTTTTTGGATGTTTGACCTCACTGTGACATTGACCTTTGACCGATTTTGACCAAAATCTTATCAGCACGAGCCATCACGCTCCTGAATCACGTGGTGTAATTTGACATTGGTGGCTTCTTCCGTTCTCAAGTTATTGTGCCTACAAACAAACAAACAAACAAGCAGTCATAGACTGGTACTTCCGAAATTGTGAACTTGACCTCTGACTTTGTCTAATAAAAGCTGTCTCTGGAGAAGGTAGCGACGCAAACCAGAAGTTTCTCCCATAATTCTGTGCCAAACCATCAAAAATTGGATTTTTGACCTCACTGGACCTTGACCTTTGACCGATTTTGACCAAAATCTAATCAGCACTAGCCATCACCCTCCTGAATCACGTGGTGTAATTTGACATTGGTAGCTTCTTCCGTTCTCGAGTTATCGTGCCTACAAACAAACAAGCAGTCATAAACTGGTACTTACGAAATTGTCAACTTGACCCCTGACCTTGTCTAACAAAAGCTGTCTCTCGAGAAGGTAGCGACGCAAACCAGAAGTTTCTACGATGATTCTGTTCCAAACCATCAAAAATCGAATGTTTGACCTCACTGTGACCTTGACCGTTGACCGATTTTGACCAAAATCTAATCAGCACTAGCCATCACCCTCCTGAATCACGTGATGTAATTTGACATTGGCAGCTTCTTCCGTTCTCGAGTTATCGTGCCTACAAACAAACAAACAAACAAGCAGTCATAAACTGGTACTTACGAAATCGTCAACTTGACCTCTGACCTTGTCTAATAAAAGCTGTCTCTCGAGAAGGTAGCGACGCAAACCAGAAGTTTCCAGGATGATTCTGTTCCAAACCATCAAAAATCGAATGTTTGACCTCACTGTGACCTTGACCGTTGACTGATTTTGACCAAAATCTAATCAGCACAAGCCATCACCCTCCTGAATCACGTGGTGTAATTTGACATTGGTAGCTTCTTCCGTTCTCGAGTTATCGTGCCTACAAACAAACAAACAAACAAGCAGTCATAAACTGGTACTTACGAAATCGTCAACTTGACCTCTGACCTTGTCTAATAAAAGCTGTCTCTCGAGAAGGTAGCGACGCAAACCAGAAGTTTCTACGATGATTCTGTACCAAACCATCAAAAATCGTAACGTCGACCGAAGCAAAAATCTCCATTTCTCCACGCAATTATACCTTAACGTAACTCAACGACGCGTCTGCTCGAGCGCACTGCATCATGGGACGACCCGTGACGCATCGAGTGAAATATTTTTATACAATCTTAAAACGTCTCCAAAACATCCGATTTTTACCAGAATTTCGACAACCGAGTTTTAAGCGTCCTAAGCGATCGCAAAAACCGAAGACAAAATTAAAATCGAAGTTAAAATGAACTCGTAACGTCGAGCGAAGCAAACATACTCCATTTCTCCACGTGAATTTACGGAATTATGTTTGACCTCACTGTGACCGTGACCTTTGACCGATTTTGACCAAAATCTAATCAGCACTAGCCATCACCCTCCTGAATCACGTGGTGTAATTTGACATTGGAAGCTTCTTCCGTTCTCGAGTTATCGTGCCTACAAACAAACAAACAAACAAACAAACAGAAACGGAAGTCATCAATATACTTACGAAATCTAAATATTTCGTAACAACCGGAAGTCATAAATATACTTACGAAATCACAACAACCGGAAGTCATAAATATACTTACGAAATCACAACAACCACACAACCACACATTGTATTGTGGGTGTTATTCCTATCTTGTCATTCCTTGTCATGCTTTTCAACCTTGTTTGGTTGTTTTTTGGGGATTCCATCCCTCCATGGTTTTTCATTTAAAAAAAAAAATTCTGACGATATCTGATATAGATATCAAGTCAATCGGATGAAAATTGAGAATGTGCCCTTGACCTTTGACCTTTTGACCTATTGACCTCAAAAACAATCGGCTTCCAGCTTGTGGTTAAGTTTTGTGAAGATATGAGTAAAAATGTGACCTGAAGGCAATTGACAAACAAACAAACAGAATAACAGAACAGACCAGACCAACCAATGGTATCTTCGATTTCGCAAGAAATACAAAGTGTCTCGGAGGATGAGCATCCACATTTACAGTTCACAAACTCAGCAACACATTCTCAAGAATGTGTCTAATCTTAGCAATCGTTTATTTGTCTAATCCAGCAAAGTGTCCATAGAGAGGGCAGCAATATAAGTCCATGGTAGAGCAAGCAGAAAACAGTCATCATTGGGGCAGCAAAATATATAAAGTCCTGTGCCATCAAAATATTTTATTGAGGTCGCTCGGCAGCGGTGATGTTCATGACTGGCTGCAGATGATGGTGATGATGCCTGGCTATAAATCTCAGCAGGTCATCTTAGCAGTGGGGAGGAACACTGCCTCTAAATATACCCCTCCTCCTCCTCTGGGAGGAAATGACAGCACACCGACAAAGCTCAAGGCTCGATGTGGCAGGGCCTGACCTGGCTCACTGACAAGGAGGATGACCAACTGTGATGCCACTCATTATCTAAGAATTTGAAAAACAAAGCACTCCCTCAAATGGCAATTGACTATTCTAACCCGATCAGTGAACGACACACATCGCATGGTCTGGAGGAGAGCACCGATACTAAACCCTAGTATACAACAAAACACATTTTCCACAATTACTTTTATACCCTACGGTGGTTCGAACAACCATTTTTCCCACTGCTCAACTTGCTGGTCATGTCCATCGAATTTGGGCATCGTCCTCTTAAATTCTATAACTCCATGCTTTGGCACAATCAGCTGGCTGGGTGGTGTGGCCCCAACACAGGCTTCCTTATCCGTGTCATCTTGCTATGACACCCAAGACTTTGGGGCTTATCTGGAGCATCCTCCGGCTTGCTCTTTAACTATCCATGGGGCTCTTCCTGACTCGCACTGTGCGGCCATTCCTGGCACCCACTGTGCCCTCACGGCACTTGCATGCTGCCTGGGTTCTGAACTCAAAGCCAGTTTTGTCCTCCTGGTATCTCTGATGGCTCTCAGCCGCTCAGGAGGCCCCAAGACTGTACCTTCAACTACCATACTCCATCTACCTCTGGCCACACTACCAGCCCACAAACTATGCTTTTACACCCCCCAACTAATTCTGACTACCAATTAGCCATGCATAATAAACAGCAACCTCGCAGTTTCCATTTTCAAACCGTCAACTCCCTAAATCACCTACCACTAACTGGAGGTTCCCCTTTATAGGGAGCACCGCTTTCTCACAAATTTCCTTCACCACTTCCTCCCTGTACCATGCAGACTTAAAAATTATTCCACTCATTTCAAATTAAAATATATATATATATATATATATATATATATATATATATATATATATATATATACATACATATACATACATACATACAAGCTGAAGTACCCGGTAATACCCGGGAAATTTGCCCTATTTTCCTCACGCTAGTTAGACTGAGGCATTCGTTGCATGGAGAAAATTAGGAAGGCTTCTTTTATTCCTCAGATTTATGGAAGAAAGGCTTTATGCTGCCGTAATCCTCAGATAGGTCATAGTTGAAGGCGGCCTTGAGCCACTCAATGTTTCTCGCAGCAGTGGCAACTGTCCTTGATGTCCTGGCAAACCCGGACCTAGAAAGCTGGAACGTGAGTTTTGTGCTTCTCTCACCCGTCGGTGTGACGCTCTATTTGCAGTTAGGCGACGCTCTCTCTCTGCAGCCGACTCTGCTTGCCTGGCTCGTTCATGAGCAGATCTATCAGCAGTAAGACGACTCTCTCTCTCTCTCTCTCTCTCTCTCTCTCTCTCTCTCTCTCTCTCTCTCTCTCTCTCTCTCTCTCTCTCTCTCTCTCTCTCTCTCTCTCTCTCTCTCTCTCTCTCTCTCTCTCTCTCTCTCTCTCTCTCTCTCTCTCTCTCTCTCTCTCTCTCTCTCTCTCTCTCTCTCTCTCTCTCTCTCTCTCTCTCTCTCTCTCTCTCTCTCTCTCTCTCTCTCTCTCTCTCTCTCTCTCTCTCTCTCTCTCTCTCTCTCTCTCTCTCTCTCTCTCTCTCTCTCTCTCTCTCTCTCTCTCTCTCTCTCTCTCTCTCTCTCTCTCTCTCTCTCTCTCTCTCTCTCTCTCTCTCTCTCTCTCTCTCCAGCTGACTCCGCTTGCCTGGCTCTTGCCTCACTGAGCAGATCGATCAGCAGTTAGCTGTTGCCATGCCGTTTTTTTTGTTGTTGCCATGCTATATATTTCTTCTTCTATATTTCTTCTTCTTCTTCTTTCGGCTGGTCCCGTTCAGGGTCGCCACAGCAGATCATCCGTATGATCCGCATAGTGATTTGGCACATGTTTTATGCCGGATGCCCTTCCTGACGCAACCCTGGTCACCTCTTACAGCACAGGGATATGGTACACCTATTTTAACCGGGGAATACACCGGCCCAGTACACTGGTACTCATTTCGCCGACCTCGAAAGGATGACAGGCTGTCAACCCCCTGGTGAATTAATTCAGTGGCCCAACGGGGATTGAACTCAGGACCTTTTGGATCCCAAGCCGCTGCCCTAACCACTGCGCCAACACCAGGCTTATATTTATATATATTTATATATATATATATATATATTTTCATTTTTATGGAAAGCCACTTAGCGCATCCTGGAGCTGAATGTTAGTTCTATATATGTGTAAAGTTTCATCAAGATCGGTTCACTGGTCTAGGAGCTTATTCGTTACAAAAAAACAGACGGACAGACAGAAGGACTGCCATTTATATAGAAGAATATATATATATATATATATATATATATATATATATATATATATATATATATATATATATATATATATATATATATATATATATATATATATATATATATATATATATATATATATATATTCAAATTTCACACTTGCACATCAGCACATTTTCCACTCCATCAACATCAATCCCAAATCTCAATGGAGAAAGAAGAGGTAGGAGGAGGAAGGTGCTACCAATTCATGCGTGTACAATTTCCTCTTCCCTGAGATTTTGTGCACTTTTTCTTCCATATTTTTCAAAAATACCAACTTCTTCTTTCTTCCTTATTCTTTCTTTTAACAGCCGCAATTATTCCTACATGCTTGTGGAGTTAGTAGGGTGGGGTGGGAGATTGTGGCCCAAATCTTTCACAAACCAGCTGGCCAGGCTGGATGTTCGACAAAGTAATTAGGGCAGAAAGTTGGAATTTGGCCATGGTGCTTGTGAAAGCTCGTCTACTTTTCCCAAAGGACTCTTCTGGAGTACTGCTCTCCCTTCTCGGCTGGCTCTCCTGCCTCACATCTTCCTCAGCTTGTTGCTGTGGAAACCAAGGTTTTCAAGATCATTTGAATCTCTTACAATGAAGCCGAGTCCATGGGCATATCACTTCACCATTACAGGTCGGTGGTCATTCTGTCTTCTTCTGCCTCATTTCTGCCTCACTCCCTCTGCCTTCTCTGTGCTTTGACGTCCCCACCCTCACTCAGGTATCTACAGGAAGCACGTGGTCCACCAGCAAGCTCTTCCTCGTGAAACCGCCTCAATACAGAACCACTGCTCACCTCCACTCATTTATTACTCTTTTTCCCGCCTGTGGAACCAGCTTCCACACCCTTTTCAATCTCATTCTTCTTTCCGTGTTTTCAAGATATCTGTTCACCACCATCTCATCATCTCCCATCCAAAACCATGATCTTTTCTACACCCATTAAACCACCCCCACCCTTCCAAAATTTTGCTTATTTGTCCATCTTGTCCACCACTTGCGTTCTCCCCTTCCCATCATCATTACCAGTATCCCTTGTTTGGCTGTTTCCATCTACTTTCTCCATCTACCTTGTTGTTGGTGTTTCCCTTTTCTCTTGCTCTTCCCTTTGTCATGTGATCCTGATCTGTTCTGTGTCCGAGCTCTTACATGAGCCAAGACCATGTTCAACAAAAATTACACAAGATAGATGTCATGCATAGCACGATGCTTGCAAAATCACTAAAACAAATTTGACCTTAAAAAATAGTTGGTGGTTGAATTCAGTGACCTGATATGCAAATCCTCTTCAAATTTCAAGTCGATTGGATGAAAATTGAAGATTTTAGAAATATCACCTTCATATTTCTATCTTTTTGTTGTTGTTGACCTTTTGGTCGATGTTGACCTCAGAAATAATTGGCTACTTGAATTCAGTGACCTGAAATATAAATCCTCTTCAAATTTCAAGTCAATCGGATGAAAATTGAGGATTTTAGAAATCCTACCTAAGTTGTTGACCTTTGGCCTATGTTGACCTTTTGACCTCAAAAACAATAGGCTTCTTCCATATGCCAAACTCTACCATGTGGTGAAGTTTCATGTAGATCGGTTGAACATTGTGACAGACAGACAGACAGACAGACAGACAGACAGACAGACAGACAGACAGACAGACAGACAGACAGACAGACAGACAGACAGAATAACAAAATCGACTAACCAATACACTTGAAAAATCTTCGATTTTGCAAATATTGAAGGACACCGTTGGATCTTCAATGTGAACCAACTAATGCCAGCAGTTTAATGTCCAACCGAGGGACGGCACACACATTGATGAATCACCCTGCCTGTGAAACACCGGGATGGCAGTCAATAGTTTGGCCGATATCCAAACCCAGGCGAGACAGCTTCGAGGCAAGTGTGCGTACCTCTCTGGCCATCCTGCTGACAACCCCTAAAATAACAACTTCTTTGCTCGATTTACATGTCAAATTTGATTGGTTTGACAATTACCAATCAAATTTGTTGAATGTCAAACCAATCGAATTTAACATTTAAACGTCACCTTTCTGCTCTCTACCACCCATGAGCCTGTTGCTGCCACTGCCTATTGTCACCAACGAGAAGCCCATAGTCCTGGGCCTTGCTGACTCACTTTGCCCTGTTGTTTTTGCTCCCTCTGTTGTGCCCAGCTTCTTGGTGGGGCCTGCATCAAATACAGCCACCCATTAATGCCCCCACCTTTCTTCGACAGCTCCCAGAGCAGACACAGTTGCTCACACCAACCACTGTCTTTTCTCCAGAGCTTTTGGGCCTGGTGCAACCACCTACACCGGCCATCATCTTTCAAGCCTGGAGCAGCCGCAGACATTGGCGTCAGCGCCCTCAGTCTCTGTGGAGTCCTGCCCCACCGAACACTGAGACCGATGATCTTCACCGTTTTTTTAGAGGGGAGCCACTTTTACCAATAAGACATTAGTGTGAGAGCCACCACACCACCTGCAGAACTCTGTAAATGCCGCTGTTAGGCCCCGTCCCCACGTACTCTTCTTCGTTCTGGTTTACTCTGCTGCAAGCATAATTGTTTGTATACTGCCATCTCCTGTTGTAGTTATGTTACTTTTATGCTTCACATTACATTTTATATTACAACACTCATTTGAAACGATTGGGTCAATTTGATCGCATTTATAGCAGATTATGATGGGGGTGTTTTAACATTTGTGTATTATGGGCTGCACTTTGGACCACCAGGGACCGCCAGTGGCTCGTGGGCCATGCAATGAAGAACAAGGACATACTGTCAGTCCTTACTATTTTGCGAACAGCATTTCTCCCCCAACCTTCCTCACAGCCCGAACCACGCCAGTGCTTGCACTGCTCTCACTCCACACACACCATTTACACCACTCACCAAAGCTTACACGCACCCCATTGGGATTTGCCTTGATCCAGGTACCCTTACTTGGAGGCTAAATTCCTCCTCTTCATGAATGTCGGTGGCCACATACCTGGTGAAATCCACCTGCTCCTCCAGATGGTCGCACCTCTCTACCATGTCACCCACCATTACTTCCATCCACTCTTGTTGGGTCTGCAGGCACTCCACCACATTAGTCCCCACTGCTCACAGGCACACACACTCATCTGCTCCTCCCCTAGCTCTGGGATGGGACCTCAACATCCTCCACCCTTTCCCATGGGCTCCTCCATCACGATGCCATCCTTAGTCTATCTTGCACACGACTGCGGGCACTACCCTGCACTCTGCGAACTCCAACTTGATCACTGCAAGCACCGGCTCAACCCCTGCGAACCCAAAGCTGACCTCCACAAGCATTAACTGAACCTCCACAAGCATTGACCATTGCTCTGCAGGCTTTTCGGCTCTGCTCACACCCTTTTTGGGGTCTTCCTTGCCCTCCTTAGGCTTTCTTTCTCTGGGCTCTACACCACCCCTTTTTGGCTCTGCTCTGCCCTCTGTGGGCTGTATACTGGCCCTATACAGGCTCTATGCAATCCTCCAGCACAGGGTTCTCTATACGACTGATCACAGGGCTGGCTGTGTTATCACTAATCAATACCAAGGGGTCTAAACTTTATATATATATATATATATATATATATATATATATATATATATATATATATACATACATACATACATACATACATACATACATACATACATACATACATACATACATACATACATACATACATACATACATACATACATACATACATACATACATACTGTATATTGTTGCGGGCCGGGGACCACTATAGGGGGGGAAAGCTATCTCGGCTCCCCACCAGAGTCCCCGGAATTGTAAGCCGTCGCACACAGATAATTCCGTGACGCGGTGGGTCGCGTAACCGACCGTGGATGCCAATAACTCAACCACGTGACTTAGGGTCCTCCGTCTAGTTAATCCGGTTACCTCAAAATAATCACGTGATTTAATTACCGGGGAACACGCCCTCGGTACGCCTTGTCTGAACTGGATCACTTTACCGGAATGGATGCAGTCGAGCGACACTGCCAAGGACGTACCGGCTAAAAGGAATGGATCGTTGGGAAATAAAGTCTCGGCTAAGCTAGGATTCGGACCATGCTGGACCAGTGAAGGAAAAGACAAAAAGGAGCAGGGAACATTTCTAATAGTAATTTATTAACAATGGGGCGAGGAAAGGTATGTGGTACAGTCAATAGATTTATTGGGGTGTGCAAGCAGAGATAGGGAAGAAAGGTGTGGTGCAGCAATAAACAAGCAACTTATAAAAGTGGACGTCGAGCAGACCTAACCCGAAAATAATAATAGCGATCTTCTGCAGGTTTACTCATAAAGACAGGCGCTAGGACACACACACACACACACACACACACACACACACACACACACACACACACACACACACACACACACACACACACACACACACACACACACACACACACACACACACACACATACACAAAACCCGATGAAGAGGAATTGAAACAAGACAGGAGAGGAGTTGAGGCTACGGTCTCTTGGTACCTTTGTATACTGAACAAAAATATAAACGCACCAAGCGATTGTTACTATTTTACCTCAAACTCATTAATACTAAATCTTCACAACAATTTGGTGATAGAATCCATGACAAATGAGCATTAAATTTAAAAGAGTTCCTTGAGAATTCTGGCGACAGTCTTTGCGCTACAACAGCCGACACAACCGAGGTGTCACTGTCAGAGTTCACACAGTCAGTAGCGGGTGTGTCCACCGTTGGCGTCGCGCAGAGCGGTGCATCTCCGGCGCATGGACATCACCAGATTATCGATGGTGGCCTGAGGGATGTTTTCCCATTCCTCCTGGAGAGCCACACGGAGCTGGCGGACGTTCTCTGGGACTGTGTAACGTTGTCGTATGCGTCGATCAAGAGCGTCCCAAAGGTGCTCGATGGGCGACATGTCGGGAGAATATGGAGGCCAGTCGAGGACATCAATGTCCTCCTCACCGAGGAAGTCCATGCAGATCTTGGCAACATGGGGGCGAGCATTGTTGTGCTGAAACGTCACATGGTGAAGGCGCACAAACGGCACGACGATGGGTCTGAGTATCTCGTCCCTGTACTGCTGCCCGTTCAAGTTGCCTTCAATGAAATGAAGCCGAGTACGCTCTCCATGGCATATGCCTGCCCACACCATAACACTGGCACCACCGTGTGACACCCGACGAAGGACATTGGCGTCAGTGTAGCGCTCCCCAGCCCGACGCCAGACGTGGAGTCTGCCATCAGCCCGATACAGCTGGAACCGCGACTCATCGGTGAACAGCACTCTCCTCCATTGTGCGAGGGTCCAGCGCAAGTGAACATTGGCCCAGTTCAGTCGGGTCTGACGCCAGACTGCAGTGAGGTCGAGTCCCCGGTGTGGTTGGCGGGCTCGGAGGTTGGCCTCCCTCAAGCGGTTACGCACCGTCTGGGCTGAAATGCGCCTGTTATGCAGCCCGACAGTCTCATCGGCAGTCCTCGTGGCCGGTCTGAGTCGATCCCAGAGATGTTGCAGCCTCATGTGACGATCCTGACCGGCGGTGGTCACACGTGGTCGCCGGGCATGTGGGCGGTTCACGGTGCTTCCAGTCTCTCTGAGGCGCGTTCTCAGGCGGCTAATGGTGGAGTGGTGGACATTGAAGTGTGCTGCAACGGCCCGTACTGACGTCCCAGCATTCAGCATGCCAATGGCGCGCTCCCTCAAGATTTGTGACATCTGTGGCATGTTGACATTTGGCACCAGTCCACATTTTGGGGAGGCCTTTTATAGGGCAAGCTATAGGGAGTGTTTGTGTCCTGGTCACGCTCACTGACCATCACTCTGTCAAGCCCCATGGTGCTCATGGGAAGGATTACTCAACGTGTGAGTCCACACACTCAGAGTGGTCAATTTCAATGGGAACATCTGTCTTGAGCAAAACAAAGGAACCATTGCTCAAACATATCATCGGTTTGACCATTTTCCCATAATGGCAATCTTGACTTAGATATTTAGGTTGGTGCGTTTATATTTTTGTTCAGTATATAATTGATTGCCTGAACACGCCACCAATTTGTTTGGGGGGGAATGCTCCGTGGTGCGGTACCCCCTGACAGCTGGCGCATCATCTCTTGCTTCGGGCAGCTCGCATCGAGACTGGGCGTGAAGGAGGGGCTTGAGTTGGGAGGGTGGAGTCAGAGCGAGTGTACGGAGTAGACGGGACCAGGTCGATGAGTGGACTCAACGACGTGTGGGCGGAGAAGAGGAGGAGTCCTGCGATGATGACAGAAGGCAGAGTCAAAGTCCAGCTTGAGCGGGAGAGGCACGGCAGAGAGAGAGAGAGAGAGAGAGAGAGATAGAGATAGAGAGAGAGAGAGAGAGATAGAGATAGAGATAGAGATAGAGATAGAGATAGAGATAGAGATAGAGATAGAGATAGAGATAGAGATAGAGATAGAGATAGATATCTGCTCGGACCTTTATAGGCCCCGCGGCGCGTGGCGGGGGGGGGGGGGTCACCCCGAAACGTGGTGTCGTCACCTGAATCGGGTGCTCTGATTGGCCCCGACCCCCTGCGCGGTCCGGCTGCGATGACCAGAAACCGCCACATTCCATTTTCGGCAAGATGACCTCACGCCGCAAAAATATCCCACTCCGACCTCACGACACGAATCGCCAACACCGAACTCCGTGCCATGAATTGCCTTGCAAGAACCCCCAGGCTGTGCCCTGATGACCTGCCGAGGGCAGTGTCGGTCCCGCACGCCCACTCGGGCGCCCCCGACCAGCGCTGGCCAATGCGCCCACTCCGTGTGCGCCACGTGGCTCGAGCTGCACAACATGCCTCCGCCCAATCGCAGCTTCGCTGGCCGTAGAGGAGAGAAGACGCCCGCTGCCCCTGGGGAACGCTCGCGGCAACCAGCGAGGACCGAAGGTGCGATGTTATGGCGAACCCATGCACAGACAGTTGGATGTGTCCATTCGTGCCCTGCTCTGTACGATAACAAAGTGTCACGAGTGGCGCACGAATCTGCCTTCGAGCACATTCCATACAGTGTGCAAACATCCGCCATTACGCACGTGGCCAGCGCTCGTGTTCGCCCGATTCTGCTATCGTGTGCACAGGGCAAAACCCAATCAATATAATTACTCCAGAAATGGGTTGAAAATAATGCGCCACTTGCGCCTTCCACACTCACATCCCACCCAACGTGGCGTGGTTGTCGTTTTGCTATT
>NC_140964.1:113875605-113890605 GCF_056783735.1 Eptatretus burgeri
GCCTTTTTCTCAGGAGTGGCTTCTATCTGGCCATTCTCCCATAAAGTCTAGATTTGTGAAGTGCTGCAGAGATTGTTGTCGTTCCAGCAGGTTCTCCCATCTCAGCCAAATAACTCTGTAGTTCTGTCAGAGTGGTCATTGGGTGCTTGGTCACCACCGTGACCAAAATACTTCTTGCCCAGTTGCTCAATTTGGTCACACAGCCAGCTATAGGAAGAGTCTGAATCATTCCATATTCTTTCCATTTCCTAATGATGGAGCTTGCTCTACTCTTGGGACCTTTCAACACTCGATAAACTTTTATACCCTTCCCCATATCTATGCCTCCTCACAATTCTATCTCTGAGTTCTATGGACAGTTCCTTGGACTTTCATGGTAGAGTTTCTGCTCTGACATGCACTTCAACTGTGGGATCTTGTATAGAAAGGTGTGTTTCTTTCTAAATCAGGTCCAATCAATTGAATTGGCCACAGGTGAACTCCGATCAAGTCGCAGAGACATCTCAAGGATGATCAAAGGAAATTGGATGCACCTGAGCTCAACTTGGAGTGTCGTAGCAAAGGGGTTGAATACTTAATGATGCAACACATTTCAGCTTTTCATTTTTTAATTAATTTGTAATAATTTATATTAAAAAAAAAAAAAAATTCCACTTTATCATTACGGGGTATTTTGTGCAGATCAGTCACAAAAAAAAAAAACTCAATTTAATCCATTTTAAATTCAGGCAGTAACACAACAAAACGTGAAAAAGTCGCGGGGTGTGAATACATTCTGAAGGCGCTGTACTTAAATGAAATGTTGAAAGAAGAAGACAAAGAAGCGAGACACATCGGCTGATGGGACATGGTTCAGTCTGCACGTCCGATCTTGGAAATGCTTATCTGGATATTACGAGAAGTCTTATTCTAACATTGGCTATGAAATAACTCTGTGTGTGTGTGTGTGTGTGTGTGTGTGTGTGTGTGTGTGTGTGTGTGTGTGTGTGTGTGTGTGTGTGTGTGTGTGTGTGTGTGTGTGTGTGTGAAAATTGATACCAATTTGTCACCGCTTTTGTTCGACATCATCCCACTGTTATATTTGATCCCTTTTAAAAATCACATGAAAAATGAAAGGTCACATGAGAGATAGAGAGTGCACGAGACACAACATCAGATGCTTCCAACTTGAGTTGTGGTCTGCAAAATGATTTTCAAAGGTCAAATGACCTTTGACATATTGAACCCAAAATCGAATCGGTTCATCTTTGTATTACGTTCCGTACTTGTGCCAACATTGATTGGAATCCCTTCAGTGGTTCACAAGTTATTATGGTCACAAAAAAACCAATGATTGACGCAAGGACAGATACATAGCCAGACGGACAACCCAAAAACACAATGCCTCCGGCCTTCGGCTGTGGAGGCACTAAAAAGACAAAACCTTGTCCGTCTATGTTGTGAAGGACGGGTGCCTTGTCTATTACATACCTTCTTACCCTTCTCTCACTATTCCCTTCCCCATTCTCATTCCCACCTGCTACCCCCTCTCACTCCCCATCTGCTTCCTTTGACCTGTCTCTTGTGTCCTCAACCCACCACTGCCACCAACACATGCCACCACACAGGTTAGAAAGCACTACTTAGGGCAAGAGTGTGGTACTTAGCACACGTGAGATGCCCTCAATGGTCTTTCCTGTTATTTGTTAACTGTGTGAAACTGTAAATGTTAGTCCTTGCTTACCTCATATATCATCCATCTACTTTGCAATTGTCAGGTAAGGTCAGATTAGATCTGTGACTTCTTGCTACAGGTACCATGTAAACCTGTACTAACCTGTTTCATGGTCGGGTTGTCGGTGACGAAACCGTCTCTCCCACCAGGTTTCCTGGTGAGGAGGGTGTTTGGATATGGACACCCAGCAGGATTAAAAACAAAACTTGTCAAAGGGCAGTGGAGCTCCTTGTGAGCCAACGGCCATCTATATCTAGTGCCAAACTGCGTCTGCGGATGTCCTCCTGCAGTTGGGTTACTTTTTCTTAGAAGGTTGGTGGCAGGATTTGCACTCTGACCACCGTAAAACCTTTCACTCTGCAAAAGACAAGAAAACTAAGGAAAATTGAACACCCACTCCATGGGAGTACCTCCTGTGCAGCTTCCCTTCGCAGGGCAGCTCACCGGATGACGGGATTGGGGCAAAGCATTCCGGACCCCCAATCTTTGATGATAGGAGGAAAACCAGTGGTAACCTTCCCGGGTCAGATTGCGGTGGTGTGTATCGGGGTGGGGTGCTGAGGTGTCGTCCACCAGACAGCGGTCTCCTTGGGTTAACCTGAGGTGGTCCCTTCAGGTGGGTGCCTGGAATGTCCTATCCCTAAGAGAGGATGATCATCTGTCTCTCTTACCATCTGAGCTCAAGCATTTGAACATCGGTATTGCAGCACTATCTGAGGTTCGGTGACCGGATTGTGGCGAGATCATGGCAGGTGGTCACTCATACGGTCTAGTTGCTCTGATGGTTACTATGCCCAAGGAGTTGCTCTAGCTGTTTTAAATAAGCTGATTCCAATGATAATTGAGGTAACACCGGTGAATGACGATATTATGAGACGAAGGATTCGTCACTCTTTGGGTGTCGTTTCCATGGTCTCTGAAAATGCTCTGACTGAGGCGAGTGATCTCACTGTGAAGGACGCATTGTTTTCCACGCTCGAGTCTGTGGTTGATCAGTGCCCCAGGCGAGATACTCTTCTAGTCTTGGGGGACTTGGTTATGAGACATGTTTTGATCCCCATGGGTCTCGAACTGTGAATCAGAATAGCACAAAGTTCCTTGATTTTGCAAGAAATCATGGACTTAGGGTGGCTCGTTCATGGCTAGAGTGCCCAGAGGTTCATCGCTGGTTGTGTGGCAAAGGAGTTTGACCATGTGCTCGTTGATGGTCACTGGAGGATGATCCAGAAATACAGGGGCTACCAGAGTGCTGAATTCCTTAATACAGACCACAGGCTTGTAGAAACTCTGAAGTTGCAGCTCAAATCTGGGAGAATGGTACCATCCCAGCCAAGGCTGGATGTTGGTAAGCTCAAGGATGAGGGGGTAGCTGAGGAGTTTGTAAGCAGGCTGAGTAGGGATTTGGGGGTCTGGGTGCTTAAGGGAATCGTGAAGAATTGTGGAGCGCCTTCAAGACACCATCCTTGATGTTGCCGGTGGATGTCTTGGGACTCACCACAGGGCGAAGAAGAATTTTGTCTCTCAAGGGACACTGGATACCATTGACCAGAGTCGCAGGGCCAGGCTAAATGGCAGAGCTGGGATGTTCAGGAAGTTGAAGCGTAAAACTGTACATGCACTGAGGGTGGTCAAGGAGGCCAATGTGCGAGGAATCTGTGAGGGGTAGAGCAGGCGTCGGCAACCTAAACCAGGCCGCGGGCCACTGGGCCACGTTCGGGCCATCTCGAGGGCCGCACCCCCCTCCCAACCCGAAAAATAACAAACACACCTAAAATCAATGATATTAAATGTAATTGTAAATTGAACCTTAAGACCTTCAGCCATCTGAAACAACAACGAAAAAATATTTAAGACCAAGTTAAGTGGACGAGAAGCGAAAATAATTTATTGTGACGTACAGAGACTGTGATATATGTGGAAGAATCATATGTCCACATATGCTAAATTTGCCGTCGGTTCAGAAAAATGTTTCACGGGCCGCACCTAATGGAAATCCGGACAAGGCGCCGCGGGCCGCACGGGAGGAGCTCGCGGGCCGCATTTGGCCCGCGGGCCGCAGGTTGCCGACCTCAGGGGTAGAGCATCACCTGTGGTCATGATTCTCATCCTGCTAAAAGGGAAATTCACACATTGCACTCCTCCATGCCCATCCCTCGGTGTACTGCAGTTAGAGCGGAGGGTGGTGGGCTCTTGACAGAGGAGTCCGAAGTGGAGGCCTGCTGGGCTGGTTACTTTGAGCATCTGTACCAGGGTGATCCACCAGCTGTTGAATTGGATGCCAGGGGTGTTGGTATCCCCATTGCTGACCCTCCAATCAATTGTGATTCACCTTCATTTGTGGAAATGCAGGCTGCGGTGAACCGGATGAAATGGGGTACAGCTCCTGGGATCTGTGGCTGAACTTCTCAAGGCTGGTAGAAATGCTGTACTCGTGTTGTTGCATGCAGTGATCTGCTCTGGAACACAGGCATCATCCCAACTGACTGGAAGAGGGGCCTTGTTATCCCACTCTGGAAAGGGAAGGGTGATCGCCAAGACTGCAACAACTACCGAGGGGGTGATGCTGCTCTCAGTGCCGGGCAAGGTCTTTTCTCGGATAATTATTGATCGGGTTCCCCACCATTTGCTTGAGCACCAGTGCCCAGACCAGTCAGGCTTTACACCAAAGATGTCAACGATTGACCGTATCCTTGCCTTTCTTATCCTCACCAAACGCAGTCGAGAGTTTCGGCAGGGCTTCTTGCAGCCTATGTTGATCTCTGTAAAGCGTTCGATTCAGTGAATCGGGATGCCCTCTGAAGGATTATTGGTCTTCGTGGGGTACCACCAAAACTTATGAATCTGATGTTTGAACTATATACTGGAACTGAGAGTGCTATGAGATGTGGTGATACCATCTTCGACTTATTTCCAGTTGTTACTGGAGTTCGTCATGGGTGTGTGCTGGCCCCCACACTTTTCGGCGCTTGTATGGACTGGATGCTGGGGAGGATGTTGGAGAGATCAAGCTGTGGTGGATCATTTGGGAACGTCAAGATCTCTGACCTTGATTTCGCAGATGATGCAGTCATCTTTGCGGTGACTAGATATCCTTTTGGGGTCCCTCGAGGTGCTGAATGAGGAGTCAGAGCGGCTGGGATTACGGGTTTCCTGGGTCAAAACTGAGATCCAGGCTTTCAATGACATCTTGGATGCTGCTGCTTGGTGCGTCCAGTCTTGCTCTACGGATGTAAGACTTGGACTCTGACCAGGGATCTGAGACTGAGACTTAAATCCTTTCATACCAGGTCTCTTCGGAGAATCCTGGGCTATCGCTAGTCGGACATTGTGTCCAACGAGCGGTTGCTGAGAGAGACTCAAATGAAATTTGTTACCTGCATAGTCCGTGAGCGTCAGCTGCGGCTGTATGGACATGTGGCTCGTTTTCCTGACACCGATCCTGCTCTCCAGATTCTATCATCGAGGGAGCTTCGTGAGTCGAGGAGACCAATGTGCCGACCACGTGCCTCGTGGTTGCAGCAGGTTGATCGGCATTTCAAGTTGATGGGGATGAGCCAGGCATCTGCCTGTGGGATGGTCAGACAGAGGCCTCTGGAGTACCGGCGGAAAGTGGACGCAGCGATGTGATGCTCTGGCACATGCTCCCATACCTGACCTGACTGTATAAAAGGCTGGCCTGTTTTCCCTACAATTGCGAATAACTTTCCCATTTTTCCTGACAATGTTCGTGCTGATTTAATAGACACAGAAACGTGAAGGCTTGGTGTCCATGTCTATATATGTGCAGGTAACGTGTGTGTGGAGAAATATTTTGCTTTTGAGGTTTTTCTATTTGCTTCAAGCTGCTGTAATGTATGAGTGTAAACCTGCTATGCGGGGGTGTTTCCACCACCATGAGGTGCACAAACTCACTCCTGGTGACTATAGAGGCCATACAGGGGGCAATGGACTGTTGCTATTTTCTACTAATATGATGGTACCTGTTCAACTGTAAATATGGGCCTTTTGGTTATTTTGTGAAAATATAAATAATAACCAAAATGAACATTTTTACAAATTGTACCTGACAATAATTGATCATTTTGTTGTATTTAGTTCTATCAATTTAAAATGTGTCATCATGGCCAAATAGCATGAAGCCTCTTTTCGTTCGTGCCATTGAGGGCACAGTTTTATACGATGTAATTTGATTACGTTTGAAGTTTTTTATTTATTAATGTTTTGTCCCTAACATCTCTCAATTAGGGCTCGATCGGTTCCACAAATGAGGGACAACCTGAGCCGGCATTGGGCCACCGAAGACATGATGAGCAAGATGAGGATATGGAGAAGACCTTCTCCAGAGAGCGTCCTCTGGACGTGCTTCTCAGCCCAGCAGTACTTCATGCAGAAGGACGGAATCGTACTTATGATGAAACGGATTTTGATTGTGAGTGAAGCCAAATACCTGACTGCTTGCATGCCTTTGTGTGGTTCTTTGCTCAGATTGATGCTCTCCTTTTATTCTTGTACCATTTGTTCCAGCCCACCGCCACTCCTCGTTGCACATACACCAGACATTATCACATTACACTGACCGAAGCCACCACCGACGCCCAAGGAGGGCTAACAGATCGGCGGCGAGCGAAAGGCTCACTGGTGCAGTGACGACACCCACCATATTTGAGCACAGCGAGGACACCAAAATTCCTTTGGCAATCGATGATTCCGAAGAGAGGGAGGGATTGCAGACGAGCAGTGAGCTCGAGACTGTGAGTACCATCTGAAGATCTCCAGATATTTAGTATCAATGGGTAGTGGTATACTTAACACCTACAGAGAAAACAAGGGTGATGGGCGATAAGGCCAAGTGGTTGTTGGTGAAAGGTCGATCATTATGGTTTGTTTTAGACTCTCAGGGTAAAAAATACATTTGTGTAACAACCTTGGCCCTCGTGTGTCATTGTTATAGGAAGTTCTTTTCAGTATTGGTGATTATGACATCCAGGATGACGAGCAAGATGAGGCGGTGGATGATATGGAGCCTGACGATGGTGGCGAGTAAGTGATCCATTTTGTGCATTTTCACTCTTGTTAACTCGCACCACAATGTTTGATCCATCATTTGTAGACACCTGTGTCACGGCACCCTTTGCAAAGCCTAATAATTCCACCACCCATTAGGGCATATTGATTGTGAGATAACCACAGGAAACTTTATTATTATTATTATTATTATTGTTATTATTATTCATATTGCCCACTTGCTCAAAAATGACTTGTGCAAGCAAATAATGTAATATTTCATGAAAAAGGCATGACCCGACCATAAAATATAATGCAAGCCATTTATGATCCATAAGCAGTGAAACAGATAGCAGTGTAAACTATTGTTCATTCCATGGGCTCATGTTGGCATGGAAACTGAGACAGGTGGGGGAGGGGGGGAGGGGCAACGAGAGATTGATGTGGTTGGAGAGGGAGGGGTGATTGGTATGAGGATTTTGGGGGTGGGGTGGGGGGTGCAAGGTGATTCTTCTGAATGGGGGAGTAATGTATTGTTGTAACTATGGGTGAGGAAGGGAAAGATTTTTGTAGATGTTCGGGGTAATTGAGAGATTGTTGTAGTTAGTTAGTGGTACATTAGAATTAATGAAATTGTTGGTGTGGTATGAGTAGAGATTATTGTTGTTGTTTGGGATTAGGAGAGTGAAAGATTGTTGAGGGTTGGGTGTAATGTTGGAGAGTGATACTTCTGAATGGGAAAGGAAGAATAGTGAGATTGTCATGGTTTGGGGGGGGGGGTGATGATGAGTGAGTGATTATTGTGACTAAGAAGGGGGGTTGTTGTGTAGACAAGGGGTAACAGAGAGATTGTTGGGGCTGGTGGGGAAGAAGGGGTTGGAAAGTGCAAATGATGCTGTAAAGCAAAATGATAAAAAGTGAGGGGAAAAAATCCATGTTTTGAAGAAGGGGGAAAATCCATGCTTTCAAGAAGGGGGGAAAATCCATGCTTTGAAGAAGGAGAAAATCCATATTTTGAAGGTGGAAAATCCTTGTTTTGAAGATGGGGGAAAATCCATACTTTGAAGAAGGGGGAAAAATCCATGCTTTGAAGAAGGGGGAAAATCCATGCTTTCAAGAAGGGGGGAAAATCCATGCTTTGAAGAAGGGGAAAATCCATATTTTGAAGGTGTAAAATCCATGTTTTGAAAAAGGGGGAAAATCCATGTTTTGAAGATGGGGAAAATCCATGTTTTGAAGATGGGGAAAATCCATGTTTTGAAAAAGGAGGGGGAAAAATCCATGCTTTTAAGAAGGGGGAAAATCCATGCTTTGAAGAATGGAGAAAAAATTCATGTTTTGAAGATGGGGGAAAATCCATGTTTTGAGGAACTGTGTTTATCACCATTTTAACAAAAATTTGCAGAAATAATTAAAATTGTATGATGAATCCAGAATCATCTTTGAAGGATTTTGTGTTTTTATCTCAGATCTGATTGGATCTGAACAACTGAACACATGAACATTGACCCTCGGAATGCTCTCAAGTGTAGCTTCCGATTGAGTTTCCAAAGCTCCTGGACCAGTGCAAGGTAAAAATGATGTACGATTAACTTTGTTTTCCTGCACCCTTCAGCTCTGAGCAATGGAATGAATCGCGCTCACATCGGAATGAGCCACACAACCCAAGCCTGCGGGCGAGGCGGCGAGTCGGGAGCCTGACCGCGCAGCAGGACTGCGCTCTGCTGCGTGTCCCGACGGATGAGATCGAGGCCAAAACTCTGGGCCATGCACAACTTGATGACATGAAGAGTATGATTGGGATAAGGGTGTTGCATGGGGTGGGATGTGCGGGGCTATTAGGAGTAGATAGATCTGAAAAGATTTGGGGAAATAATCAAATCTGGGAAAAACATTAAACAAACCATACAAGCTTGTACAAATCATTGCACAATCTCAGCGACATTGCCTAGTTGGTGAGGGCCACCAATCTGCTTTTAGGCTCAGCATTGGACCTGGGAAGGTACGAGGCCCAATCAGACTCGCATCGTCTGAGGCAATACCTTTAGCTGTGTTTGTGAAACCAGGACGTCCATGAAGGGCTGAAGCACTGCTGTCATGTTTGTGGGCCCTTTACACTGTTTTTGTTCTGTTGTGATTTAACAAATTCATTCCTTTAAAATAATGTCTACCATTTTCTTTATGCTGTACAATGAAACATTATCAAAGGAAATTGTTTTTTCCATCGACCTCTTCCCAATGGCATTCACTGAGTCTTTAACACTGGAATCATCATTAGCTGTTTTTGATTAAAATAAATTCTTTCAAATTAAAAAGACAATTGAAATTCCGAAATCGAAATTAGTTTTCATCTAAATCATATTGTCCACAATGGAAAAACAGCGTCTGTAGAGCGTGGAAAACAGTGTGGAAAAACAGACATGACGGCATCTGTCGAGTAATCCACCTGGACATCTGTAAACATTTCAACATCCCGGTCCCAGAACAATCATGGAAACACAAACCAGAGCCAATCCTCAAAAATGAACAAATAATGCTCACTTGTGACAAGATGATCCCATCAAGTGTGAACATGGCAAACAACGCATTGTGTCCGGGCATGGTGCTCAAACACAGAAAGGAAAAGTCAGCATTGTTGATCGAGGTTTAAGTTTCCAATGGCTTTGGACTAACGGCTAAAGAAATCAGGAAATGACCAAATACCAGGATCTGAAAAATAAGGTCAAAAGAATGTGGAAATTGAAGAAAGCTGAAATTGTACCAGTGATAGTTGGAGCGACAGGAATGATGAAGAAATCCTTTCTGAGAACTTAAAAATCATTCCTCGGAATATCACCACAAACGAGCTACAAGTGGAGGCTGTCAGAGGTTCGGTGAAAATTCTGAAAAGAGCACTTGGAACAAGGCTATGAGAACGAAACTTTACAGTTTGGTTCATGAATCATAATCCTTTACCAAAAAATAGGGAGGTGGAGATCGAGTTCTGGGAGTTCCACCTCCTGAAACCTGCAAATGGAGATAACCAATGAAAAAAAAAATATATATAAATAATCACTCGTACCATTTCTGCTTATACATATCGGCATCGTCAGCATCATCATCAATTTCAACTGAAAAGATGATAGATCCTTCGAGGTTTGTTAAAGAAGTCTCTTTCTTCTGCATATTCAGCTTTTGGCACTGATGTTGACATCATAACTCTCAAACATAACCTCATTAACAGGGCCTCATATTATCCAAAAACGTTTGAACGCTTTCATTCTCATAATAATAATAATAATAATAATAATAATAATAATAATAATAATAGATGCAGTGTTTAAACCATTAGATTGCATTGCCCCCTTAAACGGAACCTTCCAACATCAATCAAATCCCCCCCCCCCCGTTTCCAACCCCCCACTTATTCCGATTATAAGACCCCCCCGAGGGTCTTCAGTATGTCTGTGCCCAGGTTTCGGTAATGAGGCTCGGGGGCCATTTTCCCATCTCTTTTATTGTGACATTCAATGGTCATGCGTATGCGCTTGCACTAAGGATCACTATAGACCATCCTGAGATTGAGGGATACTTTCATGTTTTGCAGGTGTGCTGCTGATTAGAGTTGTACACGATAAAGATTAACTTTTTTAATGTCGTTTATTTGCATCATTCTCTACATTCTCTCCACAAGAGAAGGTTCCTCGATTCCGAAGCCATAACATCATGAATTGTGTTTGTACATCTCTTTCCATGATTGAGGAGGAAGTTTTCACAATTGGTTTACAGCTTTACGTCTGCTTGTCCAACCCGCATTATTTTCCTGACATCTGAACAATTGTCAAGAAATTTATTTATTTTTTGCCCCAACCTTTTGGTGGCAGAAAATCTGCACAAGACTGAGAAAGCTGCAGCTCTGTTGAGCCTGTTCTATGCGACCAGAGGCTTCAATTGATTTTCACATAAAGCTATAAAATCTGCTCGCACTCTTTCCATTGCGCTGGTCTTGTTTTGGCGTTCCACCAATCCTGGTGAGTGCATTCCTGGTGACACGCAGGCACAGTAGAGGGCCGTACACAAAATATGTGATGCTTTGGGGATGAGGGGTGTGGAGGATGTTTCCTGGAGCGTCATGGGAGGCGGGGAGGAGGGTGTCAGAGCCACAGTCACGTGACGCCACTCCATCTTCATGGGTGCAGCCATCTTGGATTTCCCTTCATCACGACAGGACGTCAAGTTAGAACGAGCGACCTTGCTTTCGGTTGAACTTGCCCAAAAATGGTGGATGTGCTGTTTACATAATTAATTTGAAGCTACGAGAGGGCATTTCTGAAAAGGAGAAAGCAGGAAGTTCAACTGGAAGTTTGTAATTTTTTCGGGAGCTGAAGGGAAACAATAACTCATTGCCTGAGCTGTCAGATGCCACCGATTTAAAAACATTATTATTTCAAAGTATAAATTGCAGAATGGAGGTTGATATAAATTTACCAAAGGCAACATTGCTCTCGTTCACAGAGTCACGTATTTATTTATGGCGGGGGTCAGGCAAAATGACATGGAAGGGGGAAGGGGTGGGAAAGAGTCAAAAGACTGCCAAAAAAAGTCACGTTTTGTGTACAGGTCCTTGCTCGGCATGTGGAAGCATTTTCTTGATCACCTTCTTCTCTGTCACTTTTACTCATTGGCTTTTGTTCTTGAATGATCTTTGACTTCAAATTGGAGCCACTTGTAAGTCTTGCGGAACTAACCTGACATGGAACCAGGATGTCTGCCTGTGTCATGACGAACTGCCTTCCCATATGGTTGCAATGATAATGAAGAGTCCTGAATATGGGAGGAAAGTGACGAAAGGAAACATAATGTAATAGCCAGGGCTTTGTAAGGAGCAAGGAAAAAGCCTCAAAGACCATGTATACAAGTTTGGCATTTCAATACATCAATTGCAATGATGACCTTCAGCTGCAGTACCTTTTTCGATGAAGTGCAGGAACTCAGGAAGAAGTCTCCATATTTTAATCCATATTTTACTTATTTATTTATTTGTTTCTTGATTGCGAAGTGAGAGATGTGGAAAGGTCGGCGGAGGCTCCATTTCTTGTCACAGTGTAACCATTTTGAAGGTGCTTCACACAGGTTGGCTTGATGTCTTTGCCATGGATTGGCTCCATTTTCAGGATGTGGCCTTCTTTATTCAACAATTCACGGTTTGATTGATGATTGGCCTTCATTCTTGATTTTCCAAGTGAGAGATGTGGAAAGATAGTTGGAGATTCCAGTTCGTGACACAGGATCTCCAGATTTATTGAAAGGGCTTCACACAGTAGTCCACGATGTCTCGGTACCTAATTCCAAGGATGACCTTACTTGATTTTTGTCACCTCGACAAATCGTACCATTTATTTATTTATTTTTTTGTTATGTATACAGTAAATAAACAATGGAATTTGAGGGCTTTGGTTGTCAGCAAAAACATGTGTACGCATTGCTTATGACACGGAACAATCAGGTGGGGTTACCATGCTTTGTTTATAAGGCACCTCTTATTGAAGGTGACCAGGTGTTGTGTCCATGTAAGAATACATCTTGCACCTGTCCATCTCTGGCTCTCGTGGTGGGAAGTCTGCAGCGTTTTCATTGACACTTTGAGACCAGGTAAATCCATAAACCATTTCATGACTAACATCATCCAGTCAAGTGTTAAAATGTAACTCGTGAAGTTTGTGGATTTCGTTGAACAAGGTCGAATAGCATTGGGAACCATGGGATTCCAGGCAGAAGTACTTTTAAAAGGCTGAGAGAATCTAATGAATCGATGAGGATTAGAGGAGAATTCATAGATTAACTTTAAAACACCGTGGTGGGTAAATTGATGGTGTTGGGTATAACAAGGCAGGCCATACACATTCGAGATGAAATTGTTCTGTGAAGGTGATGGTGGACAAAAAGAGGAATGAAGAGGTGCATTGAGGTAACAAATCAGGAAAACGTTACAAGGCTGACGGGGTAGCCATGCATTGGAATTTTGAGTTTGTTACCGTGAAGAAAGCTTCAACATGACATCGGTCTTTGTAGATGAGCTTGTCCAACTGGATCCATCCTCGATGACCTTGTTTTGCATAATATATATATATATATATATATATATATATATATATATATATATATATATATATATATATATATATATATATACCGTATATGTAGATGTCCACTGTATATTCCAGTGGGGTGTGCTTACACATTCTGTAAGCATACGAACCATGCTTCCCCATTCTTGAGTTACTCAACTGTAGTTGATTTTTCATTTTTTTTTCATTTATTTATATTTTTGTATGCACTGTCGAGGCTCGTATGAGAGTTAACACACATAACATACAACAAGGGGAGCAGGAGACAAGGGTGGGAGAGGGAAAGGAAAAAAAACAGTGGGGAACAGAGATATGAAGAGATCTGTACACGGGGTAAACAAGATGGACACTACAGGGACTTTCAGGTCCTTGCATGACGGGGACTTTCAGGAAGGAAAGCGGGGAATTTGAAGGAGTTGGGTTTGGGGTGGATTAGTGGGGGTTGAAAAGATTATGGTTTTGGATGGGGGAGTATAAGAGTTGGTGGTGAACAGCTGTTTTGAAGACCTGGAGGGAAGGGTGGGATTGCAGAGAGTGTGGGAGTTTGTTCCAAAGGTGGGGAAAAAGAGGAATGAAAGAGTGAAGGTGAGCAGTGATTCTTGATTTTGGTAGTTTTACAAGAAGGGAGTTGCTGGGGACCTTGAGCACCCTGCAGAAATTTGGGGGTGGGGGAGGGGGGTTATGTTGGACAGGTGCTAGATATATTCTATCACAGACAGAGCGGGGGTGAGGCTGGAAGAGAGGATGCTTTCTAATGATTCTGTGATTTATTTTTTTATTATTGGTGTATCTGCTTCGATGTCTGTCGGCAAAAAAATTACCGTGCTTCCCCATTGTCTCGGGTAACTCGCCTGCATTTTTTTTCATTTATTTATATTTTCATTTATGGATGTTGTCCGACGATTCTGTGAATTTCTCCGGTGTATCGGCTTCAATATCCATCAGCGTGCAAAATTTCAGCTTTATACGTCACCCGGAACATACTTTAATATCAGTCAGTCACTGGTTAGAAAGATATTCCAAAAGTTCCAAAACCTCTGTGGTCCAGTTTCTATAACATGGCTTTCAGAGGATGTGGAAGCTCCGCAAAGAGTGCGCTTCAGACTTTCTCTTCAGGAAGACATTTGTTACCTGTACTTTGATTGCAGGTAGTATTGCTGATAAACCTTACTTACTTTATGGTGCTGTAGTAGATCAATATCAACCTGTATAATGTTTATTTGTTTGTGTTTTTTGCCCAGCCCATTATCGTGTGTGTGTGTGTGTGTGTGTGTGTGTGTGTGTGTGTGTGTGTGTGTGTGTGTGTGTGTGTGTGTGTGTGTGTGTGTATATATATATATATATATATATATATGTGTGTGTGTGTGTGTGTGTGTGTGTGTGTGTGTGTGTGTGTGTGTGTGCATCTGTCCCCATGCAGATCTACTTTAATTGTAGATCATTTATTCCCGGATCTATCATAATCTATATATCTTGGCAAGGCTGTGCAGTTCATTGCTCTGTCATGATAATAATTATTGTGATTAATTCACCGAAGATCCCTGTAGTTAGTTTGCTGAGTCATCTGTTCGTTTCATGTTTGAACATTTGTATGAACCATTCACCGATGTTTCCAGCATTGCCATCGTTTTGGTCTTTTTCCTTTGGTTTATTGCAAAGGAATGTCTTGGATGTCGAGGCTCATGGAAGATTGATTACCCTATTCCTTCAAGGAATGAACCCCAGGTTCTCACAAGGGACAGGCCTTTTGGGGGGAGGGGGGTGAGGAGTGGGGGTGGGCATGTGGGTATGAATGAGTCCTTCAGTGAAGCTCAGTATTAAGGGAAGGAATGGAGTAATGGGAGGGATTTTAGCACAGACCTGATAGCCATTTGCTTTCTTTTGTCTCAGGAAATTCAATAATTTTTGAGCAAAAGAGGGATCGTTGTTTCTCACTACTTATTCTTATGCTCAATCCGTGTGTGCCAGGTCATCGGTTTGAGGACGTTCCTGGTGTGAGGCGTCACCTGGTGAAGAAGTACCTGAAGTCCCGAGTTGCACACCTGTCTCCTTACTTCAGTCCCAGAAAGCACGCTGACCATAGACCGCATGAGGTGAAGGCTCAAGGAGCTAGTGCGGAGAAAGTTTGGGGAGGGAGGGGATGGGAAGAGAGGGGGAATCAACCCAACACATCTG
>NC_140964.1:113895605-113945605 GCF_056783735.1 Eptatretus burgeri
TATGTAATGCTCGAATATCGAACAGTCGAATAGATGTGCTAAATGCGCAATCTACATAAAATGTTTTATGCAACTAGTCTAGTTTCTCGCAGAGATGACCGTCACTCCCACATTGGTGTATTTTTATTATTACCTCCACCGCAGAAGGTGAAGGAGGTTATGTTTTCACCCCTCTCTGTCTGTTTGTTTGTCTGTGTACAGGATATCTCAAAAAGTTGTGGACGGATCCGGATGAAATTTTGTGGACAGGTTGGGTGTGTGACAAGGGTGAACTGATGAGATTTTGTTGAAGATCCGGATCTGACGACTAGAATTTTAAAAAGTGATTCTTCACCATTGAGAGATCGGACTCAAAAACGATATATAGCCCGATATCTCAAAAAGTTGTAGACGGATTCGGACGAAACTCAGTGGACACGTTGGGTGTAGTGTGTGACAAGGAAGAACTGAATCAATTTTGATGAAGATCGAAATCCAGATCTGGATATGAGAGTTATTTAATTTTGAAAGTGATTCTTCATCATTGAGAGAGACATACCTTCATCATTGAGAGAGACATACCATCACCATTGAGAGAGACATACCATCACCATTGAGGGAGACATACCTTCACCATTGAGGGAGACATACCTTCACCATTGAGGGAGACATACCTTCACCATTGAGGGAGACATACCTTCACCATTGAGGGAGACATACCTTCACCATTGAGGGAGACATACCTTCACCATTGAGGGAGACATACCTTCACCATTGAGGGAGACATACCTTCACCATTGAGGGAGACATACCTTCACCATTGAGGGAGACATACCTTCACCATTGAGGGAGACATACCTTCACCATTGAGGGAGACATACCTTCACCATTGAGGGAGACATACCTTCACCATTGAGGGAGACATACCTTCACCATTGAGGGAGACATACCTTCACCATTGAGGGAGACATTGAGGCCAAAAAATGATATTTAGTATATTTCATGAATGTGTTGAGCCCGATATGTTCTTGTGGATCAGGGATTGCTTGGCAGAGGTATGCACTTTACTGAGTGCCCTTCTAGTTATTATTATTATTGTTATCCCCACACTTTTGAAAGGAAATGTGGGTGGAGGGGGAGGCGGAGGGGAGTGTATTGTAATCCGGTCTGTCCGTCCTCCCCAATATCTCCTCCTAAACAGTTGTGCAGAAATTCACCGAACTTGGTGGCCATAATCATTACATGGCAAGAATGTGCGAGAGCAGTATCATTGTTGGTCTCACCCCCTGGTACCCTGGGATGGGTTCAAAATGTCAAATACCAAAAAATGCAATTACGGGCACATTTTAAGACATTTTTAAACATGTTTGATGAAACTGTTTATGCAATCAACATTTGGGGACACGTGAAATATGTCTAAAAAAGAAAATTCATTCCCGGTTCATGCCTCTTGGGGTGGGGACTGAGGGGGTCACGGGTCAACACAGAAGAATTTTTTGTTTTAAAACTCAAAATATGATATTAGGTCATTTCTGGTGGAGCGAACCTCTTGTCATCTTTCAACTTTGCTTTAGGTGGGAAATGTGGGGATTTACGATGGTGCATCAACGACCTTGCTCGAGTTAATATTATTATTTATTGTTAAGCCTACCCCGACGACCTGTAGAATAGGGGAAGGCTTATAGCTGTTGTAGGGTTTGTTTCTACAATTGGCACCCCCCAATTTTTAATGGTACCACAGAGTTTCTTCGACCCCCGAATAGTACTAAACTACCATTTAGAAAATCGCTTTTAGCTCGCCTGTTCGAAGAACAGAGAGCTATAGCTATACCCCGGGCGTGAGCGTCAGCGTGAGCGTGAAAATGTTAAAGTTTTTGGTGCAAGTTATTTTTAGCTCGCCTGTTCGAAGAACAGAGAGCAATAGCGATACCCCCGGCGTGAGCGTCAGCGTCGGCATGAGCGTGAGCATCAGCATGAGCATGAAAATGTTAAAGTTTTTGGTGCAAGTTATTTTTTCCTTTCTAATGTTTTTATCTACCACACTATTTTTAATACGCCCGATATATATATACATATATATATATATATATATATATATATATATATATATATATATATATATATATATATATATATATATATATATATATATAAATATATATATACATATATATATATATATATATATATATATATATATATATATATATATATATACATATATATATATATATATATATGTATATATATATATATATATATATATATATATATATATATATATATATGTATATATATATATATATATAGATATATATGTATATATATATATATATCGGGGCGTATTATGTGATACCAGTCGTTCGTCCGTCCATCTGTCTCTGTCTGTCTGTCTGTCCGTCCGTCCGTTCCTGTCCACACTCTAACTCCCAAAGTTTTCAACTTTCACGATTCATATTTGGTACATAGGTACAGACTGTGGAGACGGCGTGTCGTGACGTACGTTCGTCATCTAAAGTGGTTGCCATGGCAACCAGGATGCTGTTTTCCATGTAGTAGCACAATTCTGTATATACCTTCTTGTTCGGGCATATATTGTGCTCACTTGTGCTCTTGTTACTGATTACAATATACAAATACATATATTGCTTTCAAATTATTTGGATCAGACTTCACTGCAATGCTTTATAAAAAAATATTAATTATTAGATGAGTCTTTTAAAAAGGATAAATGTATAAACAGGCGAGCATTGGGTGGCTTTGACACCAACTGTGGTTATGCCTCTGCTGACGAAGTCACCGAAGGCATTACGTTTTTGGGTTGTCGTACGTCTGTTTTCTAATTTTCTCTGTTTTCTCTGCGACCGCTTATCTGATTAACACCAAATTTTCACCATAGGTGCGACTACTCATGTAGAAATATTTTAATGACAATTATGATGTCATAGGTCATGTGGTGTGGCAGCCGTGTTGGAAATAGGAAAAATTTGGGATCTCTGAATCTCTGAAACTGCTCCATGGGAAAAAATTGAAACTTGGCACGTCATCTTCCACATGGGAAATAGTGTGATTTTTTTTTTGATGTCATAGTTGAATACGCCGTACACTTTATCCGATCAGCATTAAAAAATTTTAGGGTCAACTCTGGCTAAATTGTATGGGGTAACAAAATTGATGGTCATCGGTCACATGGTTTGGCAACCTTTTTATTTTTTTTTTTTTAACATAAAAACCTTCAAAATTCTTCTTCAAAATGTCTGAACATATCAAGGCCAAATTTTACAAGTATGATCGCCTATCCATGAGGAACAAAAAGTTCTTCACCTATGACATCATCCGTAACATGATTTGGCAGCCATGATTTTTTTTTTGAAATATATTCTGCTCCAGAAAGGCCAGACAGATTGAGGGGAAACATCACCCACATATTCCCCAAGCCTTGGGGATACCACCATGGTTCATGAATAATTAATAGGTCATGTGGTCTGGCAGCCATATTGGATTGAAGGTGAGTGACATATTGGATTTAAATTTCAACCTAATCGGACACATGGTCTGACAGCCAGAATTATTTAATATTTAAATCTGGGTTCAGGAATTCAAATCAAACTTGGTACAAGTATGTATAATGTGGGCATAGGCATATCTGGTGACATCGCGACGTCAAAGAGTACCGTTCTAGTTCTTTTTTCTTCTTCTTTTTTAAGCTTTATTTCTTCCTGCATTCTCAGCACACCCAATTTCTGAGCTGTATCTCGTAATCAAATTTTTCATCAATAATGCAAATTGAAAGTACGCGGTCGACATTTTTATTTTATTTTCACATTGACCTAATTTTCAGGTCATGACCCAATTATAGACTTTTTAACATTTTTCATCAAAATTCAGCTAAGGGTTGTCTTGTCCGATCAGAACTAAATTGCCCTCTCTAGATAGCCCGGAGGAAGTTACATTTAAATTAAATTTACATCCTACCCTTCCATGGTATAGGTCAAGGTGTTACACCCCCGACGATGTGGTAAACCACCATTTACGGTAGATTTTTCTCCTGGTTTTTATTTTTCTGCCAATGTTCGAGCTGTATCTCAGAGCTGGCGGGGACTTTTTAAATTAAATTTTGCATCAATAATTGGAATAAAAAGGATGCGGGGTTGACACATTTGTTGACTTTGACCTCATCTTAAGGTAATGACCCAATTATAACATTTTAACATTCTTCAAAACTCGACTAACGTTTTTTCAGAACGAAATTACCCTCTCGATAGCCTCCGTCAAGATGCATTTAGGCTTAGTTGACGTCATACCCCTCTGGGTTAAATGTCAAAGTCAAATGGTGGGCTGAGAAAATACTCGTTTTTGCCAATGCGGAATCTCAGACAGCTTGACCTTCCAAGATGTTCTTGCATCATATTAGTTCACTTGATATTTGATTGATTAGTGTCCTTGACTTTTATTTTTTTTCGTATTGTGACCTAATTAACAAAAAAAAAACACCTTTTGTTATCATAACTTGAATAATTTTCCTCTGATTTTTCATGATGTTGGGTTTTGTGGATAGATTGTAGATGGGGACACATTTTCTTTATTTACACTCTATCCCTAAATGATTAAGGTCAAAGTCATATTGTGGTCCGATTGGCCATCATTGGATCACGGACCAATAGTAAGTCTCGGATGATTTGGGGGCGGCTTACCCTTGGTAATCGCTTTGTGATCGCAGATATCTAGTTGTTATTATTACTATTATTATTATTATTATTTTGTACAAACCTTCACATTATTGTTGTAATGCCATAATCATGATCACTAGATGGAATTGACTGATTAATTTGTGGTTATAATAATTTTTACTTTCGGTAGCTGTGCAGACCAGCGACTCTTAGCCTATACACCACCTGTGTGTAGGTACACATGCACACATTTTCTCCAAATTTCCCTCAGGCGAATATTAAATAATGCTCGTGACCATTAGGAATGTGATTATATGTTGAATAATGGTCACAATTGGCTTTATTGGGGTCGGTGACCACAAGATATAACTTGTAAACAATCCATGTGCAGTCCACATATAATCTCACGGCTGGAAAAATTGGACGGGAAAAGTGACACATTATTTATTCATGCCTAAAGACCAAAATTTAAGCACCTTTTAAGAGCTAAAGATCGATGAACTGGCAGAATCGCCGCGGCCTACAGATATACACACTCGCCTCTAAGTTGTCTCGCCTTGGATCGAATCTCTGCCCAACTGTAAACTGCCAACCTGGTGTTTCACAGGCAGGGTAATTAATCAATTTGTGGTGCCATCCTTCGGATGGACGTTAAACGTGAATCCTGTTTGCCGACATTAGTTGGTGGATGTTAAAAAATCCCATGGTGTCCTTCGTGAAGAGTAGATGATAAATTCTTGCCATAACCTTCATAAAATTGCAAGCCTGGGCAGCCGGTTCGTGAAAGACTTGGGCCAAGCTTTCCCCGGCCAACCCCACATGAACATGGGAATCATTGTGAACATTAGATAATAAAAAGAAGCAGATATTAGCTAAATATCAATGCGTCCTAGCTTGGCGAGGCAGCTTCGGTCCGTTAGTCTGTGGGGTATGCAATAAGCATGGAATTCCTCAAGGATGTCGGGTTTTCTCCAAAAACATTTCAGTTGAGTGTTAAATAGTCGTGACTGTTTCAAAAGAGCATTGGATGGAATTGACTGAATGGTTTGTGGTTATAATTTCTTTGACTTCCGGTAGGTGTGCCCCATTAAATGCCACGATAAGCTGGCGTTTGTCTCAGGCAGAAAACCCCCTGGAGGAGAGAGGGAGGGGTGTGGGGGCAAACAAAGTCGCTATAACCTTAGTCCCACACGAAAGTTTGGTTGAGATTGGATAATTAATGACCAAACGCATCGCAGACAGACAGACGGACACAGACAGACACCAAATTGCATGTTTTAGTATGGTGTTAAAATATTCAGCAAAGGTTTTAATTGCTTATTGGTGAAGCCCTGCTCCTCTTCCTTGATGCATTCCCCTTCCTTCAATAGGAACTGTACTGCTGGACCTCAAACAGAACACTCTTTCGGGGATCGCTCATCAGGTGGTCGAACAGATGATCATTGAGGACCAAATCACGGAATCGGATCGTGCCAAAGTACTGCGAGCACTTTTGCTTAAACACAGGTAAACCGAAGGTGTGTGTGTGTGTGTGTGTGTGTGTGTGTGTGTGTGTGTGTGTGTGTGTGTGTGTGTGTGTGTGTGTGTGTGTGTGTGTGTGTGTGTGTGTGTGTGTGTGTGTGTGTGTGTGTGTGTGTGTGTGTGTGTGTAACAAATGAGTGGAGGTGAGCAGTGATTCTGGATTTTGGTTGATTCACTGGAAAGGGGTTCATCGTGGACCAAATGCACCCTAAACTAACCTGGAAGTTGGGATGGGGGGGGGGCAAAGCACGGATCGAGCAGAAGGGTACAAGATCACAAAGGAGGTGGTGGAACACAGAAACCACCGACCTCTCTCTGATGTGAAAGAGATAGGCCATAAATGCAGCTTCATCATGGGAGATTCCAATGATCTTGAAGGACCTGGTTTACATGACATCAAGGTGAGCAACATGTGAAGCAGGGGAGCCAGCCCAGAGGAAATACAAAAAAACAGACACAGGTGGAGGCCATTCAGCCAATCATGCCTGTGTGAACACCATACTAATTTATCAACACAAGATGGAAAATGCCAAAAAAACATTTGTATTTTTTTTCTTCCCCCTCAGAGGAGGGGCCGTGGGCTTGGTTAAAAACACACAACCCCCCTTGACGAGACCCCCACAAACAGCACTCCATAGACATGCACACAATCACCCATCAATGCTCAAACTTCCTCAAAGTCCTGTCAACATCCCCATACCCCTCTATCTCCATAACTACCAGGTACATATCTAATTCTAATTTATACTTATCCACTGTTTCAGCTGCCACGACTTTTCCAGAGAAGCCATTCTATGCATTAACTACCCTCTGAGTAAAAGTCCCCTGCCTTACTACCATATTAACTCATCCTCTTTACTCTCAGGCTATGGCCCTGGTCTGATCACTATCTACTCTGTTGAATAATTCATCTACACTTATTTTATCTCTACCTTTCATTATCTTAAACATCTCTATCACATCTCCTCATAACCGCCTCCTTTCTCGTGTATAAACGTCTGTCTCCTTCAGCCCCTCCTCATTGCTGAGTCTAGCTCGGCCCGGAATCAATCTAGTCGCCCTGCGCTGAACCCTCTCTCTGGCATCTATGTCCTTCCGGAACTGTGGTGACTAAAACTGCTCACAATATTCTAAATGTGGCCCTCACTAAATTTCTGTACAATGTTAACACCACCTCTTTTGATTTATAATTGATCCCCCTCCAAATACAGCCTAAAACCCTATTTGCTTTACCTCGAGCTGCCTGGCCCTGTGCTGCCTGCTTACCTCCCATATCTATTCCCACCCCCAGATCCTTCTCATGTGTGACGCGCTCCAAAATTACCCCTTACATCCTGTAATCTCTATTTTCATTGTTCTTTCCCATCCCCAACACCTTACACTTGCTCAGGTTAAATTGCATCTGCCAATCTATTTCCCAATCCATACAAGTATCAATACTCTCTTGTATCTGATCACCACTCCCTCTGCTATCCACCTTACCTCCAAGCTTTGTGTCATCTGCAAATTTGGAAAGCTTACTCTTTACCCCATTATCCAAATCGTTGATGTAAATAATGAATAGTAATGGTCCGAGTACTGATCCCTGAGGTACCCCACTACTTACATCCTCCCAGCAAGACATCCTCCCACTCACAGCCACTCGTTGCTTCCTACTAAGCCAGTTTGCAATCCAATGAGCTACCTGACCAGCCACTCCACAAGCCCTCACCTTGGCTTCTTAAAGTGCCTTAAAGTGCCTTCTTAAAGTCCTTCAAATCAAATGCCTTCTTAAAGTCTAGATATACTATGTCCACTGCCTTTCCCTCATCCACCCAATCAAACACTGCTTCATAAAACTCGAAAATATTTGTTAGACACGAACTACCTTTGGTAATTCCATGCTAACTGCCTTTAATTAGTTTGTATTTATTTAAATGGTTCCTCATCCGGTCTTTAATTAATGTCTCCAACACCTTCCCCACAACTGAAGTCAAGCTAACAGGTCTATAGTTTCCCAATTCTTCTCTGGATCCTTTCTGAAATAATTGTGTTGCATTTGCTACTCTCCAATCCTCCGGTACCTGTCCTGACTCCAGTGAATTATTGAAAATATATATTAACATCTCACTTCCCTGCTCACTCACCTCCATCAATACTCTCGGGTGCATATTATCTGGACCAGGAGCTTTATCTACTCTTGGATTTCCGAGCTGTTCCTTTACTTCCTCCACTCCAACCTGGATCTTCTGTAAAAGCCCTTCCTCGCCTCCTCAATAGATACTCTCAGCTATTGGAAATTCTCCTGACTGTTCTTGTGTAAAAGTTGAAGAAAAATACCTGTTTAATAAGCCTGCCATCTCACTTTCATCACTAACCACTCTCCCGGTGCTATTCCTCAATGGGCCCACACTGGTCCTCACCTGTTATTTTCCCCTGATGTACTTAAAGAAACCCTTCCTATTATATTTAATATTCTTTGCCACGTCCTTCTCATGACTTGTCGAGTTATTTTCTTCATTTGCCTCTGTTTACTCCGATAGTGATATAAATCTAACTTCAGTCCTGGTATTTTAAACCTAATAAATACCTTCTGCTTCTCCTTATTAGCGTTCCTTGTCTCACTGCTCAACCACCCTGGTCTCTTTCTGTTTCTAGTTTAACACCTCATTGGAATGTACTTGCTCTGCACTCTCCACATTTGTTCCTTGAAGGTTTCCCCTTTCTCTGATGTTGATTGTCATGTTGCTCGAGTCTCCCAATCTACATCATCCAATTATCTCCTCATACCCTCAAAGGTTGCCTTCCTGAAATCGAATAGCCTCACCCTACTATCCTGAACTCTAACCCTAAACAAAATCTTTGTGCACACAAAGTTATGGTCACTTGCTCCTAAATGCTCCCTGACCTCCACCTCCTCCACCATATTGGGATTGTTCCTGAAAAGGAGGTCTAACACTGAGCTCCCCCTCCTGAGCTTATCTACAAACTGGGTTAAAAAGCAATCTTGGAATAAAATGAGGAAATCGTCATCCGCTCTGCCCTTTCCCTGTTCCTGTCAGACCCAATCTATCCCTGGCAAGTTAACATCCCCCATAATCAATACTCTTCCCTTACCACATCCCCTTTTGAATTCTTCATGTACTCCTCCTTCCTCCTCTTCCTTCCCACCCAGAGCCATATAAAAGCATCCTACCAGTATCTTACTGTTTTTTTACAATCTCTAATCTCTACCCACACAGAATCCTCAACATTTATTCCTTCCTTAACGTCACCCCTTTCTCTTGATGCAATGCTGTCCTTTACCCAGATTGCTGCTCCTCCTCCTATTCTCTCCTTCCTATCACACCGATACACCTTGTCGCCTTGTAATCCTGTCCTCCAGTTACTCTCCTCCTTAAACCATGTCTCACTCACTGCAACTATATCGTACTCCTCACTATCAACTTTGGCTTCAAGCTCTTCCATCTTATTATTTAAACTTCTGACATTGGTATCGAATATGTTTAACTTTTCCCTTCCTGAAATTCTATTTTCCTGCCTGGCCTTACTCATCACAATTACATCATCAGGTCCTTCCTTAATACCTTCCCCACGCTCCTCTGACCTAAAAAAAAGCCTGAATTCCTTCCTCAATTTCCACTGCAAACCTTGCTGCTCCATTTCGAGTTAACATACGGCCGTCACTCTGGAAACACTCCCTTTGTCACTGAAATGATTCCCACTGCTTCTTAAAGCAGTATTCCCCAAACTGTGGACGAAGGCCTTGAAGGTGGATAGGAGTTCAGATGTGCCATGGAAGAACTTCGTTCGATGCAGGATGCCCAGTCAGTGGCTGACTTTGGAGGCCAGCTTGGAAATGTGTTTTTCCCAAGAAGGATCATGGCTGAGAGTGATACCCAGAAGTTTGAGTGAGTGAACTTCCTCAAGAAGATTGTGAAGAAAGTCCATGGGATGGTTTGCCAGATGATGATCCTTTTTGAGAGAGAGATTGTGAGAGTGTGAGATTTGTTAGGATTGAAAGAGATATTCCAAGTGTTTCACCAGCTTGTGATTCTCTCAAGGTATGAAGAGAGGGAGAGGCTGCTGTACTGGCTGTTTAGCTGAAGGATGGGGGATGTCAAGGCAGAGGGTGAAGTCGTCAGCAAAGAGATAACAGGGTTTTCTCAGAATCAGAGATATCGTTGATGAAGATTAGGAATAGGATGGGGCCTGGAATACTGACTTGGGGCACTCCAGCCGTGACAGGTGGAGGAGAAGAGAGGACTCCGTTGAGAGCCACATGATGGCTACGAGAGTAGAAGTCAGTAAGACATGTATGGAGTTAGCCTTGGATGCCATAGGAAAATCGTTGAGAGCAAGGTGGGGTGCCAGACTGGGGCTGACAGGATGGCCAAGAGGTATGCACAGTCGCCTTGAAGCTATCTTGCCTGGGTTTGAATCTCGGCTCGATTATAAACTATCATCACAGACAGGTTGATTCATCAACGTGTGTGCCGACCTTCAGATGTACGTTAAACTGGCGTCCCATCTGCCAGCATTTGTTGGTGGATGTTAAAGATCCTATGGTGTCCTTCGTGAAGTAGGCGAGCTATCGCCGGCACCATGCCCAAATTGCAAATTCCTACCCTTACTACTTGAATGTCAGGACTGGCCAGCCGGTTCTTGAAGACTCGGGCTAAGCTTCCACCGGCTGACCCCACAAGAAAGGTGGGACAATGTGGCCGTTAACGAAGAAGAGTGCTCGACTATATTGAAAGCTTGAGATATGTCTTGAGATACAGCTGACTTACTAGCAGATGGAAGATGACATTGGGGCAAATGATAGGGGGAAAAGAGCAGAAAGGATTTGCAAGAGCAGCAGAACAGGTTTTTTTTGGACACGTGAACTGATGCCATCCAGTCCAGTTGCAAAATCAGTCAAGGGTCACGAGAAATGTCTACACCTTCTCAGATGCAAAAGAAGCAGCGTCCAGGAGCAGTTGGCTGCAACTGGGTGGTCGGGCGGGTACAGAGAGCAGGCACGTGCATTGTTGCTAGCTTGCGTAGCCCTTTGCACTATATGAAATGTTTCCACACCTTGGCTCTTGCATCTGTGCCACGTTGTTATTAAGGTGTGTGCTTGACCAAATTTTTTGTTGTCGTTTTTCCGATAACAGACATCCCAATGATGATAAGGAGGCAGGTGGCCATTTTTTTCCTCGGACATTGTCCGCCACAAGTCTGGGTTCGCTGCTTGGTCCAGGCAGCAGTCATCCTTCACAGAACAATACGGCCGAGCCTTGTGTTACGCAGCCACTCGTAGGGGCGGTTTCTTTGGAAATTGGTGATGGACGACATGAGGGTGCTGAGGTTTGTCACAGACCTGCGTTACACAGTGATTTGTTTCCTGTGGTCTTCTTGACAATTGGAGCAACAATGTGATGTGCTTTTTGATGCAGAAGGATGGGGCTATACCATTTAGTGATGGTCACTACAACAAGTCCAAGGGAGACCTCAAGCTCCTTGAGAAGATCCCTTTTGGTGCTGAAGCCACAGTGGTTCTTGTAGGTATGTTTTGTCTCTGGCAAGTGTTAGCTTTGAACAACAGTTTATGCACAAGTGGTATAGTTAATTTGGTTGTGTTGTGTTTTTCTGCAATGATGATCATGTCACCTGATGTCAGCTTTTGAGGAATTTATCATACTTTTTCAATGTCACCTCCCTCGGCAAACCCATGCAGGCTGCGTAGAATTCCTGGAGTCCCCAGTTATGTCGTTCGTGCGTCTCAGTGAGGGGGTGCTTCTGGAATCGGTTTTGGAGGTTCCAGTGCCCGTGCGCTTTCTCTTCGTCATGCTCGGTCCCAGCGAGAGCCCCTTGGACTACCATGAGATTGGCCGTTCCATCTCGACTCTCATGTCTGACAAGGTACATACATGTGCTGTGGATGCCAACTCTTTGTGTCGTGTTGTGATGCGATTGGTGGAGGACAAAATAAAACTGCACTTGATTGAATAGGCTTCACTGAAAATTACTCGTGCACAAGGAGGTCTAGTTGGGTCACACAAATTTCCCTTTGAATCGAAAAAATAATCTGTAACCAACCTTGCTCGTCACCATTTGGAATTGTTCCATCCATCAACATTTGAAACCTCTGCACTGTGCATTTCTTAAAAAGGAAAAAAAAATCCATTTCCCTTGCCTTTTTCACAGAAAAACGCTGCATATTCCATCCCACTTACTCTGACCACTAAGCACTTTCATAAACTCACTTTAAACTAGAAGGGCACTCGGTGGAGCGCAAACCTCCGCCCTGTAATGCCTGATCCACGAGAACATATCTGGCCCATTACATTTTTGAGATATCATGCTAAATATCGTTTTTGAGCCCTTTCCTTCAATGATGATGAATCGCTTTAAAAATTCTAGTAGTTGGATCCAGATCCAAATCCAGATCTTCACCAATATCTAATCAGTTCGTCCTTCTCACACACCCAACCTGTCCCCAAAATTTCATCTGGATTTGTGCACGACTTTTTGAGATATCCTGTACACAAACAAACAAACAAACAAACAGACAAACAGACAGGTAGGAAGGGGTGAAAACATAACTTCCTTCACCTTCGGTGGTGGAAGTAATAAAAATCCATTTCTTGGTCAAAACAAATAAATACAGTGTACATAAAATCCATTGGATTTCCATTCCACAAACTAAAATTAAATCAGCTGTACTTAAAACTAATCAAATTGACTGACTTTTGTGACCCATCTGTATACATAGACGTCACCGTTGTGTGACATTGGCAGGAAGAATTTGAATCGAAGCAGTCCTTCATAATTTCATTTGGATGTACAACATCGCCAAAATGTAATTCCACATTTGTGCAGACGATAATGCAGAATCTACTTATTATAAGTTACTGGTGGCAGCCCAGTTCTGGAAAAACACACCACAGCCTCTCGACCCCGATCACCTGATCAACCAACTGAGGACAAAGTTGAGTCACCAGGTGAACAGCACTCCAAATTGCAGCTCAAAACACTCCGCCCATGCAAAATTACAGCGATGTGGTGACTACCAGAACCATCCTCTGCTACCAGATGCCAAAGGAAGCAGAACTGCAGACATTCCACTCCATAGTTACCAAACATTCAACACACTGTTCCCCCACAAGACAAAGCAGCTATGCCACCTCATTAAGAAAGCATACAGGTGTGCAGAAATAAAGCAGCCAGTGTTGGAGCTAAAAGAGAGACGAAGTTAGTGATAGACGGCACAAGCTGCACGATCGGGCGGACACGGGCCCGTCGTTACGATACGAACACTGTTACAAACGTTAAAAGAGCAACCACCAGGGTCATGATCATAGTGAAACCGTAAAACCAAACTCGGCCCAAAACGGCCCGACCACCCTCGTGTCGCGCCTTCATCGAGACCCCACTCGGCTGTCAACGAGCACACACGCTTGTTCCCGCCAATACTGGAATGTTAACCAACGGTCCTGACTTTAACAAGCATCTACACAATCACTATCACACCCAATTTTGAAACCTGCTCAGAAAGCCAATCCCAATACAAAATCTCCTAAAGAATAACAAATATAACCCA
Source organism: Eptatretus burgeri (assembly GCF_056783735.1). Lineage (NCBI taxonomy): Eukaryota > Metazoa > Chordata > Myxini > Myxiniformes > Myxinidae > Eptatretus > Eptatretus burgeri. The sequence continues at coordinate 113,909,343 of NC_140964.1, forward strand.
CTGCTTTCAAACCAACCGAGCTCTATTCATACCACATAGCCACTCTATTCATACCACATAGCCACTCTATTCATACCACATAGCCACTCTATTCATACCACATAGCCACTCTATTCATACCACATAGCCACTCTATTCATACCACATAGCCACTCTATTCATACCACATAGCCACTCTATTCATACCACATAGCCACTCTATTCATACCACATAGCCACTCTATTCATACCACATAGCCACTCTATTCATACCACATAGCCACTCTATTCATACCACATAGCCACTCTATTCATACCACATAGCCACTCTATTCATACCACATAGCCACTCTATTCATACCACATAGCCACTCTATTCATACCACATAGCCACTCTATTCATACCACATAGCCACTCTATTCATACCACATAGCCACTCTATTCATACCACATAGCCACTCTATTCACACCACATAGCCACTCTATTCACACCACATCGCCGAAGGAACTCTGATGTGAAACACACGGCCCAAACTGTGTGATTTAAGTCACGACGGTAAAAGTTCCTTTTCAAGAAACTCATTAAAACACACACGATCGACTTCAAATATTCCACTAGACATCGAATCACCGGTCCGCGTCACACACTGCGCTCCTTCCCTCGCACAATCGGCATTATCATCCTTTATTATCGTTATTATTATTATTATTATTATTATTATTATTTTTAAATCGCATTGCACGACTAATCACTTGCACAGCTAAGAGCCAAACGCCTCACAATTCGAACACAAACACTTTGCGGAGCCTGCGTGTAATTAATTTTCACGCGGTGCCAAAAATAAGTCACCTACTCCTTGCGAAGGATACCGTCTAAATGAGGAACAGATGAAATGTCATAGCACTATCACCCAGCCTGCACGTGGAAATAAACTAGTTCAACATCTTTCAAATCATTACACTCATCTGGAAGGGTGGGGAGGAGTTTTTCATCAAAAGTTTGGGGTAAAGTTTATTTGCATATTTATCCAACCATATTCATGAATCAATATTTTAAACCAAACTTTTTTTTCTTCACCGCTTGATGTACTTGCTTCACAGATTAATCATTGTGAGAGGTGTTTGTCCTGCTAATGTCTCGTAGTTATTATTTCATGGCAGTCTTGCAGCAATTCACCGTCCATGCTCTGATTCCATAATTCTCATTTGAGTTAACTTTAGTTTCTTTATTATATGCAAGGAATTTTGGCTGCAAAGTATACTCCTCTGCTTGAGTCGATAAAGACCATACTTGTTACTCAGCGTCTGTGCCACCGGCCCAGCTTCCTGAACAAGGGTTACACTAGATGGTTTGCCACTGCCTTCCCAGCAGTAGTTTGGGCAGCAATTTGTCTTTAATATCCATCAACTAATGTGGGAAGACAGCACGCTTAGTTTAACACCCATCCGAGGGGGGTTCCGCAAGAAGAAGTAGATTGCACATGTAATTTTTGAGTTAAAAGTGTTGGTCTTGGAACACTCGACATTCCCATCCTGCCCATGCGTGTCCGTGTCAATGGGACAGCTTAGGAAATCGTTTTATCTCACGACCGAGCGGGTGGTGCCCGCATTCTCCAGAAAGGAATTTCAGAAGTTTTGTAGCATTAGTGCTGATGACGTTTTGCCCTGGGAACACACAGTCCACGCAGCTTTTGCATATAGTATTTCTCCCTTTGCTGTGATACCATGTCATAAATGCACATAAGCATTTCCAATTATAGGATTCATATTAATCTGTAACTGTTATAGGAACATTGCTTGACCAAATAACTACAAAGGCAACGTGAATTAAATAAATACTATGTGAAAGCTAAGAAGCACTCTTGTGCAAACTGTTCCAGTTCTCCCAGATTTGAAGGGTCCCTTCTCCCAACTGCTGTTTTCAGATCTCCCCACAGGTGCTCAATGGGATTTAGATCTGGACTCATTGCTGGTCACTTCACAACAGTCCAGTGTTTTGTCTTGAACTATTCCTGGATGCCTTTTGAAGTGTTTGGGGTCATTGTCCTGCTGCAAGACAGAGACCCAGCTTTCTGACACTGGGTTGAACATTGAGCTCCAATTGTCATCTCCTGATTTCATGATGTCGTGCACACATTCAAGGCACCCAGTGCCAAAGGCGGCACAGAACCCCCAAAACATCACTGAACCGCCTCAATGTTTCATTGTAGGGAAGATGCTCTTTTCTTTGAAGGCTTCATTTTGTTTTCTGTAAACATAGAGATGATGTGCTTCACCAAAAAAGCTCTAATTTTGTCTTGTCTTTCCACAGGACATTCTCACAGAAGGATTTTGGCTTGTTCATGTGTGTTTTGGCAAACCTGAGTCGGGCTTTCTTATGTCTATCTCTCAGCAGTGGGGTCCTCTTGGGTCTCCTACCATAGAACCCCCTTTCATTGAGTTGGCGATGGATGGTGAGAGTTGAAACTGTCGAACCTGTGTGTGAAGATCAGTTTGAATCTGTTTGGGAGTTGATCGAGATGCTTTCTCCACCATTCAAACAATCCTTCACTGCAATCTTCGATCAAGTTTTCTCTTGCGGCCATGTCCAGGGAGGTTGGCCACTGTGCCATGGGCCTGAAACTTCTTGATAACATTGCGTATGGTGGACACAGAAACATAAAGGTCTCTGGAGATGGACTTTTGTAGCCTTGAGATTGGCCATGCTTGGTTAGAATCTTGTGTCTGACCTCAGAAAATTCTCTGGTTTTCATTATTTTCTCCATGCTTATTGCGGGACACACAGTGACACAAAACAGCAGAATGACTCCTTTTCTCTGTTCAACCTGGTTGAATGAGGGATTTTTATATCACAGGCATCTGCAACTCACCACAAGTTCAATTCCAAATTAAAGGAGAATCACCTGCTTGAAATCTAATTATTTATAACAACTTCAAAAAGGTATCAATAGTATTGTCCGGGTCATTTTAGGATTTCTGAGTGGAATACGCTAAGATGTAGTCATTTTTTTTTTTAAACTTTTTTTTGTTTTGTTCCACTGCAAAACAAAGAAATACAAACGTGGATGCCAAAAGATTTTTAAATTTCAACAATTTTCCTGAAGAAATGGTGCATTATTTAAAAAAGTGCAAGGGTGCCAATATTTTTGGCCAGGACAGTAACTGCTGGCAGTGATGACCGGGTACCAAGACGTCCTGCTGTGATCGAACACCTGACCCTAACCCTTGACGGTTTTTTTTATTATTATTATTCAATTGTATTTAGAATGGGATTAAAATAAATTGTATTCCAATCAAATGGAAAACCAAATAGGTACAGTCCTGCATTGGAGAAATCAGAAGGAACCCGAACAAGCAAAAAAGCAAAGATGACGTCATCAGGAGTAACCTGGATAGGATTCACGTTTCAGCTGTGACTCTTCTACCCTCAGACCCATCCAAGCACAGTCACGTGAGCGTTATTCAAAAATAATAATAATAATAATAAATAAATAAAAAGAAAAAAATAACCCATTTCAAAAACTTAAATAATTCTGGCTGCCAGACCATGCGTCCAATCAAGTTGAAATTAAAAACATGTATTCCCCATCATTACTGGATCATAATTGTGAAATTTCATGTTGATTGATTAGGCGATTCCAGAGAAAACATTAATATTTTTCTTCAATCCAATATGGCTGCCAAATCATGTGACCTCTCAATTATTCCTTAACAAACTTCTACACCCATGGTTTTGGGGACATTTGTGTAATGTTTCCCCTCGATCTATCCAGCTGTTCTGGCGAAGAAGATTTTTATGGGTTTTAGGATAAATCCAATATGGCTGCCAAACCATGTGATGTATGACATCATATGTGTGCACCTTTTGTTTTTCATGGATAGGCAGTCATACCTGTAAAGTTCTGCCTCAAACTGTTCAGCCAATTCAGAGAAGAATATTTTTGAAGGGTTTTTTTTTTTTTTTTTTTTTTTTTTTACTATGGCTGCCGAATCACATGGCCAATGACGTCATTGAATTTTTTTTCTTTGTGCCATTTTATCCCGAGATGATCCTCAAAAATTCATACTGATCACATGTCACTTTCTACAAATGCAACTATGATGTCATAACGAAGGCACCTATGATGTCATCAAAAAAATCGCACCTTTTTTCTCCATGAGGAAGGAGTACTTGCCATGTGCCAAGTTTCAATTTTCTTCTTGGTAAGATTTCAGAGATACAGAGGTCCCAAGTTTTTCCATTTTTCCAACATGACTGCCACACCACGTGACCTATAACATCATAATTATGATTAAAACATTCTACCTAAGTAGTCGCACCTTTGGTGAAAATTTGGTCTCGATCTGCAAGCGGTTGCGGAGAAAAACACAAACGCACTGTGCGGACAAACAACAAACGGACCCAAGCGCAATACCCTCTCCTTTGGTGAGGGTAATAACCGTGACCAGGTGCTCTCAGACGACACGTCGACCATGTTTTTTTTTGTTTTTTTTTGTCATCAGTGTTAACCATTAATTATTTTAAAAGTGCACAGCAGGGACCAAGAAATACCGTTTTTGGTTTTATTAATCCTATCCTGACCACCACTGGGAACACAACGGCAAACCACCCCATGCAATCCTTGCACTGAGGTATTCAAACTCCAGTGTCACCACCACTGTTGCCATGGTACCCACATGGTACACTCACTTGCAGGCATCCACAATGCAGTCAAATCTATCGATATAAAAGTGACCTGCATTTGTCAACTCCAACAAGCGCCACAACTGGTGTATTATATTTCATTGTTTTACATTTTACATTTCAATTTGTCACTCAGTCTCCCTTGCTCCGAAGAGATTCCTGATCTCCAGTCGGTGCAGAGGATCCCATGGAGCAGGATCATGTCTTGACATTGACACAAATCATTTTGCATTGCAAGAGCACTAGTTTCCATGAATAATTGGTCAGCTTAAAAACTAATGCCAACGTTACAGTGTATAAATGCATAATGATGATGAAACACATGATTATAGAATATATAAACGGGATTATACATGTGTTGAAGTCGTAGCGATTATAATTCCTATCTAGTTTTAGCAAAAATATGTGTATATATATATACATAACCATTGACCCCTCCCACGCTCGTCTCGTCAAAGAAGCTGCATAAAGCAACCCAAGAAGACCGACACAAGGTAAGTGCTATAATGATTTATAATTCCTATCTAGTTTTAAGAAAAACGTTATAACAGAGGTGATTATGTGTGTGTGTGTATATGTATATATATATATATATATATATATATATATATATATATATATATATATATATATATATATATATATGTATACATATATTTATATATACCCATTGACCCCTCCAACGCTCGTCTCATCAAAGAAGCTGCATAAAGCAACCCAAGAAGATGTACACAAGGTAAGCGCTATGCTGTTTCGAACCCTTTCCAGAGTTCAACAACTATAAATTATATATATATATATATATATATATATATATATATATATATATATATATATATATATATATATATATATATATATATATATATATATATATATATATATATATATATATATATATATATATATATACATACATTGGACAACTGGTTTTAGAAAACATGAAGGCTCCTCAACCAATGCAAAGAGACTTGTGAAAGGCAAAACACAAGGCACTGCAAGAGCTCAACATGAAAATTTCCCACATGATCTTTGTGGAACCTTGCATGGAAATTCAAGCAAGGTCAGTTTCGAAGATGACGATCAAGTGCAAGAAATGTGGCTGTTCGAAGTGTAAACACTTTTTCTTTTTTTCTTTTTTCCAAGAGAAAATTATTTGAAAAGACTGGATATTATGCATGTGTGTGTGATTATGATTTGGGTCCACAGCAGCTTCGACTTTAAAGTTGTGAATTGTTAATTTCATCAAAAATTTTGAATCATTGTGCACTAAGCTGTTACAATTATTATCCAGTCATTTACTTTGGTCATAAGCAAATAAAGCTTTTCTGAATGATTGTGCATTTTAACTGTGGATTTTCATATCATCTAAAGAGGTGGACCAAAGTGCTTTTGCCATTCGCTACCTGCTCACGTTTGCATTGCAGAACTTCCATGATACAGCGTACCTAGCTGATGGCAGACAGGACCTCCTGGCTGCCATCACGCTCTTCTTGGATTGCAGTATTGTAATTCCACCTTCCGAGGTGTCCAACGAAGGCTTGCTCGGCTCGCTCGCGACCTTCCAGAAAGAAATGCTCCAGAAACGACGCCTCGAGGAAGAGAAGAAGCTGTTCAAAGAAGCAACCACCGAGAAGAAAATAGGTGATCATTTCTTCCTTGCACATTTCCCAGCTCACTCAGCTTAATCGTTCTCATCTGTTCTTCATTCTTCACTCCCCTTATTCTTTCTGCATATATATATATATATATATATATATATGTATATATATATATATATATATATATATATATATATATATATATATATATATATGTATATATATATATGTATATATATATATATATATATGTATATATTTTATTTTGTACACGTTTTTTTCTTGCCGCTGATGTCTTGAACCACAACCAAGAGATCGGAGCTGTTTAATCCAGCATTTCCTAAGCAAAGACACTGTGTCCCCCTTGGGCCCTAGGCCCTTCTGTCCCTGTCTCTGCCAATGATTACAGTGGCTCATTTTCACCATGTTTCTACCTAACCTCCACCTCCTTCCCCTAAACTACACCTTCAATGACTTGGATGCAGAAACGTGCTCAACCTGGTCTACTATCCATGGAAAATGATTGTACACCCATGCTCTATAGCACTGTACATCACCACGTTTTCCATCATGATGTTATATTCTCCCATGCTTCCTGGTTTGCCATTGTCAGATTTTACCTTACCCTATATTTACAGCTGGCATCTAGCCGCAAACATAAAATCCGAAATAATAGTCATGAACTCCACGGCGAATCCTCAGTATTCCAGCAAGTCCAAGATATCCTACAACATACATCAATACATCAATTAACAGCCTTCTTGGATTTATTCATCATTTTATTCATCATTACGACGCTGTTTATTCATCATTTTTGTTCATTTTTATTGCTAATAATTCAGTCGGGAGAGAACGCCAATCGAACCACAGAGACTACTTCTTCCTCCTCCTCTTTAATCCAAACTGAAGCTCCATTTTTACGTTTTTCAGTGTGAAATTTAATGTAAGTGAAAAAATAAATAAATCACTTTACAATTCAATGCTTCTGAGCGAATCGAAACGACTGTATGGGAGCTGCACTGTGTACAGCATCAGTTTTCATCTTCTTCCACACACGGAGAGCCTAACCAAAACACGAGTCGTACTTTTCCGTCAGATCAAACTCTCACCAGCATATGCACAGTGTCGCAAGGACGGGATGGTGACTCCATTTGTGGAGGTGTTGGCCTTGGATGCCATAGGCAGAGAGTTTGGAGATCAAGGCAGGATGCCAGACTGTATCAAGTGCTCGAGATATGTCCAGAGACAGCCCTATTCTCATGTCTTGAGATGAAGGGCTTCCATCCATTGTTGGGAGAGTAGAATCAGCATGTCTAAGGGAGAATGACCCTGTACTGTCTGAAACTGAACTAATGATCTGAGATGAGGCCATTGGAGAAAAGAAAGCATGTGATGTGAACTGCGACGATGGATTCCATGACCTTTCTGATGATTGGTATTGTTTTTTTTTTACACCTCTTTAATGTAAAGCGGTGATGTTGGCTGATGTCCAAGCAGATGGAAGATTATTGAAGGCAAATGATGGGTTAAAATGGTGGAGAGAGGATGTGGAAGAGGAGCAAGAACAGGTTTTTAGGATACGTGAGCTGATGATGTCCAGTTGCAGAATTATTGTTGAGGGTTGAAAGAAATTCTGCACCTTCCCAGGTGCAAAAGACAGAGTCCAGGAGCAGATGGGTACGACTGGATAGAGTGGGTACAGGGAGTAGCTATCCATCATGTGCAGCCTGTGGCTGCTGGTAGCATCATTTCCTGGGGGTGTGGCTTTGCCGCTGATGAAGTGCCCTCTATTACCAGCACACGGGTACTCATTTCGCTGACCTCGGAAGGATAACACGCTGAGTCAGCCCCACCTGGCGTTAATTCAACAGCCAACAGGGGTTCAAACTCAAGACCCTAAGATCTTAAGCCAGCCATCTTAACTGTAAGGCCAACACCCGGCTTGGTACAGGGATTGAGGGTTGGGGACACGACAAGAGTTGGAAGCAAACACAAAATTGAGGCATTTGATCTTCTCACAAGCAGTCTGCTGTGGTTCCAGTTGAAGTGAGGGAGGTGATGGAGGGAGAGGATACTCCAGAGATAGATTTAACAAGGCACCCCCAGGCTTTTGAGGAAGGAAACAAGTTTGAAAGTTCAGTCTTATTGGCTAGATATTGGGGGTTTTTTTTAGATCCTCATGGAGGATCTCTAAGTCTTACTCACGTTGTTGTTCTTCATCTTCTTCTTGTGGACTTTTTTGTTTCACAGCCTACAGTTTTCATCGAAACTTCATGAAACTTGGTGTATATATGTAAAAATTCCCTGCGCAGACAGTAACCATCTCCGATTTAGAAAATTCCTCCGAGAAAAAAAAAGTTATGAGGTCAAAATATCTCCGCTAATGGAAATCGCCTAAAATTTATCTCCGAAACTAGGCAAGGTTTTTGAATTCTGTTTGTGGGAATCGAACAGGGCATTAGCAGAGATTAATTACCACACATATGATGCATCACTATGATGTCATATCAATTTTTATGACGTCATTCCTATTTTTTGACATTTTTTGTTTCACAACCCAGAGTTTTCATCGGATCTTCGTGAAACTTGCCATGTATATGCAGAAAGTCCACGCGCAGGCAGTAACCATCTCCGATTTTGGAAATTCTTCCTCGAAAAAAGTTGACGTCAAAATATCTCCGCTAATGGAAATCACCTATACCATTATCACCGAAACTAGGCAAGCTGTTTGAATTTTGTTTGCGGGAATCAAGCCGGGCATTAGTACAGATAATTAATCGCAAACCTGATACATCACAATGACATCATATTGACATGTGGGCTTTGTGGAGTGATTTGGAATTGCATTCCATGAAGAGGAGGCAAGTTGTTTCAAGGCAACTGCTTCACCACAGTATCTGGGGTACAATGGGCGAGAGGATGGGTATGATAACTGAAGACTAGATGGGATGGATCTGTGCATGAGGGAGAGCAGGTTTCTTTAGAAGAATTCCCAGCTGAGTTATTATCAGGGACAGTCGATATAGGAGACCAGTCCTGAAGAGGCGTGTTTGCCTGTTATCCATGCCACTCAGCCTGAGTGAACTGCCAGACTCGCTGGTGCTGAGGCAGCTCTGAAAATAGCCAGAGATATTTTGACACTCACACCCACACATGATCAGACAAACAATTGGAGCAGTGAACGAACAGAAGACATTAGCAGGAAAGTTTGTCATTACCAAGTCCAGGAGAACTTGGAAACACCTTGAAGCTTTGAAGGCAGTGCTGTGGTTTGTGCAAAAGATAGATCAAGCCTGAGATATTTCCAGTTTAATAGATGCTAAGGTGTGGGAATGAAGGACAGTTTGACTCATCTGTGGAGGTCACTGTTGTATCAAACATAGCCAATGAAGTATGACAAAGCTCTCTGATGAGAGGAATAACTCTTATGTATTTTGTTACACCTTCACTATGGTGCATTATGACACAACAGGTTGTTTTCAACAAACGTCATTAAGTGTTGGTAGAGGTCTTCGGCATGCTCATCTGATTCTCGGTCAATGCCAGCAAAGTCTCTGAAGCGAGTGCTAAAGATGGCCTGAAATCCATATTGTCACTGTATAACCTGTTCTGTTTTTATGTACGGCAGCTTGGCTGCCGGGTAGCTATCATTTCTTGAAAGCATGGCTGTGCTGTTGATTCTGTGCCCCTCTATCAGTACACTGGTACTCATTTTGCCAATCTCAGAAGGATGATGGGCTGAGTCGACCCCATCTGGTTTTAATTCAGTATCCAACAGGGCTCAAATTCAGAACCCTAGGATCCTAAGGCAGCCACGCTAACCATAAGGCCAACACCAGGCTTTCGACACAACCTGTGAAATACTGTTTGTCTATATGGATCATAGGCCTGGTGTTGGCTTAACTATTAAGATGGCTGGCTTAAGATGTTAGGGTCTTGAGTTTGAGCCCCGGTTGTGCCATTGAAATAACACCAGGTGAGTTTACTCAGCCTGTCATCCTTCCGAGGTTGGCAAAATGAATACCAGCTTACTGGAAACAGAGGGCACTGCATCAGCGGCACAGTTGTCCTCCCAGCAATGCAGGGTCCGTATGAAATAATAAATAAAGGGATAAAATAATGTTCAGGAGTATAAATATCGAGTTCACACTTTGAAGGATTATTTATTTTATTTTTAATAACAGTGTGTGTGTGTGTGTGTGTGTGTGTGTGTGTGTGTGTGTGTGTGTGTGTGTGTGTGTGTGTGTGTGTGTGTGTGTGTGTGTGTGTGTGTGTGTGTGTCTGGCAGTGTGTCTCCTCCATATCTCCAAAACCATGAAACCTAGCAGCTTGTGCCCCTTGACATGAAACCAAATCATGGTGTGAACTCGGTAGACATGTCCTCCTTCGGCCTAACTAGCACACAGGACATTTTACCTGATGCTATCCTTTCCAACTTTTCTGCGTTTGACAAAACTGCATTAATCAAAGTATTAATCGTGTTCTTTTATTACATTCACAACTTTCAAACGTCTGTGCAACGTTCCTTTTACTCGTTTTGTTTGAGCATTTCACAGCTCTTGTGTTGACCTTTATGGGTAACTTTGTACTTATCTACCTAATCCTTGTTCATTTGTCTGCTTTTTGTCCATTCGTTCCTAATTCCATTCTGTTTAATATACACCCACCATCGAAACTTTTTCTCATCCAACCTACTTTCTCTCCTCACCTTCCTCCCTCTCTTAACCCACAGCCCCATCGCAGCAGTTGCTTGGTAAAAAACTGCCTGCTGATGCTAAGCCAGAGACTGATCTCCTGCAGCGCACTCGCCGTCCCTTTGGGGGCTTGGTTGAGGATGTTAGACGTCGCTACCCAAAGTATGTGAGCGACATACAGGACGCCCTCAACCCTCAGTGCCTCGCTGCTGTCATCTTCATCTACTTCGCCGCCCTCTCTCCTGCCATCACCTTCGGGGGCTTGCTTGGTGCGGGGAAGGAGGGTGGGGCAGAAGGAAACTGGAAAGAATGTTCTGATAAAGAGCATTTATAATGGTGGACGGGATTGGGGGGAGAGTGCGTTTGAAGATAGTAAAGTGGGAGAATGTGGAATGTTGATTTATCAGATGAAGGGTGTAAAAAAAAAAAAAAAAAAAAAATAGAGGGAAGAGAATAGTTTCATCATTAATGCTGGAGAAAAGATCATTAGAGAGGAATGGTAATTAAAGATATGTAACAAGTCTCATTCTAAATTACAAGCTGGATTTTTATTTTACTGCCTGGTTATATATGTGTTTGTCATTGTATATCATCTGTTAAAATCTAGAGGTTTCCTCCTGCAGAACACCTCATTATTATTCTTTTTTGTTTTTTTTATGCAATCTTGACATCGAGTAACTATTATTATGTTCTTCTCCATCTCAATGACAGGTGAGAAGACAAATGGCCTGATTGGTGTGTCTGAGCTCATCATTGCAACTTCCATCCAAAGCATCCTTTTCTCCCTTCTCTGTGCTCAACCGTTGCTCATCATTGGTTTTACCGGCCCTCTGCTCGTCTTTGAGGAAGCGTATTACAAAGTAACTACTATGCCATCGTTGCTTTTACTTTGTGACACACTCAACCAACAGTCATTTATTTTCCTCCTCTAATTTGGCTTTTTATACTCGAAAACATTTACCTGCCATCCAGGTACTCGGTAAAGCTCGTAACTTTGAATGTAAAGTATAGTCATTTTATTTGAGTTGCTAATTACTTAATGTAACATATTAGTGGTAAATGTGCTTGTGGTATCCATAATGTTCTACCTACGGGGACATACATAGCTGCCTCTATATCTCATAAAGATATTGAGACCATGAGGTGTTGGTGGGGGGGAGGGGATATCCCTCCAGCGCATGTTATTAAATAACTAACAACACGGAATTTTCACATGATGACACTAATCCACAATACCCTTGATACATAAAGGGAAACAAAAACTTCAGTGACGAGAAACACCTTTTCCCTACTTGAGCAGAAAGGAGGAATGGCAACTTTGTTTTATATGTTGTACAACTTCCAGGAGTTTGATTAATTTTTTTATTGACAACATCCAGTTTTCAACTTATTTTGTCCAGTGGTTTATAGGTATATATAAAATACGGAGCATGTATGTAAATTGTTAAAGTAGTTATTGATTTTATAAGGTTTTCATACAGACACTATTATAATAATGTAACCCGCTGGGACTTGTAATACACTCTCCCACCGGGAGTGGCAATGCACGATACACATTTACAGAGAGGATTACAACGGCAATCAGTCGAGCACATCCCTCCGCCAGGCTGAACAAGTTTACATTTTGTATCTCACTGTATGGTCAGATCAGCTGAACTGAGCCAAAATCTAATCGACTTGTTCTTGTCATCTAACCAACTCATTCACCGATTTTTGTCACAATCCATCCTTAACTTTTTGAAATATTGTTCTATTACCATTTTGGTCCCGATCTCTCAATGGTGAAGAATCGCTTATAGAATTAAAAACAATCCTTGTATTCAGATTCGGATCTTCACCAAAATCGAATCACTTCGTTCTTGTCACACACCCAATCTTCCCACGAAGTTTCGTACGAATGCATCTATAACTTTTTAAGACACCATGCTACATCTCGTTTTTTATCTCCATCACTCAATGATGAAAAATCGCTTAAATTTCTCAAAGGATCCGGATCTTCACCAAAATCGAATCAATTCTTCTTTGTCATACACCAAATCTGTCCACCAAATCCATCCACAAATTTTTGAGATATCCTGCTCACAGACAAACAAACAAGAAGTCACCATGCGGAGCATGAAACTTGTAAAATCCATAAAACAAATTTGACCTCAAAAATAATTGGTGGTTGAATTCAATGACCATATATGGCAACTCCTCTTTAAATTTCAAGTGAATCAGATGATAAATGACACTTTTAGAAATTCGGCCTGTGTTGACCTTTTGGCCTACATGGACCTCTAAAATAATGGCTAGTTGAATTCAGTGATCTGAAATATATATCCTCTTTAAATTTCAAGTCAATCGGATGAAAATCTAGGTTTTAGAAATACCACCTTCGTTGTTGAACTTTGGCCTATGTTGACCTTTTGGTCTATGTTGACCTCAACAATAGGCTTCTTCTTTATGACAAGCTCTACCATGTGGTGGAGTTTCAGAAAGATCGGTTTTAAAATTGTGACCTGTAGGTGACAAACAGACAGACAAACAGACAAACAGACAGACAGAGAAACAGACAGAATAACAATCAGCTGACCAATATACTTGAAAAATCTTCGATTTTGCAAGTACTATAACTAGAAGTGCACTCGGTGGAGCGCACATCTCTGGCCCGTATTGCCTGATCCACGAGAACATATCTCGCCCAATACATTTTTGAAATATCGTGCTATATATCGTTTTTGAGCCCTATCTTTCAATGGTGAAGAATCACTTTTAAAATTCTAGTAGTCTGATCTGGATCTTCACCAAAATTTAATCAGTTTGTCCTTGTCACACACCAAACTTGTCCACAGAATTTCATCTGGATCCTTCCACAACTTTTTGAGATATCCTGTACACAAACAAACAATAAGAAGATGTCATGCAGAGCATGAAACTTGCAAAATCCATAAAACAAATTTGACCTAAAAAATAATTGGTGGTTGAATTCAATGACCAAATATGCAACTCCTCATCAAATTTCAAGTCGATTGGATGTAAATTGAGGAATTTAGAAATCTCACCAAGTTGTCGACCTTTGGCCTATGTTGACCTTTTGGTCCATGTTGACCTCAAAAATAATTCACTGGTTTAATTCAGTGATGTGAAATATAAATCCTCTTCCAATTTCAAGTCAATCGGGTGAAAATTGAGGATTTTAGAAATCTCACCTAAGTTGTTGACCTTTGGCCTATGTTGACCTTTTGACCTCAAAAACAATAGGCTTCTTCCTTATGACAAACTCTATCATGTGGTGAAGATTTGTGAAGATCTGTTTGAAATTGCGACCTGAAGGTGACAAATAGACAGACAGACAGAATAACAAAATCGACTAACCAATATACTTGAAAAATCTTCGATTTTGCACGTAACAAACAAACAGACAGACAGTGGTGAAAACACAACCTCCATCCACCTTCGGTGGTGGAGGTAATTAGCATCGCCCAATTCCCCCCCCCCCGAACCCTTGCGTCTATATTTATTAAACACCTAAAACCTTACCGGGCACATCCCAAGTACAGCCACCAAATTTCAACTCATTCCTTCCAGCTGTTTAGGAGTGCATACAAGTCAGAAAAACACATATACATGAACACGCACACCTACAAGCCGAATTATATACTGTGTACTACGACGCCCACTCCCTACGGCAGTGACAGGAAGGGTCATGTTATTACCCGCCCTGGGATACATCGATTACGGTCGATCTCGGCTCGGCTCTGTACTTCTGTTGTGGACACGATGAGCAGAGAATTCCTCAAGGTTGTCAGGATTCCTCCAGAATTCTTTCAGTTAGTGTGAAACAGTAGTTTATGTGACTTTTAATTTGTGTTTGTGGTTTATAATATTTTTACCTCTTGGTAAGCCTCTTGTTCTTCCTCATTTTCAGTCTCCACAAAACGCCATGATAAGTTATTTATACATGTGAACATAGTGTTTGTTCAAGGAGGAAAAACCCCTTGTGGAGAGGAGAATACCATTAGTATTTATAGTGTTGTGTTATTATCACATTAATATTATGCTATTATCATGATTGTTATTGATTTTGTTATGAGAAGAGGCTTTGGAGAAATGCCACCTTTAGCTATCTTAATGTGGATATACACCTCAACACAGACTTCACCCAAGGTGGAAAACCCCCCTGGGGAGGGTGGCAAAGGAAATCGCTACAACATCCATCATGTGACCCTTAGTCCTTCTGTCAGGTTTGGTTGAGATTGGATAAGTAACGACTGAATCTGTATCGTATCGCGGTCAAAAAAAACGTGTGGCAGACAGGCACCAAAAGGCGTATTTTAGTTCGATATATTCAAATGAGTTTCAAATTTCATTTCACATGATCATTTTGAGAATTTTAAAACGATAATTCCTATATTTGATAATCATCAATTTTTTTTGTTTTCACTCTGCGTCATTATATGAAAAAGACTCATGTTATTGGTTTACGAGCGCCAGCCAAAGTGACCACTATATTTGTTATGTCTGTGTGTCTGTCTGTCTATCTGTCTGTGTGTCTGTCTGTCCAGAGCATAACTCCGTGGAATTTGATCCGATCTTGATGAAACTTGGTTATGTGTTCGATATCAATGTCTAGTTGTGTTTTCCTGGATGGGGGCGTGCTGCGCCCATTGTCGGCAGAGCCACGCCAAAAAATAGCCTTTTTAGGGGGTAGTCGGATTAAAAATCTATCTTCTCCTCGGGAATTGACTGAATGGAATGGGTTCTTCGGTATTTGAATATCAAAATGAATTATCTAAAACTTGCCGTTATCCGATTTTTCATTTTCGTCCCAAGGTCAAGGTCTCAAGTCAAAAACTTAGAAAATTGCGAATTTTGACATAAAAATCATACAACTGCCCAAACATTGAGAGCAAGGATGACAATTTTTTTCATGCATATTCTTGAGGTCATTCCCCACCTAAAGTCTTCAAACCATTTTGCTCTATCTCGAACACCTTGCCTGTGGCACCCCCTTCAAGTGTGTTTTTATGCCGATTTCATCAAAGTCTGGATAATCCAAGGAGTGCTTAATGCCATATAGCCTATTTGACGTTATATTGTTCCTGGAATGTTTCAGAGGAAGTTTTGCACCAAAGGTCATCATCCTTGATCTTTGACCTTTAAAGGCCACAAAGGTCAAATTTTCAAAGTTGTGGGAATCGAACCGGGTTTTCGATCTTCTTCGACGAACTAACTCCAATAAGCTACAGCACGTATCCTGTTTCCTTATTTTAATGTCCACAACGTTGTTTTGTGACCTTTAAAGGTAATGCAAAGGTCAAATTTTGAGTTATTGAATGAAACCGGGTTTTCGACATTTTGCAGCTGTTGATTGAAGGCCACTATAATTAATTATAACTTGTTCAAAAATTATCACTTTGTCTCATCCTTGACTTCTGAAACAATCTACATCATCAAAAATCGCTCGTGAACCATCGTCGTCTTCAGACTTGTTGAACTTAAAATGTAACTTTCGTAACTTTCCCAGCAATTTGTGTTGAGGCAGACATGGCCTGCCTTTGGAGATCCCTGATTATTTGTGAAGTGTCACTTGCTCACCAGACACCTCTTCCTTATCCCCCACCCCCCAACCCTGCTATCGCCTCCCCATGTATCTCTCATGAGAGAAATTACTGAGAAATGAATGTGATTTGCATTTGACATTTATCTTTTCATAGAAGGATGTAAAGTGAAATATTTAATGATGATCAGGTGACATTTCTTAGTTTCTTTATTTATTTCTACTTTAGCTTCCATTAAACCTTTTGGATCAAGTAATGATTATTTCTTTCTTTTTTCTTAATAAGTTATCCTTTATAGCTTCTCTGACAATAAGAATCAAGAGTGAGGTGGGATTGGGAGTGTGGGTGGACAGTGGAGTTGTGCACTGTGCTTGCAAACCTATGGGAAACTGGTGCAATGTATATGTATGTATATGTATATATATATATATATATATATATATATATATACACATATATATATATATATATATATATATATATATGTATATATATATATA
Source organism: Eptatretus burgeri (assembly GCF_056783735.1). NCBI lineage: Eukaryota > Metazoa > Chordata > Myxini > Myxiniformes > Myxinidae > Eptatretus > Eptatretus burgeri. The sequence continues at coordinate 113,926,345 of NC_140964.1, forward strand.
TATATATATATATATATATACACATATATATATATGTTCGTTTTGTGATAAGGGCCAAGCTGCTGACACCACATAAGATCACAATTCTGTTCTGCATCCGTGTGCAGTTCTGCCAGCAACAACATGTGGAGTATTTGCCAGGGCGGGTGTGGATAGGCCTGTGGCTGATCATCATTGTGCTGTTCACCGTGGCCTTCGAAGGCAGCCTTCTTGTGCGCTACATATCCCGCTTCACACAGGAGATCTTCGCTATCCTCATATCCCTAATCTTCATCTATGAAACATTCTCCAAGATCGTCATGGTATTGGGCAACACTGTCTCAGACATTTCTCGAGCTTTTGTTTTTGGTCTAACTCACACAAGCACCCTTGACACTCGCTTCTCTCCCTCCACCTAGGTTTTTAATACTCACCCTCTGCTCGACTTGTACTGCATCAACGACACCGTCTCCAATCTTACGATGAACAGCACGACCCCCATGATGAACCCACAGCCCAACACTGCGTTGCTGTCACTCGTCCATATGTTGGGAACATTCTTTTTGGCCTTCTTCTTGCGGAAGTTCAAGAACAGCAATTTTCTTGCGGGAAAAGTATTCTGTTTTCCTCCTTCCCTGCCCTTAATGACGCCCTTCTTCGAAACATATTTGTATTTTAAGTAGATTTTCACATTACGGTTCTTCATTGTGTCTTAGTTGCAAAATGCAAAACAAAAGCTTTTATTATCGTGGATTTTAGGTGACCTGTTGCAATGGCTGTTTCGATTTGGGTTAGAATCATGAAGATAAGAAATGAGTTAACTTTTGACCATGCCGTGACGCAGGTTCGTCGTGTGATTGGAGACTTTGGCGTTCCCATTGCCATCCTCATCATGGTTCTTGTGGACTACATGATCCCTCACGTGTACATTCAGGTACTTCCTTCGTATCGGACACACCACCCAGCAATTACTCTGATGTGGCCCTTCCAGATCGGTCTTTGCACAATAACTACCATCTTCGTTGTGACCTTGGCAGAAACTGAACGTGCCCAACGGGCTGTCCGTGACATCACCCGAGAAGCGTGGCTGGCTGATTAACCCCCTTGGCTCAAACAGATCCTTTCCTGTGTGGCTCATGTTTGCTTCGATCATTCCTGCCTTTCTCGTCTTCATCCTCATCTTCATGGAGTCTCAGATAACCACGTGTGTGACTTGTGGTATCAACGCATGAAACTTTTTTGATGAAGGCAGGGAAATGTTAGTGGGATTAAATTCCATTTATAGTCATCAGGCATCAACTTCCACTCCCAATCTCTCAACCCCTCCACTTATGTTCCTCATCTCTCTTTCCCAGGCTCATTGTGAGTAAAAAGGAACGACGACTTGAGAAGGGCTCTGGGTTCCACTTGGATCTCCTACTGATTGTCGTCATGGGGGGGCTCAGCGCCTTCTTGGGAATGCCCTGGCTCTCAGCCGCGACAGTCCGTTCTGTCACACATGTCAATGCCCTCACAGTCATGAGCAAAGCCACGGCCCCTGGAGAGAAACCGCAGATCGCCTGTGTCAAGGAACAACGGCTTACATCTTTTTTCATATCCATCTGCATTGGTATGTTTTTACTATCCTGTCTACACCTCTTATATATTGTGTAATAATCATGGAAACCATATTCATTCTGATAAGGACGCACACACGCACACACCTTGTTCAGGCACCAATTTGACCAAGGTTCAATGTTTTGATTATCGGAAGATCTTCAGATATGGCAAAAATTGCAATATTATCAAAAAGGTTTCACTAACACTTGGTTGTGTGTGTGAAAGAGTTTAAAATGACTTTATGTACTTCATACGCTTAAAGTGCCATCAGCAGCTGCAAAGTCACTCTCCTCTCTTGGGATGCGAAAGCTCTGCCTTTGTGATGATGCTGAGTTCCCCCCACAGCAAAGCTTAACAGTATTTGGATGTGGGGTGGTGAAAGCAATCTTAAAAGGTGGAACAGTATGGAATGATGCAAAGAAAACTGCAGTGGAATTGCTCAACACAAACAAATGAATATTGCAGTGGAATTGGGCCTGCTATGAAGTTTATGGTTTCAGGGAAACACAAGTACTTTGCTCACAATGTAGTATTTATTGAGCTCACCGTGCATTCATCTCACATTCTCCCTCTGTGGCAGGTCTGTCAGTGGTGCTTGCCCCGGTGTTGAAGCAAATCCCACTGGCGGTACTTTTTGGTATCTTTTTATACATGGGTGTCACATCTCTCAGTGGGATACAGCTGTACGACCGTTTTATGTTAATGTTCATGCCTGCCAAACACCATCCAGACACGCTGTACACCAACAAGGTATGGTCTGTGTAAGGGAGGAGGGGGGAGGGGGAGGATGGTAAGATGGAGCAGAGGTAGTGTAATTCCCTTTGAGCTGTCTATTCTGGGTTTGATTCCAGTCCCTAACTTAAACTGTGGGATTGTTTCTTCATCAGCGGGACGTTGCATTCCTTAAATCAACATTAAGCCAGCTGTCCCATCTGCTAGCATTCATTTTCTGGACATTAAATATCCCATATTGTTTTTAGCTCCAAAATCCAGCTTAAACTGTGGGTACCCAGTGGGCTTGGACACCAGGTTACACTGCCTGGTATCTCAGGGTTCGGTTGCTATGTGGCAGCATCTCCAACATGCAAAACAAATTCATGTTACCAGGTGTTTACACGTCAGAAGTGATTGGCCCTCTTCGGCTCAGAAAGGCAACGTAACATGATGTTGGGGATGAAGTTTCAGAACTTCATATTGTTGAAACAGCCAAACCTTAATCTTTCATGATGGAGCCTTAGGTGTAATCTCAAAAATGTTTAAATGTTAACCTTGCCACAACTATTAATTAAATGCAATCTTAAACTTGTGACCATAAACAGGGTCATTTGTTGCAAATCAGTACTGTGAGTAATCTTCCTTGTATTGTGCTTGTTATTACTTGTGAGAGCATCTCTTTACTTCCTTACATTCCTGAACAAGGCTTGACTAATCACAAAAGGTTATAGGCTTCTCCAATTAAAGGTTATGGGCTTGACTGGGTAGTGGGCTTGGGATCCGAGGGTCCTGAGTTCAAATCCCACTCGGCTGTTGAACTAATAGCAGGTGGAGTTCACTCAGCCTGTCATCCTTCCGAGGTCGGCAAAATGAATACCAGCTTGCTGGTATGATTGAATCATTTGAGTATCCTGTGTCGGAGTGGCGACCCGTCCAGGATTGTGCTCAATAGCCCAGGAGACTGCTTCGGCAGCACCACGATCTGCACAGAGTATGGTCCCAATGTATTGGATAGGCTTGACTAATCGCAAAAAGTTCTCTCATATATATATATATATATATATATATATATATATATATATATATATATATATATATATATATATATATATATATATATACATTTTTTAAAAATTAAAATATCTTAAATTTAGCTCTCATATGAGCCTCGACAATGTATACAAAAAAAGGATATATGGTGAACTAATCGATTGAAATTGTAAGGTTGACTAATCGCTAAAGGTTATCTGGTGAACTAATCACGAAAGGTTATAAGGATGGCTAATCACAACAGGTTGTAGAGTTGGCTAATCACTAAATGTTGTACAGTTTGCTAATCACTAAAGGTTGAAGAATTGACTAATCGCTAAATGTTGTACAGTTGGCCGATCACTAAATGTTGTAGAGTTGGCTGATCACTAAATGTTGTACAGTTGGCTGATCACTAAATGTTGTAGAGTTGGCTGATCACTAAATGTTGTACAGTTGGCTAATCACTAAACGTTTTGCAGTTGGCTAATCACTAAATGTTGTACAGTTGGCTGATCACGAAATGTTGTACAGTTGGCTGATCGCTAAATGTTGTACAGTTGGCTGATCACGAAATGTTGTACAGTTGGCTAATCACTAAATGTTGTACAGTTGGCTAATCACTAAATGTTGTACAGTTGGCTGATCACTAAATGTTGTACAGTTGGCTAATCACTAAATGTTGTACAGTTGGCTAATCACTAAATGTTGTACAGTTGGCTAATTACTAAATGTTGTACAGTTGGCTAATCACTAAATGTTGTACAGTTGGCTAATCACTAAATGTTGTACAGTTGGCTAATTACTAAAGGTTGAAGAATTAGCTAATTGCTAAATGTTATACAGTTGGCTAATCACGAAATGTTGTGCAGTTGGCTAATCACTAAATGTTGTACAGTTGGCTGATCACTAAATGTTGTACAGTTGGCTGATCACTAAATGTTGTACAGTTGGCTGATCACGAAATGTTGTACAGTTGGCTAATCACTAAATGTTGTACAGTTGGCTAATCACTTAATGTTGTACAGTTGGCTAATCACTAAATGTTGTTGAGTTGGCTAATCACTAAAGGTTGAAGACTTGGCTAATTGCTAAATGTTGTACAGTTGGCTAATCACTAAATGTTGTAGAGTTGGCTAATCACTAAAGGTTGAAGACTTGGCTAATTGCTAAATGTTGTACAGTTGGCTAATCACTAAATGTTGTACAGTTGGCTAATCACTAAATGTTGTACAGTTGGCTGATCACTAAATGTTGTACAGTTGGCTGATCACTAAATGTTGTACAGTTGGCTAATCACTAAATGTTGTACAGTTGGCTAATCACTAAATGTTGTACAGTTGGCTAATCACTAAATGTTGTACAGTTGGCTAATCACTAAATGTTGTACAGTTGGCTAATCACTAAATGTTGTACAGTTGGCTAATTACTAAAGGTTGAAGAATTAGCTAATTGCTAAATGTTATACAGTTGGCTAATCACGAAATGTTGTGCAGTTGGCTAATCGCTAAAGGTTATAGGCTTGAGTAATCACAAAAGCTTATAGGCTTGACGAATTGCTGAAGGTTATAGACTTGGCTAATTGCTAAATGTTGTTCAGTTGGCTGATCACTAAATGTTGTTCAGTTGGCTGATCACTAAATGTTGTTGAGTTGGCTGATCACTAAATGTTGTACAGTTGGCTAATCACTAAACGTTTTGCAGTTGGCTAATCACTAAATGTTGTACAGTTGGCTGATCGCTAAATGTTGTACAGTTGGCTGATCACGAAATGTTGTACAGTTGGCTAATCACTAAATGTTGTACAGTTGGCTGATCACTAAATGTTGTACAGTTGGCTAATTACTAAATGTTGTACAGTTGGCTGATCACTAAATGTTGTAGAGTTGGCTAATCACTAAAGGTTGAAGACTTGGCTAATTGCTAAATGTTGTACAGTTGGCTAATCACTAAATGTTGTACAGTTGGCTGATCACTAAATGTTGTACAGTTGGCTGATCACTAAATGTTGTACAGTTGGCTAATCACTAAATGTTGTACAGTTGGCTAATCACTAAATGTTGTACAGTTGGCTAATCACTAAATGTTGTACAGTTGGCTAATCACTAAATGTTGTACAGTTGGCTAATCACTAAATGTTGTACAGTTGGCTAATTACTAAAGGTTGAAGAATTAGCTAATTGCTAAATGTTATACAGTTGGCTAATCACGAAATGTTGTGCAGTTGGCTAATCGCTAAAGGTTATAGGCTTGAGTAATCACAAAAGCTTATGGGCTTGACGAATTGCTGAAGGTTATAGACTTGGCTAATTGCGAAATGTTGTTCAGTTGGCTGATCACTAAATGTTGTTCAGTTGGCTGATCACTAAATGTTGTTGAGTTGGCTGATCACTAAATGTTGTACAGTTGGCTAATCACTAAACGTTTTGCAGTTGGCTAATCACTAAATGTTGTACAGTTGGCTGATCACGAAATGTTGTACAGTTGGCTGATCGCTAAATGTTGTACAGTTGGCTGATCACGAAATGTTGTACAGTTGGCTAATCACTAAATGTTGTACAGTTGGCTGATCACTAAATGTTGTACAGTTGGCTGATCACTAAATGTTGTACAGTTGGCTAATCACTAAATGTTGTACAGTTGGCTAATCACTAAATGTTGTACAGTTGGCTAATCACTAAATGTTGTTGAGTTGGCTAATCACTAAAGGTTGAAGACTTGGCTAATTGCTAAATGTTGTACAGTTGGCTAATCACTAAATGTTGTACAGTTGGCTGATCACTAAATGTTGTACAGTTGGCTGATCACGAAATGTTGTACAGTTGGCTGATCACTAAATGTTGTACAGTTGGCTGATCACTAAATGTTGTACAGTTGGCTAATCACTAAATGTTGTACAGTTGGCTAATCACTAAATGTTGTACAGTTGGCTAATCACTAAATGTTGTACAGTTGGCTAATTACTAAAGGTTGAAGAATTAGCTAATTGCTAAATGTTATACAGTTGGCTAATCACGAAATGTTGTGCAGTTGGCTAATCGCTAAAGGTTATAGGCTTGAGTAATCACAAAAGCTTATAGGCTTGACGAATTGCTGAAGGTTATAGACTTGGCTAATTGCTAAATGTTGTTCAGTTGGCTGATCACTAAATGTTGTTCAGTTGGCTGATCACTAAATGTTGTTGAGTTGGCTAATCACTAAAGGTTGAAGACTTGGCTAATTGCTAAATGTTGTACAGTTGGCTGATCACTAAATGTTGTACAGTTGGCTAATTACTAAATGTTGTACAGTTGGCTAATTACTAAATGTTGTACAGTTGGCTAATTGCTAAATGTTGTACAGTTGGCTAATCACTAAATGTTGTAGAGTTGGCTAATCACTAAAGGTTGAAGACTTGGCTAATTGCTAAATGTTGTACAGTTGGCTAATCACTAAATGTTGTACAGTTGGCTGATCACTAAATGTTGTACAGTTGGCTAATCACTAAATGTTGTACAGTTGGCTAATCACTAAATGTTGTACAGTTGGCTAATTACTAAAGGTTGAAGAATTAGCTAATTGCTAAATGTTATACAGTTGGCTAATCACGAAATGTTGTGCAGTTGGCTAATCGCTAAAGGTTATAGGCTTGAGTAATCACAAAAGCTTATAGGCTTGACGAATTGCTGAAGGTTATAGACTTGGCTAATTGCTAAATGTTGTTCAGTTGGCTGATCACTAAATGTTGTTCAGTTGGCTGATCACTAAATGTTGTTGAGTTGGCTAATCACTAAAGGTTGAAGACTTGGCTAATTGCTAAATGTTGTACAGTTGGCTGATCACTAAATGTTGTACAGTTGGCTAATTACTAAATGTTGTACAGTTGGCTAATTACTAAATGTTGTACAGTTGGCTAATTGCTAAATGTTGTACAGTTGGCTAATCACTAAATGTTGTAGAGTTGGCTAATCACTAAAGGTTGAAGACTTGGCTAATTGCTAAATGTTGTACAGTTGGCTAATCACTAAATGTTGTACAGTTGGCTGATCACTAAATGTTGTACAGTTGGCTAATCACTAAATGTTGTACAGTTGGCTAATCACTAAATGTTGTACAGTTGGCTAATTACTAAAGGTTGAAGAATTAGCTAATTGCTAAATGTTATACAGTTGGCTAATCACGAAATGTTGTGCAGTTGGCTAATCACGAAATGTTGTGCAGTTGGCTAATCGCTAAAGGTTATAGGCTTGAGTAATCACAAAAGCTTATAGGCTTGACGAATTGCTGAAGGTTATAGACTTGGCTAATTGCTAAATGTTGTTCAGTTGGCTGATCACTAAATGTTGTTCAGTTGGCTGATCACTAAATGTTGTTGAGTTGGCTAATCACTAAAGGTTGAAGACTTGGCTAATTGCTAAATGTTGTACAGTTGGCTGATCACTAAATGTTGTACAGTTGGCTAATTACTAAATGTTGTACAGTTGGCTAATTGCTAAATGTTGTACAGTTGGCTGATCACTAAATGTTGTAGAGTTGGCTAATCACTAAAGGTTGAAGACTTGGCTAATCACTAAATGTTGTACAGTTGGCTGATCACTAAATGTTGTACAGTTGGCTGATCACTAAATGTTGTACAGTTGGCTAATCACTAAATGTTGTACAGTTGGCTAATCACTAAATGTTGTACAGTTGGCTAATCACTAAATGTTGTACAGTTGGCTAATCACTAAATGTTGTACAGTTGGCTAATCACTAAATGTTGTACAGTTGGCTAATCACTAAATGTTGTACAGTTGGCTAATCACTAAATGTTGTACAGTTGGCTAATCACTAAATGTTGTACAGTTGGCTAATTACTAAAGGTTGAAGAATTAGCTAATTGCTAAATGTTATACAGTTGGCTAATCACGAAATGTTGTGCAGTTGGCTAATCGCTAAAGGTTATAGGCTTGAGTAATCACAAAAGCTTATAGGCTTGACGAATTGCTGAAGGTTATAGACTTGGCTAATTGCTAAATGTTGTTCAGTTGGCTGATCACTAAATGTTGTTCAGTTGGCTGATCACTAAATGTTGTTGAGTTGGCTAATCACTAAAGGTTGAAGACTTGGCTAATTGCTAAATGTTGTACAGTTGGCTGATCACTAAATGTTGTACAGTTGGCTAATTACTAAATGTTGTACAGTTGGCTAATTGCTAAATGTTGTACAGTTGGCTGATCACTAAATGTTGTAGAGTTGGCTAATCACTAAAGGTTGAAGACTTGGCTAATTGCTAAATGTTGTACAGTTGGCTAATCACTAAATGTTGTACAGTTGGCTGATCACTAAATGTTGTACAGTTGGCTGATCACTAAATGTTGTACAGTTGGCTAATCACTAAATGTTGTACAGTTGGCTAATCACTAAATGTTGTACAGTTGGCTAATTACTAAATGTTGTACAGTTGGCTGATCACTAAATGTTGTACAGTTGGCTAATCACTAAATGTTGTACAGTTGGCTAATCACTAAATGTTGTACAGTTGGCTAATCACTAAATGTTGTACAGTTGGCTAATCACTAAATGTTGTACAGTTGGCTAATCACTAAATGTTGTACAGTTGGCTAATCACTAAATGTTGTACAGTTGGCTAATCACTAAATGTTGTACAGTTGGCTAATTACTAAAGGTTGAAGAATTAGCTAATTGCTAAATGTTATACAGTTGGCTAATCACGAAATGTTGTGCAGTTGGCTAATCGCTAAAGGTTATAGGCTTGAGTAATCACAAAAGCTTATAGGCTTGACGAATTGCTGAAGGTTATAGACTTGGCTAATTGCTAAATGTTGTTCAGTTGGCTGATCACTAAATGTTGTTGAGTTGTCTGATCACTAAATGTTGTTGAGTTGGCTAATCACTAAAGGTTGAAGACTTGGCTAATTGCTAAATGTTGTACAGTTGGGTGATCACTAAATGTTGTACAGTTGGCTAATTACTAAATGTTGTACAGTTGGCTAATTGCTAAATGTTGTACAGTTGGCTGATCACTAAATGTTGTAGAGTTGGCTAATCACTAAATGTTGAAGACTTGGCTAATTGCTAAATGTTGTACAGTTGGCTAATCACTAAATGTTGTACAGTTGGCTGATCACTAAATGTTGTACAGTTGGCTAATCACTAAACGTTTTGCAGTTGGCTTATCACTAAATGTTGTACAGTTGGCTGATCACGAAATGTTGTACAGTTGGCTGATCACTAAATGTTGTACAGTTGGCTGATCACGAAATGTTGTACAGTTGGCTGATCACTAAATGTTGTACAGTTGGCTGATCACTAAATGTTGTACAGTTGGCTGATCACTAAATGTTGTACAGTTGGCTGATCACTAAATGTTGTACAGTTGGCAAATCACTAAAGGTTGTGCAGTTGGCCAATCACAAAATGTTGTGGAGTTGGCTTATCACTAAATGTTGTACAGTTGGCTAATCATTAAAGGTTGAAGAATTGGCTAATCTCTAAATGTTGTACAGTTGGCTAATCACGAAATGTTGTACAGTTGGCTAATCACAAAATGTTGTACAGTTGGCTAATTGCTAAAGGTTATAGGCTTGAGTAATCACTGAAGGTTATAGGCTTGACTAATTGCTGAAGGTTATAGGCTTGACTAATTGCTGAAGGTTATAGACTTGACTCAGCACTGAGGGTTATAGGCTTGACTCATCGCTGAAGGTTATAGGCTTGAGTAATTACTAAAGGTTATAGGCTTGACTAATCGCTAAAGATTATAGGCTTGAGTAATCACTAAAGGTTATAGGCTTGACGAAGCACTGAGGGTTATAGGCTTGACTAATCACGAAAGGTTATAGACTTGACTAAGCACTGAGAGTATAGGCTTGACTAATCGCGAATGGTTATATGGTTAACTAATCGCTGGAGGTTATAAGGTTGACTAATTGCTAAAGGCTATTGGCTTGACTAATCGCAAAAGGTTAAAAACTTGATTAATCTCTGAATGTTTTAAACTTGGCTAATCCCTGAAGGTTATGGCTTACTAATTGCGAAAGGTTATAGAATTGACAATTCACTGAAGGTTATAGGCTTGACTAATCACTAAAGATTATAGGCTTGACTAATTGCTGAAGGTTATAGGTTTGACTAATTGCTCAAGGTTATAGGTTTGACTCATGGCTGAAGGTAGAAATGAAAATAGCAACGGTGTGATGATGGTCAGAGTGATGGTTACTAATGTCGAGCACACAATGCCCGATTCAAAGCTACAAGATACCCGGGATTAGGAAATGGGATATGAGGTCAGACCCGATTTCGAAGAGAATCTTTATTTTATAAAAATTCTCATATCTATAACCGGAAATGCTGATGTTTGAGGCCAAATTCTCCTGGGGAGTCGGCAACTAACCAGCTTGTCGCTCAAGATGATTTTGAATTCTTTCACTTGTTTTAACTTTCTTTGATTATTTCTATCCTTTAGCAAGTACTTTGTGCTTTCGCCAAATTCACTCTATCAATTTGTGCAATATCAGGTAATGTGCATCTTGAGATGAGAGACACCATGCTATTTACAGAGCGTTAGTGCTGCCGAAGCAGTTTATTGGTACGGGTTATGGATGGTTAGCAGTCAGGGTAGAGATTTTTAATTTGGTCATGCTACCTCCGATTACTCGCCTACACTTTGAAAAGGACACCTTGGGATCTTTAACGTCCACCAACTAATGATAGCAGATGTGACATCAAGTTTAACGTCCATCCAATGGACGGCACATACATCGATGCCTCGCCCTGCATGCGAAACACCAGGATGACAGCTTATACTACAGCTGGGTCTAAATTTGAAGCCAGGCGAGACAGCTCAGCGGTGAGTGTGCATACTTCTGAGCCATCCTGCTGCCCCGATATGCACCTTAAAATGAGCAATATTTGTAATTTTAAGAAATGGTGAATTATTTGACCACTTTTTGCCTTCATTTTACTCCAGAGCAGTGACTGCATTTACATGACACTGTTAAGTCCCATAATCCCAATACCTTCAAGTTCTTGCCATTCATAAAACAGAACCGGAGTGGTAGATATATTGTTTTGTTTTTGCTGATAGACCAATACGAGCAAACTTTGACACTTTTCTCCCTGCAGGTGAAGATCTTGCAAATGAACCTGTTCACTGGCATCCAGTGTGCATGTTTGATCCTGCTTTGGGTTGTCATGCGTACTGTGGCTGCCCTAGCCTTTCCCTTCATGCTCATTCTCACCGTGCCACTCCGCCAGTTTGTCCTCACCAAGATCTTCTCTGAACGGGAACTTAAATGCGTGAGTCTCTCTCTCTCTCTCTCTCTCTCTCTCTCTCTCTCTCTCTCTCTCTCTCTCTCTCTCTCTCTCTCTCTCTCTCTCTCTCTCTCTCTCTCTCTCTCTCTCTCTCTCTCTCTCTCTCTCTCTCTCTCTCTCTCTCTCTCTCTCTCTCTCTCTCTCTCTCTCTCTCTCTCTCTCTCTCTCTCTCTCTCTCTCTCTCTCTCTCTCTCTCTCTCTCTCTCTCTCTCTCTCTCTCTCTCTCTCTCTCTCTCTCTCTCTCTCTCTCTCTCTCTCTCTCTCTCTCTGTGTGTGTGTGTGTGTGTGTGTGTGTGTGTGTGTGTGTGTGTGTGTGTGTGTGTGTGTGTGTGTGTGTCTCTCTCTCTCTCTCTCTCTGTGTGTGTGTCTCTCTCTCTCTCTCTCTCTCTCTCTCTCTCTCTCTCTCTCTCTCTCTCTCTCTCTCTCTATCTCTATCTCTATCTCTATCTCTATCTCTATCTCTATCTATATCTATATCTCTATATATATCTATATCTATATCTATATCTCTATATCTCTATATATCTATATATCTATATCTCTCTATATCTATATATATATATATATATCTCTATATCTATCTATATCTCTCTATATCTCTCTATATATCTCTATATATCTCTATATATCTCTCTATATATCTCTCTATCTATCTCTCTATCTATCTCTCTATCTATCTCTCTATCTCTCTCTATCTCTCTCTTTCTCTCTTTCTTTCTCTCTTTCTTTCTCTCTTTCTCTCTTTCTTTCTCTCTCTCTTTCTTTCTCTCTCTCTCTTTCTTTCTCTCTTTCTTTCTTTCTTTCTCTCTTTCTTTCTTTCTCTCTTTCTTTCTTTCTTTCTCTCTCTCTTTCTTTCTCTCTCTCTTTCTTTCTCTCTCTTTCTTTCTCTCTCTTTCTTTCTTTCTCTCTCTCTTTCTTTCTTTCTCTCTCTCTTTCTTTCTTTCTCTCTCTCTTTCTTTCTTTCTCTCTCTCTTTCTTTCTTTCTCTCTCTCTTTCTTTCTTTCTCTCTCTCTTTCTTTCTTTCTCTCTTTCTTTCTTTCTTTCTCTCTTTCTTTCTTTCTCTCTCTCTTTCTTTCTTTCTCTCTCTCTCTTTCTTTCTCTCTCTCTTTCTTTCTTTCTCTCTCTCTTTCTTTCTTTCTCTCTCTCTCTTTCTTTCTCTCTCTCTCTCTCTTTCTCTTTCTTTCTCTCTCTCTCTTTCTTTCTCTCTCTCTCTCTTTCTTTCTCTCTCTCTCTCTTTCTTTCTCTCTTTCTCTCTCATCTGCTCACCATTGGCATTTCGAATAAAAGAGCTAAGAACATGAGGAAAATGCAGAGGCATTTGGTCATACCGTGGGTCATTAATTAACAGTACAGTTGAAGAGTGGATATGGGATGTATGATAGTGGGTGCTCATCATCATCATGATGATGATGATGATATGTCACAGACTGTTCACAGATCTTTGGTGCTTCAATAACAATTTATTGGCAAGGGTTATGCTGGGTAGTTTGCCACTGCTATTTCTAGCAGCAGTCATTCAGGGCAAGAATATGGAATTTGGTCAGGATGCCGGCAATAACTTGCCTACTCTTTGTGAAGGACACATTGGGGTCTTTGTTGTCCACTAACTAATGCTGGCAGACAAGACACCCAGTTTTACGTCCATCCGAGTGACGGCACACACATTGGTGAAACACCGGGAAGGCAGTTTATAGTTGGGTCGGGATTCAAACCCAGAGGAGCCAGCTCAGATGCGTGTGGGCGTACCCGCTGGCTATCCTGTTGGCCCTGTGGTGTTTCTCCACAAGGTGAATTTGAAAAAAAAAAATATTGGTGAAGGTTATTTACGACCGAGTAGATTTCTGTCTGGTCTGTCGTCTGTTGAGGTGATAATGTCCTGTTTTTGTCATACGTTTGCTCCCCTTTGGCCCCTTGACCTTGCACGTGTACAGTTGGATGCTGACGATTCTGCACCGAACTTCGACGAGTCTGAAGGGAAGGACGAATATGCCGAGGTCATGATGCCTGTGTAGATCTCTCCATCCCATTACCCATGGTGTGGGCAGGCTCATCATTGGTGAAGGTCTTCACATCAGAATTGATCATTTTAACAGGATCCAAAATGTATCTACCCATGGGCGACCCCATGCTTCCTGTGAAAAAAAGATTTTCATCACTTTGTGGCGTTTTTACGTCCCACAATTGATTCACGCTGATTATGTGGTGCGAAACGAATCGAGGTTGAGAAAGTACATAGTTTAGATTTGTTTTATTAGACTTTAAATTTATGCTCATTGTTTGCATCAATCATGTTTATTTTATTTGATTCTGGATCAATTTGAAATCCTCGTGCAATTTTGTCCCTTCTCTGGCCCCATGGATGTCAGGAGGAACGGGCAGCAGCCCTGAGGTACCCTTCCACTCCATGTTTTCAGCTTGTGCACTTACCACACCCCGCAGGGGTCAGGCTGGGTGTACGTTATGGGTGGTTACAAGTCCCCGTGATGGCCCCGTGTGAACAATCGTGTTTTGCTTCCTGTGGAAACGCTTGTGTGTGAATGGCTCCAGGAGGGTAGTCAAGAGGAAAATTCATCAAAATCTCGAGTGATTGGCCTGGAATTGTGGTAATATCTATTTACGGATGATACTCACATGATCTGTGATTTAACGAGTGTGCCGTACGCTGCTGAATTGGATACTTTGGAACTTGCTATTCCACGTGAACATTCAAAATGTTTTCTTCTATGCACCTCCAAACTCACTTCGCTCATATTAGCAAACCTAAAGGGTGAGAGATGAAGGATCAAAGGGTACTTTTGAAGAGTATTTTTTTATTTTTTACTGATTATACGTATCTTCATTCAAACACACGAGACGGATTCCCGTGCCCCTCCGCAGGCAATCGGACAAATCGACATCAGGAACCGTGGTTTGTGCAATATTGGGGGTAGATGGTGGGGATGTGAATCTTCAATTTCTTCACGATTATGGATCATACCCCTTCCCCTCCTTTTCCGAAATTTTAATTATAATTTATTTCCAGCCATTTGTCAACAGATGAGTCCAAATGTGGGTTGAACCGTGGATGTTGCAAGGCTGGCACTCTAAAAGGTGTGTGGGGAAACGGTGCTTTGAAGAAGGAATGTGGAATTAACTTTGTTCTGAAGATGAACTGATTGCCAGCTCTTGCTTTTGTGTTGTGTTTGTAACCAACCATATAAGAGGCCTTTACATCTTGCAAAAACAAAAATGGCAGATTTTTTTTTGTTTTTTGAATCCCTCCCAATCTTTTATTCCCGTGTGTATGTAATATGTGGATGGTGCCCAAGAGGTCTGGGGAAAAGAAAAAAATTCTTTGAATAGTCTGACCACTTAGCTTGAGGCTGTGACCCTTTTCACCTGTTTGCCTCTTGCACTTTCTTCGGCACTCGTTTTGTCCGGGCCTCGCGTGCTGTGACCTGCCTACCTCATTGACTACCAGCCGTCTGACCCATGGTAGGCTCTGTGTCCTTTCAGGGTCATCCTTCTTTGTTGTCCAATTAATTTGGGTGCTTGGTCACCAAGGATTTTCCTGCCACATATTCCCAAAATGTCTACCCATAATCATTTGCCTTAAGTCTGTGGATTGGGGCTGCGATATGGTTTAACATGCGAATCTCAGCCTGTGGCATGGTATTTTCCTAGCGTTGTAGCTAAGCTTGATTGAATGTAAGTGATGTAATTTAATTGGACGGGTAACTGCATGTATTTTGTTTGAAAAAAAAAAAAAATACAGTCTATCTTTGGCCGTGGGTGCAAATGACTAAGGCCCCATATAAGTCTTTCAGAAGCACCTCGTTCCAGCCAATGGTTCTTGGATTTGGGAGCTGGATGCTGTATAATTACACACCATTTGATGCAAGATCTTGAGTACACTGTATTTGATTCAAACAAATTATTGTTTTTTGGTGCAACGTCCACGTGTGAACCTGTACAAATGCACATTTGTGCTTGAAAAATTGCCATGTACTAAAGTTGATTTGGAAAAAAAAATATATGTATAAAAACATTGTGTGTGTGAGTGTTTGAATCAACACAACAGGCTTGAGGTTTATCCATCGTGATCAAATCCAGGTATATTTTGTGTAATCTCAAACGTATGAAGCGTGAAATACAGGGAAGCTTTTTGAACTAAGTCCACAGTTTTTTTTTTTTCTGATGAGACAGCTCGAAAAAGGACCCTGGATTTTTCTGGAAACAGCAAGAGTTAGAAGAAGAGCACAGGTGTGTCAGCCACATAGCGTTGATAGGCAGGGTTATGACCCCATCGCTGAGTGGCACTTTGTTCCATTGGATTCACACCACTGACATAGCACAGCAAAAACCAGACAGCGATTGGAGATAGGAGGGACAGATGCTGCACCCCAATCAACATGGAAGATGGTGGCAGAGCAAGACCTGTCCACATCAGGATCTCCCCCACGTAGTTGGGATGTCGACTGAATGCCCAGAGGCCTGTCTGTATAAATTTGTTCTGCGGTGCAAACAAAAATGGCAGACATTATTGCATTGGATATGAAAGCGTATACTTAAGACCATCAGTTTTTATCTGAATCGAGAAGAATGCACACCCACATGACATGCTTCAGATAGATTGATAAGTTAACTGTTGCTTTTGAATGAAGACCACGAAGCACCCACACTATGCCTAACGTGTGTGTGTGTGTGTGTGTGTGTGTGTGGGTGTACAAGAGCAATAGAACTAACCCTCAACTGTCGTGTGCTGTTCACATAAGCAGTAGGAAATTGAGACAATGCTCTGTGCAGAGCATTGGTGCTGCTTCAGCAGTCTCCTTGGCCATTGGGAACAATCCTGGAGGGGTCGCCACTCCGACACAGTATACCAGCATGCTGGCACTCGTTTTACCGACCTCGGAAGGATGACAGACCGAGTTAACCCCAACTGTTATGAATTTAACAGCTGAGCGGGATTTGAACTCAGGACCCGAGGATCCAAAGCCATGCCACCCAAACCATTAAGTTAAGCCAACACCAGGCATCACAAAAGGAATCTGAGATACAGAATAAATATCTCTCTGTCTCTGTCTCTGTCTCTGTCTCTGTATCTATATCTCGATCTGTTTCTATCTCTGTCTCTGCCTCTGTATCTACCTTTGTCTCTGTCTCTGTATCTATATCTATGTCTGTATCTGTCTCTGTCTCTGTCTCTGTCTCTGTCTCTGTCTCTGTTTCTAAATCTATCTCTGTGTCTGTGTCTATCTCTGTCTGTCTCTATATCTGTCTGTCTCTCTATATCTGTCTCTGTATCTATATCTATATCTATATCTATATCTGTCTCGGCATCTACCTTTGTCTTTGTATCTGTCTCTGTCTGTCTCTACATCTGTCTGTCTCTGCATCTACCTTTGTCTTTGTATCTATATCTATATCTGTCTGTCTCTATATCTGTATCTGTATCTGTCTCTGTCTCTATATCTATCTCTGTATCTATGTCTGTCTCTATATCTGTCTCTGTCTCTATATCTATTTCTGTCTCTATATCTATTTCTGTCTCTGCCTCTGCGTCTACCTTTGCCTCTGTCTCTGTCTTCGTCTCTATCTGTCTCTGTCTCTGTCTATGTCTCTATGTCTGTATCTATGTCTGTCTCTGTCTCTATATCTATATCTGTATCTATGTCTGTCTCTATATCTGTATCTATGTCTGTGTCCGTCTCCGTCTGTCTCTACATCTACATCTACCTTTGTCTTTGTATCTATATCTATATCTGTGTCTCTGTGTGTCTGTCTATATCTGTCTCTATCTGTCTCTGTCTCTGTCTCGACATCTACCTTTGGTGTCTTTGTATCTATATCTATATCTGTGTCTGTCTCTGTGTCTCTGTCTATATCTGTCTCTATATCTATCTCTATCTATATGTCTGTGTCTGTCTCTGTGTCTGTGTCTATCTGTATCTGTGTCTGTCTCTATATCTATGTCTGTCTCTATATCTATATCTGTCTGTGTCTGTCTCTATATCTATGTCTGTCTCTATATCTATATCTGTCTGTGTCTGTGTATCTATATCTGTCTCTGTCTCGGTCTGTCTCAAAATCCATATCTGTCTCTGTGTCTGTCTCTATATCTATATCTGTCTGTGTCTGTGTCTCTACATCTGTCTCTGTCTCTGTGTCAAAATCCATATCTGTCTCTGTATGTATCTGTCTCTGTATGTATCTGTCTCTGTCTCTGTATGTATCTGTCTCTGTATGTATCTGTCTCTGTATGTATCAATATCTGTCTCTGTATGTATCTGTCTCTGTATGTATCTGTCTCTGTATGTATCTGTCTCTGTATGTATCTGTCTCTGTATGTATCTGTCTCTGTATGTATCTGTCTCTGTATGTATCTGTCTCTGTATGTATCTGTCTCTGTATGTATCTGTCTCTGTATGTATCAATATCTGTCTCTGTATGTATCAATATCTGTCTCTGTATGTATCAATATCTGTCTCTGTCTCTACACCTACATCTACCTTTATCTATATCTATCTGTGTCTCTGTGTCTCTGTATCTGTGTCTCTGTGTCTCTGTGACTCTGTCTCTATATCTATATCTATATCTGCCTCTGTCTCTGTATCTGTGTCTGTGTCAAAATCAATATCTGTCTCTGTATGTGTCTCTGTATCTGTATCTGTATCTATCTCTGTCTCTGTATCTGTATCTGTATCTGCCTCTACCTTTGTCTCTGTATCTGTATCTACCTTTGTCTCTGTATCTGTATCTATCTCTGTCTCTACATCTACCTTTGTCTTTGTATCTTTCTCTCTGTCTGTGTCTCTGTGTCTCTGTCTGTATCTATATCTATCTCTGTGTCTATATCTCGATATCTGTCTCTGTGTATCTCTGTCTCTATATCTGTCTCTGTCTCTGTATCTGTGTCTGTCTATATCTATATCTATATCTATATCTGTGTGTGTGTCTCTATATCTGTCTCTATGTCTGTCTGTCTGTCTCTGTATCTATATCTGTATCTGTATCTATATCTCGATATCTGTATCTGTATCTATATCTCGATATCTGTATCTGTATCTATATCTCGATATCTGTCTCTGTATGTATATCTCTTTATCTGTGTCTGTGTCTGTCTATATCCGTCTCTATCTCTATATCTGTCTCTGTGTCCGTCTCTGTCTCTATCTCTATATCTGTCTCTGTGTCCGTCTCTGTCTATCTCTATATCTGTCTCTGTGTCCGTCTCTGTCTCTATCTCTATATCTGTCTCTGTGTCCGTCTCTGTCTCTATCTCTATATCTGTCTCTGTGTCCGTCTCTGTCTCTATCTCTATATCTGTCTCTGTGTCCGTCTCTGTCTCTATCTCTATATCTGTCTCTGTGTCCGTCTCTGTCTCTTTCTCTATATCTGTCTGTGTCCGTCTCTGTGTCTCTGTGTCTCTGTGTCTCTGTGTCTCTGTGTCTCTGTGTCTCTGTGTCTCTGTGTCTCTGTGTCTCTGTGTCTCTGTGTCTCTGTGTCTCTGTGTCTCTGTGTCTCTGTCTCTGTCTCTGTGTGTCTGTCTCTGTGTGTCTGTCTCTGTGTCTCTGTCTCTGTGTCTCTCTGTGTCTCTCTGTGTCTCTCTGTGTCTCTCTGTGTCTCTCTGTGTCTCTCTGTGTCTCTCTGTGTCTCTCTGTGT